>NC_136484.1:26499528-27065145 GCF_053919585.1 Euprymna scolopes | reverse complement strand
TAAGCAGTTGAATTGAGATAATTCACTGTTCATTTGATGCTGAATTTATATTTAACTCTGCTGACAACATTTAATAGCCACACACACACAATCAGACAGGAAGGACAGTGAAACAAATAATATCTGCTTTATTACAAATGGAGTGACAGCTGTAATACATACAAAATATATATCGTTTGTTTTAAAATTTTAGGCTAAGTGCATTAAAAGTGCAGTAAAATTTGGAGGGGGGGGACAGTATAATGGTATGAGGCATGATATCTTAAAAAGGAACTGACCCCTTGTCAGGATTCTTGGAAAAGTTTATGCCCAAATGCACAGAGAATTGATTAGAGAACATGTGGTTCCTAATCTTTCTGATTTTGATATCCTTAAGCAAGACAACGCACCATGCCATAAAGCAAAAATAGTTTTTAGAAGAGTTAAATAGATTCAATATTTGCATTATGGATTGGCCAGCTCAGTCCCGACCTGAATCGAATTGAAAATGTTTGGAAAATTATTGGTGATAAGATCACAGAAAAAATGCAAAAAAAAAAAAAATCTTGATGTTTTATGGGTATGTATAAAAAAATCTTGGAATAATACCTCACCTATAACATATGAACGATTGTTTCTGTCTTGCAGCAAAAGATGCCATAGTGTGATTGAAAACAAGGTGCTTTTCACTAAATACTGAAAGGATTCTTTGTTTTTGCATTAATAATTTCCCCGTTCCCTAACTTTTGGACACCTGTAATTTAATTAAATTTATTTATATGTAAAAAACTAATATGTATTCAAAATCAAAAATAAAAAAAGCTTATTTATTTAACAACCATTATTAAACATTGGAAAATTCACAAAAGATTTTCTTTTCCTTCTTCATAAAGTTAGAAGTCATTCAAAAATAATGATCGACCGTTCCTTAACTCTTGGATGCTACTTTATTTGATGTCTTCAAAAGCCATTTTCTAAGATCATAAATGTATTTCAGAGTGTTATAATTAGTTAATGTTTAAATAAACAACATATTCATGGTGTTCTTACACTTGTAGATGTTTTAAGCGTAAAGAAAAAGGCACATGGAATCGGAAATGGACTCAATATATAAAATACTGTGTACGTTTTTACAAGAATACACATACATACATACCTGTTGCCAATAAGCAGCAATTTCGGGTAAATTAAGACATTCACACAAATAAACCAAATTAAGAACATCTTTCTGAAAACAACTGCCACCAAAACCTGTAGGGAGAAAAACTTTAGATTTCAGTTTAACAAAAGTAATGTTAATTTAACATTGATAAGATTATTATTTGCATATATTTGGATGCAAGACTATACTATGTGTGTGTGTGTGTGTATAAGAGTAAATAGTTAATAAAACATGTTAAAAAACACTTTGAAAAAGAGTTAAAAACATATTTAATTTGAAAAGGAAACACTAAATAAGTGGATAGTCCTTAATCTGCAAAGTTTTGAAGAAATACTTTCCTTCTCATCAGAGGGTAGGATTTAGCAAAATGCGGTCTCGGATTTTGCTTGCAAAAGTATTTGATGAAACTACAAGTAAGTCAAAGATCTTACTTGATAACAAAAAGTGAAGCAGAGGGAATAGGGTGAAGAAATAAGTGATTTCACGTGAATGGATAGTCTGGTGAAAGGTAAAGTATCCAATGACGATAAAATCCAAAAATGCAAATCCAAGAAAGTTAGTTAAATTTCCATTCACACAAGTAAAATCCAAGGGGATCACGTAATTGGAAGCTGGTCCAAAATAATTCAAAAGGCAGAAATCCGTGGAATAATTCACAAATAGGTACAAGGAGAAAGAATTCCAATAATATTATTAAAAAAAAGATAAGATATGCGTTAGACTTGGCTGCCGAGCCAAGGTGTAATTAAGAAAAATGAATAAAGAGGAAAAAAAAACTGAATGGTGATTGAATTAAATTTAAAATAGAAAAGCCAATGTCAAAATGACCCAGAGAAGATGATGTTAAAAGGCGCCAAAAATATAGAGCAGAAAAGAGGTCAACTGAAATGTACAAGTTATTACTTAAGAAAATATCAGCAGGAATTATTAAAAGACACCAAACGAAATGAAAAAAATATATATATATATATGCACACACAAGCAGGCCATTCGGCTTTGCCAGGTTATAAAATACACAAATATTATATTTTAATTATTACAGAAACTGATGCATGCCAGTATTATGTTTTTTTTTTCTAAACAGTTCACTTCTTGTAAGTAAAAGAAAAAATAAAACTCCAGCAGAGATCAAAACCAAAACCTATAGATATTGAGTCAAGTATAATAACCATTATATCAGCTTGACATGACATTTACAAAGTGTTTTCAAAAAATCTTATTCTTAACATAAAAAAAGCTATCAGGTTTCTTGGCCACGCATGCACAGTCATGAAACAGTTGACAATTCATTAAAATCCGATGACCCCTCCCACATACCAATTCGCTAATTGGGGCTCCTTAGCAGTCCTTTTTCTGAAAGAAAACTGATTAAAAAGTTTTCCACATGTCTGAATACTCTATATACCGAGTTTCAAGTCTGTAGATCCAAAATTTGTTGAGTATATAGGTTGAGAAGTGTCCTCACACATTCTAACTTTTATAGATATATACATGTAATACTAATTCCAAATGTAAAAAAAAAAAAATGACTAGGGTGCCACCAGTTAAAATCTATATAAATAAAACAGTAGACGTATGAGTGTGTGTAACTATCTAACAGGTAATCTCTGAAAGTACTGGTCACATAGCACTGAAATTCTCAGGAAATAGTATTCATGCACCAAGGGTGGTTTATAGCAAATAATATCTTTGCTTACATGCATGTATATCGCATACACACATCGACAAATTTACATGTTAAGCATTAGGTGATATTTTGTTTTTTTGTGTGCATGCGCGTTCTTTCGGTTTTTCTCAGGCTGGAACGCGTGGTTATTTTTAATTTCAATTCTAACTCTTTTTTTTATGTTTTTGTATTAAAAAAAAAAAAAAAAAAAAATGAAATCATGCATACACTTTACTCGCGATTTGAAATTTGTAAATATGAAAACAAACATAAATCTTTTTTTACGATCTCATATTTACTTAATTTCATACATTATTTTAAGACAGAGGAGGAGGAGGAATGACACACGGAATACAGACAGTGTTGAAATAATAACGTTATTTAGAAAGACATTCTTAATATGGGAAAGGTATTATTTAAATTATTCTGTACTTCCACCTAACAATTTATTAAATAAGAAACTGACATGTATTATCTCTATTTTTGTTTAGTATTAGTTAACATTAGGATCTGTTTCTCAATCCAATTTTTTTATTAGTTTATCATAAAGCAAGTGTTGCCTAATACCTAACTGCACTTTGAAATATTTATTTTTTGAGTAGCATGAATTTTAAATGTGCTTCTACAGTGTAGTACGCAAATTTAAAAAATACAAACAATTTATTATGAAATCATGTATTTTTTCTGTTTATGGAGAGGGGGCCAGTAGATTTCGCTGAAATGCTGCGTCAGAACAGATACTACACTTTGATCTTAGCCAAAAGGCCAAGTAAGCGTAATATAGTTTTCTACTAGGCATTACCTCCTCCAAAAATAAAAACTACAAAATAACCGATACAGCATATATTTTAAAAGGTGGGGAAGGGAATATGGAGTAAGCCCGGTAATGGCTGAAACCGCAGTTTATGATCTCAAAAATACTTTATTTCATATATATTTTAAAAGGAGTAGGAATACGGAGTCAGGCCCGGAAACGGCTGAAGCAGTTTACGATCTCAAAGAATTTACATTATTTCCTGTACGTTTTTAAAACTGAGGTGGGGGATATAAAATCTCCAGGAAATGATGAAACCGTTTACGAGTTAAACATTATTATATTTCATTCATATTTTTAACAGTGGCGTGCAAAGAAGCTCTACCCTCCTCTATCTAGCTGATGCTAGATTAAAGGACAAAAGAGAAGCAAGAGTTTGTGGCTGCCAAGAGTTAACCCAATGCCCACTGTAACACAGTCCATGTTTGCACACACACGTTAACTTGTAGACACTTGGAACCCAACACGTAGCAGAGTATGTTGCAAGGAACAGAAGACAAGTAATAACTCGACTCACTTTTTCATTTTGTAACACCAACATTTATTTCCGGGTACTTTACCAAATAAGATGTGATCGCGCTCATTCTCTCTAATGTCCTCTGTCTGTACACATTCTTTTTATAGTTTTTTTTTTTTTTTTTTTTTACCTTTTTCACTACCGTGACATCACTTTGCACACAACTCAGCATTTACATACGCGTTCAGTTACACCACTTTCTACTCTCTTTTTCCCCATTGTGGCAAGAAGACTAGTTCTTACACATGAAAATTAGAGACGGAAGCTCATTAGAATGCCTTCCACGAAAATAATGGTTTACTATAGAGAAATGTTTGTATGGACCAATATGCAGTAGGAAAAATTTCAAAGCTTTTTTTTTTTTTTCAAATATTCTTACTTGCAATGAATAAAAAGTAAAAATAAAAATAATCTCTAGGATAATTTGGCATTTCATAGGCTCCAAAACCAATAAAAAGTTGGGTTTTTTAAATGGTTTTCTGAACCTTGTGTATATCAGCTAAGTATAAAAATAACATAAAAATTATTTGCATATTCATCTGAGTTGCACATTCATGCATTACACATGGCACTAAGGAGATCCAAACTGATTTCTAGATGAGGTCACTAAAATGGCTGTTACCTTGGATGTTAGTGCCCAGTTGATTTCAACATTTTTTTTTTTTTTTTTTATATCATGTGTCCATGCAGAGAAAGTTTGGTATTGTTATGGTGAATAGTAGCTTTAAAAAATAATTAGATTTCTAACTAAGGTTGTCTACCTATGCTAATCAATAACCGAATCCTCAGCATTAGACAACCTCTGGAACTAATTCCTGAAAAATTAGGAATTTAGTTTTTGGTGTCAGTACTCGACATATTGATCTTCCTATTCCCATGGCTTCTTTCTTAGAATTGAAGGCTTGTAGAACTCTTCCTGTTGTCTGTTTCCCTCCTACCTTAAACTTTTCAAGACCATAATCAATGAATAAGAATTTATATATTATCTTTATTTTTTTTTTTTTATTTAACTCTTTACATGACTTTATGTATTGTCTAGAATGACATTCATAAAAATAACAAATTTTGTAATTATATATATCTGATATTCAAAAGTAGTTCAAAATTGACATCCCCTAGTGTGCAATATACGGGTATATCATTACCATCTTTTTTGCACCATTTATTAACGTGTCAGAGGAGAACAATCAATCACCCTTTTGTAAACTGTACTTAAAATGTTATTTAGTTCAATCGGTACAGCAGCTGATTGAACAGTATAAAAGATGTTATCAACATATCTCTGCTTGTATTTGGTCTTGTAGCACACCTTGAAAAATATTCAATGTATATCTTTGTTTGCATTGGAAATAATAATGAACCAATAATTAAGCTGTCTAGCATTTTATCAGAGGCAGCTTGTCTGAAGCTATGCATATATGTTTATAGATTTTTACTCATGATACCCATGTCCCAATGTTAGCCAGGAAAGTATATTTAATCAAGAAATTCAGCGCCCAAACATTAAACTACCTGAGTGCTTTTATTTTATAAAGGGAAAAAAGCACATGAAAAATAGGATTAGAAAGCAAAGTATGTGTTAATAGTTATATATTTGTGTATTTTGAAATAGTTGGTAAAGTTAAAAAATATTGCATTAAAGTTATATGTAAAACTTAGTCATCGACGTTTTTGTTTGTTTGTTTTTTTTAAATCAAGACATGCTGGCCCAAATACTGAACCGTGGAATTGGTTCTATAATTTGTTTAAGGAAAAGAAACACGATAAAAAATGATTAAAATTGGTTCTATAATTTGTTTAAGGAAAAGAAACACGATAAAAAATGATTAAAATTGGTTCTATAATTTGTTTAAGGAAAAGAAACACGATAAAAAATGATTAAAAAGCAAAATACAAGTATTGTGAATAGTTAAATATTTGTAAAATCTGAAATACTTTGCAAGTTAAAATTAAAACAAAAACAGTAACATATTCTGTTAAAGTTACTTATGTTGAACCAAGAAGCAAAATAAAGAAGGCACCAGGGAAAAGTGCAATCATAACTCACTTGATATACTCTTCAAGCTATTTATTAATATATTCCACTAATCCAGCTCAACGTTGAGCCTGGCCAGCACCAGATGGATAACCATTTGGGAAGGCGAGGCACTGCATGTACCACGAGGTAAAAAATAGCAGGTTGAGAAACTGGCGCAATCTATCCTTCTCTTGAGGGTAGATGGGACTCTCTTAAGCTGTAGTAAGCATCCCATCTAGTGATGGCATCACGATAAAAAATACCTTTGATAACCCTGGAAAAGTATCAAGTATTCAGCTACCGACAAGATTTGAATTACACTACAAACTCATGTAGTGAGTTCAATTTTGGCTGCAGCCACGCTGGATGGATGGACTAATTTAGAATGATGAAAGAATGAAAGTGTTTTCCTAGGGAGCATTCATTATTTTAATTTTAATTCTAGTGTAGTGTATGGAAAATATGAAATAATTGTAAAAATGAGAAAAAAAAATCTATAAGGGTAGTGGGAGTACATATTAGTGCAAGAGTAAAAAAAGATGACATTTCTTCAGTAAAAAAAAACCTTCTTTTAAGCAAAGCAGTTTACTAAAAAAAATAATGTAAGAAAATTTGAATGTAAAGCAAAACATTTTCTGAAAACACGCATGAGGAATTAAGCCTAAGTGGCTGACAGAACAGATTAGCATCCAGAGCTGTTGGTTTTGAAACAATAAAAATCGATCAAATAGGGAGAAAAAAAACTACTTCATTATGTAGATAATAGGATTCACTCCTAAATAAAAGAAAACTTTTAATATAATAGTGATACAAACAATTTAATAGAGAAAAGACTTACTCTACATTAAATTTTGAGTTATAATTTAGGGTTTAAGTTAGGTGTTTGAATTCATGCAATCATATTTTAACTGAATCAGTGATCATCATCATGTTTGGTTTAATGTCTACTTGCCCGTATGAATTGAACGGCTTTAAGGAATTAACTTCAAAAGTAACTTATCTCTGTCCGGATCTTTATCTCGTTCTCCAGATTTAATTTTTATCACTTTGTCCCATGTTTCCCTAGGCCTTCCTTGTGAACTGAAACTGCTACCTCAACTATTCTACATCTATTAATCCAAAAACATTCATTTTTTTTTTTCAATGTGGCCATACCATCGAAGTCTAAACTACTGCACACATCTTCCTATAATATCCAGATTTAGTATTCTTTTAAGATCATCAGAACTAGACCAGCCTTTAAAGACTTAGATTGCCATTATATTATTCTCATTATTTCTCTCCTTGAAACACATGTCCTCAATACTCACTGGTCAGGTTTCATTTTCATAAATCATCATATTACACACAAATACCTGATATACTCTTTCTTTTGCTCAACAGTGGTAACACTGTTGGTTAGTAATGACAAACATTCCCCGAATTTATTCCAATTCCTCTTGCAATCACACTAGCACCTGCTCCATCCTGTGCTCCGAGGTAACAAAACTTCTCAACAACATAAATAGCTTTGCTATCCAAATATATTTTCTGGAGATTTAAGTTCTCATCCATCTTTTTCATCTTACACAACCTGCACACCAACCTACCCAAAATTTCACTGCACTTCTTGTGTACCCAATGCTAACAGTTGCCACAAAAACTTAAATTCCACAATTGAAGTAGGGGAAGTTTGTTTTAAAAATATGGACTTCAATAAGGAAATGATTTCTAATGAAAATCGGTTGCAGTTCTCGGAATATTGATAACGAATGCTGAATACTGTTGCTCGGTTCTTTTAAAGAAAATTGTGCAGTGACAGTTTGTGAGAAATAACGATTCATTTTGAAAAATCTTGATTTCATTTTGAAGACATTGCTGTTAGATTGATCCACTGTTTTCAGGAGTAACTGAATTATGCAACTAACCATGTTACTAGTACTTGTTGAGCTCAGGGTTATCGATCTGTGGGGAGAGTGTTCAATATTTCTGTAGCAGAATTAGCAATAACCGAAATGATAGGAAATAAAGAGCTTACCTCGGATACGTCCGATGTGTTGCGGGCTGAGCGGAAGAGAGAGTTCCAAGATGGCATCAACGGGTTTTTATTGGCGTTGACTCCATGCAATTCTCGCAAAATCGCGTCTGCTCTCGCGCAATTACGCAAATATATAATTCCCGGCCACTATAAAGACACGATGCTGGGAAGCAGTCAGGCAGTGTCCTGCAGATTGTGTGTAGGTGGTTCTGGCGGTTGGATTGTTCTTTGTGACGAACCACGTATCTGAGAGAAGCGAGTTTTCTTCTACCTTTTTTTTTTTGTCTCCTTCTTTCTCTACGGTCATTAGAGCCAAGAAATCCCTCTCTTCTAGAGATGGGCGGTGCAGGGCGAAACTGACTATTTCCTATCTTTGTTCCTGAATTTTGCCTATTACATTTTGCTACGGGCTATTTTGGCCCGACTATGGCGAAGGTGCAGATAAGGAGTGATATCATCAAGCCCTTCTCTGGCGAGGGAGATGTTTAAAAAAGTGAGACTTGTTGCACAACTTCAGCAGGTGGATGATGTGGCGAGTCTGCTACCTTTATATCTGGAAGGTGATGCACTGGCCCTCTACATGGAAATGGAGGAGGACGATCAAAAGAAGATAGACCAGATTGAGGCCCAATTAAAAGAGACATTTACCGACGAAGCGTTTGCAGCATACAGAAAAATAACTATGGTCAGATGGGCTGGCGAACGTGTAGATGTTTATGCCAACAAAATCAGACAGTTGGTTGGATTGGCCGGGTTCAAAGGAGATGGCCTAATGAGACTCACGAAATTGACTGGGTTCCCTGACGTCATCTCAATTGCTCTTCAACAGGTGCCAAACATCGAAGCCCTGACCATGGGGGATCTAATGTTGAAAGCAGACGTGATTCAGCGAGAATTGCATGGAGTCAACGCGCGAGAGAAGACACGATTCTGCAAGAATTGCAGTGAGTCAACGCCAATAAAAACCCATGGACTCCATCTTGGAACTCTCTCTTCCACTCAGCCCACAACACAGACATATCCAAGGTAAGCTCTTTATTTCCTCCCATTTCGGTTATTGGTAATTCTGCTTCACCACGCGAAGGATCTGCGCCCTCGCCATTATGTTGTTACATCGGAGGAAGAGGAAGACAGTACAATATCTTCTGAAAGGACAGAGAGTATGATGCAGGACGACGGAGAGGATTTTGAGCCATATAATGCACATACTGAAGAAGCAGAAGAAGGACCACGCCTCTTGCCTTTACGAAGGAGTACCCGACAAAGACAGATACTGCCCCCCTGCTCTGATTGTGAAATACCGCCTATGGAACAAACTGGTGGTAATAACGGTGGTAATGAGGAGGATGGCAATGAGGAAGTGCTGCCCATGGTTCATCGAAGAAGTATGTGACAAATACAACTGTCCCCCTGCCCTGTTTGTGATCATGAGATCAGAGGGGAGTATAGCAGAATTAGCAATAACTGAAATGGGAGGAAATAAAGAGCTTACCTCTGATATGTCTGATGTGTTGCAGGCTGAGCGGAAGAGAGAGAGTTCCAAGATGGCATCCACTCCATGCAATTCTCGCAGAATAACGTCTGCTCTCGCGCGATTATGAAAATATATAATTCCCGGCCACTATAAAGACACGATGCTGGTAAGCAGTCAGGCAGTGTCCTGCAGATTGTGTGTAGGTGGTTCTGGCGGTTGGATAGTTCTTTGTGACGAACTACGTATCTGCGAGAAGCGAGTTTTCTTCTACCTTTTTTTTTTTTGTCTCCTTCTTTCTCTACGGTCATTACAGCCAAGAAACTCCTCTCTTCTAGAGTTGGGCGGTGCAGGGCGAAACTATTTCCTATCTTTGTTCTAGATTTTTGCCTACTACATTTTGCTACAATTTCATTGAGGCTGTTAGGTCGAAGGTCGCCACTTATTGAGATATGCATTTTGCATGTTCCAAAAAGCACAAAACACTAAAGACCAAGTTTGCCGAGTACATATAAAGAAGAGACATCAAAAGGAAACGCGTTAAAAGAGAGGACATAAAAGCAGAGCTACAATATATACAAAAAGGTATGATTTGTTAACGAACAAGGTAAGAAGAAATAACGAGAAAGTGTCTTGTGTACACATGCGTGTGTACATGTGTAAGCATGCCTTTATATTTGTAGTGTTGGTTGTATGTTCGTTGTATAAGTTCATTGTATATGCGTAATATTGTCTAACCTCAAAATGATAACGCCATGTCGAGGTGTGTGGAAAAAGCATGTTTCACCACCACGATTCGAATGAAAGAGAGAGAGAGATAGAGAACATAACAGGACGTAGAGAACGTCACCTGTCGGACAAATCGGAAATTACAAGGGCAGATAACCGGAGCGTAATTGAGATGCGTTTCATGATAGCATATCAGTTCGAAAAGCATCTGCCCATATACTCCAAAAGAGAACTTTTAATTTATGATTTATGCATATGTAACTTAGAGCCTTCCTTCTCATTTATATTCGAGCTGTTACTCGTTCGACCTAATTACAGTTAGGCAAATAGAGTGCTCTTTTGACCCGATTCGTGAGCTTTTACATTCAGTTGCATAGCTTTCCAACAATACAACTGATCATCACTTTGGTCTTGAATAACCTTCACCAACGATTTGTTTGCCCCTTTTATTTATGTAAAGCCTACAGACAACCTTTCTCACCAGTTTCAAGTTTTTTTTTTCCAGATCCATAAAGACAAGATACAGGTTCTTTTTCTTACCAAGGTACTTCTCTTGCATTTGTATCAGATATAAAATATAACACTAGTGATACTTTGTTTCAACATAAAACCAAACTGCATTTCATCTATGCTTATCTAACTTCTTATTTGCTGCTCAATTCTTCTCTCAATCATTTTTAGGACCTGATACACCAATTTTAAGTATCTGTAATTACCTCTAGCTAGAGCTTCCCCTTTACCATTGTAACAATTCACAATTGTACGAAGTAATCAATCTTTCAGAATAATCTCTTTTTTATGGTTTGAGTTTTCTCTGATTGTGATCATGTCAATACCTGTATCACAGTTTTCAACATTTCCATAGTAATGCCTGAGGATCCTCCAGCGTTATACTTCATCTTATAGCTTTCTCATACCATTTGTTTCTCAATTCTATTTTATCTGGACAAGATATTGCTTCAGAAACTTCTACCGTTTCAGTTTTTTGAAAACTCGAGATTAAAAAATTTCATAGGATTTTCAAGCATTCCTCTTGTTTTTTTTTTATTTGTTGTTCACACTTCAGTGTCATTTCGAATGCACTTCTCTCCAACAATATGCATATTTCTCTTTAGCATCTGTGAGTATCAATTATATGTGCATGTGGGATAAATTCTTAAACTAACAAACTTATTAACTATGGGATATGAATTCTACGCAACATGGTGAGTAATTGTTCTTGGTCTTTTGGCTAGGAACAAAGTGTAGTATCTGTTCTGATACTACACTTCACCTATTCAGACCTCAGTGGAGGAGAAGTGCTTTTAGACCAAGGCAATTTTAATTTTTGTTCCTATCCAGAGTGCACCTTTTTTGGAGAGCTGGATTTTCCCCCACATTAAAAACCAACCTTGTATCTAACTCTGCCCTCGTGAGTAAAATAAATGCATGTTTCGTTAACAAACTTCAATTTAGGAAGTGGAGGGGATACACCTCTATTCTTTACCTCCTAAATTAAAATGAGATATGATTTTCTACCTCAAAAATAATGTTTAGTTACTTAATCTGTCAAAAATAAATTTTGTTTCGTAATGTACAGTAGATATGTATATCTTATAAATGTGCAACCTAAAATGTTATATTGTTTATATCTATCTCAGAGTGGATATTCTTATATGTATGAGAAAAGAAAAAAAAATGTTTACCTGTTCAATATTTTAAGACTTTTTTTTTTTTTTTTTACATAGGCATAACCACATATCAAGGTCCAGAGACCACTCGAGGATAAGGGTTAAGAGTGTACAGTAGTCAATTGGAAAATATAGTAATCGTTAGTAATGGAAACTCGGTAAATTTGTTAACTTAAGTGGAACGGCTCATCAAGAACTTGTTTACGTTGGACTTGAAGACAACCATATTGTAGTCAGCTGGAAAACAGGGAAACGGAAGAGAGTTCCGCAGGCGTGCAGTTCTAAGAAAGAAGCTTTATTCATGGAATCTACATTTAGGTTTAGGCACAGATAAAGAGTGGGGGGATTATTGATAGTGTTTTCAGCTAGACGAGTGTTTCTTGTGGAAGTTTGGCGAGGGGGGACCATAGATTGAAGCTCAGACAAGCACTTGCCATGAAAATAACGATAAAGAAGACTTCCTTAAGATGATGGATTTAAAGAATACATATAAAACAAATTTATAGTTATATTTTTTATTATAACGTCATTTCTAAAGAAATAAAGTATTAAATAACATTCAGCCAATTTTTTTTTTGTATGTTAAATATTTTTTGTTTTGCTTACAATAAAAAATGTACTTTTAATATTTACTTGAAAAATAATTTTTTTTACTTACAAATTGATAAAAAAAGGCATTCTTAAAATAATAGAAAATTCACTGTTTAAGAAGTACTTGATGATTAGAACTTAAAATTAAACTGTTGAAGCTTTTGATTTATAAATGAAAATATATTGTATGAACATTTGATTCATACTTATGAAAATAAAACTATCTTCTTCAAAAAAAAAGTGTCCAATTTCTGTTCATCTCAAATTCATGTCACTTAAAGCAATATCAAACAAGCTTACAATCAATTAAGTTACAATCAGAGTTGAAATTTTAGAAGACTGACCTCATAAATCAGCTTCCTTTAATAACTTATATTTCTCACTCTATTATGAAGACCTATGTGTATTTATTTGTATATTTATATAGAGAGAAATATATCTTTTTTTCTACCTGGAAAAAAAAAAACACATCAATGGTGACGAGAAGCAAAATAGCAAATAAGACTTACTCTATCATCTGAATGAAATGAACCAAAAAGAAATACTCCACTTTTAAAAAGTCAGTGAGTACCTTTTGCTTAGGTCATCAGAAATTATAATAATTTATATAAGAAAAATTAAATTACTGATGTAAATCTTTCATTCAGGAGTCACATCTTCCACTTGATGTGGATTGCAAACCCACAGGACTTATTTTTTGCCATTCCTTCTGATCCAAGGCAAATTGGTTGGACGTCCAATAAACTTAAGTTTATCAGTTTATTAAATAAAATTAAGTTATCAGCACCCGTTTTGATTTTAGAATGGTGCTGTGTTTTTTTGGAAATCTACAATTTTATATTTTAGTAATATATCTAGTTAAAGAGCGAGTGTGAACACTGATAGAGCATAAGTTTTTTTTTCCGTCATTTTGTCAAAGGATGTACACTAGTATACTGTATATTATTTGTATCTGGTATGTTTTTTATGAATTTAGCAGTTTTCTTTTGGGGTGTCATTAATTTAACAAAAAAGATTTTGGTACATTTTGTTTTGTTTGTTTGTGTTTTGTTTGTGTTGTGTTTTTTTTTTTATATGATGTACAATGTATTTTTTTTAATATTATTTTTCTCTTGTTCAGGGGTGAAATGTTTTGATATTTTGCAAGCTCACTCTCCAGTTCTCACAATTCAGTGGGTCAACTGTCTCTAAATTTCAATCTGTGCTGTCTTGTCCAATCACTTGCTTACAAATTTTCATTGGCTGACCAACCTTTCTGCAATTCAAGACATCTATGCTTTTGCAACAGGAGAATGAACAACATTACTTTATCAGAAAAACCACTGATCCTTAGAATAGCCTCTGTGCTGGGTAAGTGTAGCGCTTTTCAGCAAATCCTTGAACCTAATGTCTTGGAATTGGTCAGCTTTCATATTGTCAATCCATCTAATAATGGATCAGTCATTGTAATGCGGTTGAGCAAGAGAGGGCTGGATGAGGGCCCAGCACTCACTGTCATATAACATGATGTTTCTGACAAAGCTGTTATACAACTGAATAGCATACGTGATCATAAATATCCTAACAACAACAACTTATAAGCTGGACAAATTGTGTTTTAAGCAAATCTTCCAACCTAATGTTTTGGGTTTGGTCAGAGTTCGCATTGCAAATCCATCTAATCATAGACTTCTCATTGTGCTGAAGTTGAACCAGACTAGGTAAAGGTTCAACATTCACTGCCATATAACATGACATTCCTGGCAAAGCTGCAAAATAACTTATATTATTTTATTTCAGCTTTGTGGAGTCTGCCAATCTTAACCAGACTCCTAAATTAATCAATTTTCTCAAACTCTATTACCCTCAATTTTCTCAAACTCTATTACAATCCAGTTAAATTGAATGACAGCATCTTTTTCTATTAAAAAAAAAACAGTTCTTTAGATAATTAAAAATACTTTAGGTTAAAAGCTTACTTACCTACTAAGTTACAAGCATTATTTTAATGTTTATTATAATTAGAGTGATTATTTATGGGTTGGGAGATTGAGGTTCAATCCTTGCTAGAGTCATACCAAAAATTAAAAAATGGTATTTGATGCTTCCTTGCTGAATACTCAGCATTAAGTGAAGCAATCCAGGGAAATTATAATTTTATAATAAGGTGAGAAAATCCAGAGAAAAGAATGGTGCCAGACATTTCTGGTAAGTAATGAAAAAAAGTCTTTGGGCTGCTTCATTTATTTTGTTTTTATTATTACTACTAGCAAGACCCGCTAACCGACATTGCCCAGTGGAAGCATGCCCCCATCTTCAAAAAATTAAACTACAGTTGTTGGTGGTCAACCCCAACCTCCTAATGTTAAGAATGGCTTTCGGAATAAACACCATTTTATGAGGGAGCTAGGGGGTAAGAGATTTTAAAATATTTGCCCCAAATTTAACCTTGATATTCGTTGTCAGCATACCCACCCACAAATACTATAAACCCAAAAAAGAATTTGGGGGTGGCAGTGTCAGTCAGAAGTAGATTTGTCTATCGTGCGTACATACAAATCTGGCAGCCACTGAATTACCATGTATAATACAGGTTTTTATATCTCGATAACTACAAGTCTCTGCCAAATTTAAATGAGATTGTCATATTCAGAAGAGTTGAAAACCTGTATAAGTCATCATTTTAAAGAAAATTGTGGAGGTGAAGCTAAGGTAAAAACAAAGTTAATGTCTGTGCAGTGTCGATAATGAGTCCTGGAAAAAGAATTAAACAAAATACTCCACAGAAAGTACAATTGGGAACAAA
Source organism: Euprymna scolopes (assembly GCF_053919585.1). Lineage (NCBI taxonomy): Eukaryota > Metazoa > Mollusca > Cephalopoda > Sepiida > Sepiolidae > Euprymna > Euprymna scolopes. The sequence goes on along the minus strand of NC_136484.1, from coordinate 27,049,727 downwards.
AAAAATATAACAAATAAGTGTTTCCATAGGCAATGTAATTTAGTTTAAAACCTATCTGCATAAAATATCGGGGTGTTAACTTATTTGTAAGTGATTGACATAAGTAACATGATTGAAGTCTAGGTAATCATTGGAAACTATATAAGTAATTAAAATCGTCCATAGTAATATTAAATGTAAAAACAAAATAAACAATAACAAACGCCCCCAAAAAACAAACTAAAACAAAAGAAATAGCATCATCTAAGGGTTGAAAAGCCGCTCCAAATTTGAAAAATAATGGTATGCGTAAATGTTTTGGGTAATTTTTTTTTTGGGGGGGGGGGGGTAGTGGCAGGTAGGCACTTTATGCATAGATAAATGTAAGATTACTAGTATTTAATTTTCTGTTTATGAATGGTTATTATGTTTGTATTTGTTTTTTTAGCATGATTGCCTAATGTAGAGAGTGACGCCATATTGGAAAATTTCTGGAGCATTTGTTTATGTATGTAAAAGTTGTTCTGGAATAACAGAATAGTTAGGTCTCAGACAATGAGAATGGGCAGATTTTGGAAAGGGAGGATTTATTATTTTTGAATTGAGAAATGGAAAGATTATGTTATGTGTATGTAGCTAATAACGAGTTACAATGGGTGCAACGAAAGTATCATAGGAAAATATAGAATTTGTCCTGTGTCAACTGGGAGGACTAAATATTTATAGAGAAAAATAGGGACTCCTTTCCCTATAGATGTTGTAATTGTGATGATGTTGCTCCTAGGATGTAATGTAGCATTTTATTATAACTTAATGTGTCTAAAATTGTGTCTGAAAATTGCATAAGATAGTGACTAACAGCCTAGATGTAATGAATTAGTATGTAGCATATTATTGCAAACCTATGATACTTTGGTCCAGAGGAGAACTTCTGCAGTCAAAATATTATATAGGAGATTATAACAAGAATGGTTATTCTAAAGTTTCATGTTAAAAAAAAAAAAAAAAACCTATTTCAAACATCATACAGTAAAATATTCTGCAGTCTCCCAACAATTTATCATAATTATTCTTCTCCTTCAAAATTTTCGGTATCAAAATTCAATACACAGCTAAAAACTCATTTCTACCAAAAGAATGCCCCCTCTCTGATCAACAGGCTTTTTTTTTCATAAACGTCTGCCTTTCCTATGCATATTAAATGTCCTGAAGCCTTGTTACCTCATGAGATGGTCAGTTATGTCATTTTTTTCTTCCTTTATTCTTCTTGCCCGACATGGACATGCATGTTGTACAAAATCAGGTTTGTACTAATTTTTAATCACACGAGAGAGATGCTGAACGCTGCATTGGCACATAATAAGAACTAATAGACTAAACCACCCAATTTTTTTTTATATACTCAAATCAGAACTCGATGAAATTCATAATCATCTCAATAGAAATAAATTTGATTTTATATCAAGTTTTGCTAGAATTTGAGAAATGTTATTTTTCACAACCAATATTTCCATACATGCCTTCAGACAAAAATGTAAATATTATTCATTGTATTATCAGTACAAAATTTAAATACAGGGCGAGATAAAAAAAAAAAAAAGTGCTACTACTGTACTTTGAAAAGGTTAAAAAGAAATAAAACACGGTGGTAAAGTTAACAAGAGTATGTATTTAGAGCAAATAAAGAAGTATTGAGGGGTTTTTTGCACACACTATATTGGACCTGTAACTTGACATCTTCATCTTTATGACTGTCTTCTCCCACCCTCCATTATCAACTGTTAGAAATTAGAGTTTTACAAAGCGGCAGATTATGAGTTCAGTAAATCGCACTTACATGGACTACTGATATATATATACTAGCAAAAGTACCCGTCGTTGACTGGGTTCAAAAACAGTCTGCAGAAAATGGACTCTGATTTATTAAAGTATGATAGGTTATAAAAAAGGAAGGGTTGTAAGTAAAAATAAAATAGATAAACCCCATAATTTATTATACCATACCTGTTCACACTGAAACACTTATCACAATATTCTGTGGATCTATATTAAAACAACTTGTTAAACTTTGTGACATATTTCCATTCTATGGAGGTCAGGTGCGAACAAACACCCCATAATTTTATTATACCATATTTCTTCAAACTGAAACATAATTATCAAAGTATACTTACACAGATAGATATGAAAAGTCTTTATTAAAGTTTGTGCCTATTTCCATTCTATGGAGGTCAGCGCGGACGCAGACCCCACAATTTTATCATACCATCCTTATTTAAGTTAAAACATACTTATGAAAGTATTCTTATGTATATCTATATCAAAAACACTTGTAAACGTTTTTTAATTTTTAAATTTTTTATTTTCATACTTTGTGGACCAGGTGCGAACACAGACCCCACAATTTTAATGGACCACCGTTCTGCAGGATCAAACATACCCATTCCTGTGTCTCGATACATCTTCTATCATTATATGTAATCAGTTTTTTAAAATAGCCAACCATATAGGAGCCTATTTGTGACAAGATACACAAACATTCAGCTTTATATATATATATATATATATATATATATATATATATAAAAAGTTAGGCATGTGGATGTGTTATGTATATTTGTATGTACAGGATTCATTCCTAAACTAATGAACCGATCATTAAGTTTGAAACACAGCTGCTATGCATAAGGGTAAGTAATATGGGCTGTATTTAGTTTAATTTAGTTCTTTACAAACGGAGCAAAGAGATGCGAAAGTTCTTCACTATATTTGTGAAATTTTAATAATAGGTGCTGAAAATCAATTAGTAAATATATCCTATTTCCATGTCTTTGAAGTATTTTAAAGGTTTTTAGGAGGTATAATATGGGCACAGTTTCCCATTCGATAATTTAAATATTTTAAATCTGCATTCAATTTTATTCAAAACCATTAGACACCAAAGATTCCTTACATTTTTTCTTAAGATCCCTTAAAAATTAAATTGGACATTTTCTAGAATCAGGATCATGTAAAGAATTTGAGTCAAAATTGAAAGAAGGATTCTAAACAAAAGGTTTAGTACGATTATATTTTGATTTTAATCTTCGTACAGGACATAAAAGTGATAAAAACTATTCTTTTCAGAAAATTATTTTTTACCTGTCCTGGGACAGGTATTATTCTAGTGGGTGTGTATGTGTGTGTATATATATCATTTTATGTTGGTTTTCATTATTCAACAATCTGAGAAAAAGAAAAAAAAATGTTGATTAGGAAGATGTTTAAACAAAAACTAAACTTACCGACGCTGGCTTTTAAAAATTTTGGCCCAATCCGAGTGTCTGTTCCAACTGCATGTGCCACCTCAGAGACGTCAGCACCAGTTGCTTCACAAATTGCGGACATGGCATTAATACTGGAGATGCGCTGAGCAAGAAATGCATTTGCTGCCTGTCAATTAAAAGAAATAAACATTATGCAAGTAGAAGCATCCACAGCTTCCAGGAGTAACGACTTAAGTATCCACAAAAAACAAAAATAGTCTTTGACAAATACATACAACTTGACTGGGATCTCAGATATCCATCTTATTTACAATTTGTAAATAAACCCTTCATTTAATGACATAAAAATGAAAGATAAATGGGTTTTATTGTATAGAATATCAAATAAAAATTGGGCTGATCCATCTACCACTAGTCTCTCACTTTTAGGTTCCAAAAAAGAATCTCAAATCTAATAGCTCCTACACTATTGGTCAAGCTCCAAGCTCTGTTCCATCACCACAATGTTGCATCCCTGTGCCTGTTTTACAAGTGCTTTAATAGAATATGCCCTGATGAACTCATAACGCTTGTGCCCCCTTGATGTATATACTTCTGACTAATCGGATAAGCAGCAAAATCCCACCCTTTCACTGCTGAGGTCACTTGATGCCAGAAAACTTAATAGTTTCTGCCCTCAAACTGCTAGACTTTGGAATTCCCTCAGTTTCCTACTTTCTTGACTGTACTAGCCTTGTTATAATAATCGATAGAAAATTAGGTCTGTAATAATAAATACGAAATCTGTATAATTAGAATATCATATTTATTTATATATATATTATATATTTATTATCATTATTTATATCATATTTAAGTGTATTTTACAACGAGGCAATGCCTGCTAGTTCATTTATATTTTACGACAATGAACATGTGTACCTATATATTTTACGACAATGAAGATGTGTATCTATATATTTTACGACAATGAAGATGTGTACCTATATATTTTACGACAATGAAGATGTGTACCTATATATTTTACGACAATGAAGATGTGTACCTATATATTTTACGACAATGAAGATGTGTACCTATATATTTTACGACAATGAAGATGTGTAGCTATATTTAAGACCAAAACTCTGAATAGTTCAAAAAGATGGTGTTAAATAACATGACTCATTTATGTACTGGTGTAATTAATCAATGTCATTAAACACCATATTCATTTTAAATAACATTCAAAGTTTGGATTACAAGCATACAAATACAAAATTCTAATTATAGTACAGCTTTATATGCCTTCCGCTTCAACAATAAACGAATATCTTATTACATAGCTTTTATCAAATTGCAGTAACACAATAAAACAAAGATTAAACAGTAGTTTTTACTGATTTACTACATATAACTTTATATAATTAGTCTTATGTAATGAATACTTGTATTTCAAACAATACTTAGATTTCTTATTGCATTTCAAATTACTCATAATAATAATGATAATCTATTATATAAACCTCACCTGTCTGTTAAAATGTATGTATGTCTGCCTAAAACTTTCAATAGAGGCGATGGATTTTCATGAGATTGGTATCATTTTGAAGCTCAACCCTTCAGACGACACATCAAAAATTAGCTAAAAACATTAATTCCTTCATCCACGACCAGGCACTTTTCTACAAGAAGAGGTCACTTTTTTGGGCCGATATTTTCGAAAGTCATCCCCTCTTTTTGCTTGATTAACCTTAATTTAAATCTTCGCCACTTCTGGTTTGGCAATGGATGCAATGGCAAAGACGTCACTTTTTTTTTATGTTCTTTTCCTCCTTCGCAGTACGGGTTCAAGCCAGCCTGCCTACTACCACTTTTTTTTTGCTCAACACACATCTCCAAACACCAGGGCAATGCTGGGCACCTAGACTAGTTCCATATAAAAAAAAAGATTCTCATTTTGATTTCAATGTATACCGTTCACACAATAATTAAGTTGTCAGAAAACCACACTAATGATTTTTTTTTTTATAATGGTGAACGCTTGTGTAGAACCATTCACACTTTCTGGAACAACTGCTAATTTCAGTCAGTGCAATTGAATGCCACTGACAGAACAAACAGTAGATTTCAGGTTTTCTATCAGTTTTCCATCTTGTAGATGCATGTCTTAAAGACTGGAGGTGCATCTATCCAAGTGGTTTTAAACCTGTCCCCCAATGCAAACCTGGAAGTTTTTATGTGTGGCGCAGTACATACAGCACTAAGTATTCCCAAATGGTCAACTATCTGGTACTGACTTGGTTCCCTGTTGTTTAACATATATAAGTTGGTTGGTTGTTTTTGTTTTACGGCTTATAAACCTTTTTTGGGTTATTCAATATCGAATCCAGTGATTTTGAAGAAAAAAAATATGTTATGTTCTAGATTTTTTTTATATCTTCAAGTACCTAGTCATGGTCTTCAGTTTAGTTGTCTTGTCTTTTTTTTATCAAAATGTCTTTGGGTTATGTTGCAAAAAAAAAAAAAAAAAAAAAAAGATTTAAAAACAAAAATAAAAATAAAATTTTTAAAAAGAGAGATTCTGGCTTCAAGGTATTTATATCTTGAAATATTTATTCATAGGGTTTTGTTGAGTTGTTTTGTTTGTTTGCTTGATAAGATGTTTCACCAGAATATCAAACCTCATTAATTTATTTCATGCCGGAAAAAAAACAAAAAAACTTTTCCCTTTTTCATGTTTTTGAGAATAGTCTTGTTACTTTTAAAAAGAGAATTTCGTCCAAGCAGTTGTTTTCAGAGATTCTTCATATTGTTTATGAAGATAGATATTGTTTTCTAGCAGTATCAAGGGCTTTACATTTCATGAAAAGATGTCTGACTGTGCAAGCTTTCTGACAGAATAGACATTGTGGTTGCTGCTCTTATTTAAGTATAAAGGAGTGCATGAGTTTTGTATGGCCAACATGTATTCTAGATACGACTACTTATTCCTTTCTTGATTTTCTAGGAGTTGATCTCCATTCTTCCAATGTGTATTTGATTTGGTATAGTTCATTATTTGTATTGTTATTCCACTGTTGCTGGCATTTTGCATAAAATGGTTGGTTTTATGTTTAAAGTCAGTGTAGGGAATGTTAATTGTATTGGGGTTCAAGTTTAGAGCTGATTTGGCTGCTAAGTCAGCTCTTGTTTCCTTTTATTCTGATGTAGCTTGGAATCCAGCATATAATTATTTCTTCTGTTAATTTTGTTTAGTAGTTTGATAATTAGAAGGTTTTTGAGTTTTTTTGTTATTTAGTAATGTTAGAATGGAGAATCTGAAAGTATTAGAAATTTCTTATGTTTATCTTTTTTCTAAGACAGTGAAAGCGAGGTCGACGGCACTTCAGCATTAAAAATAGTACTTTCTGCTGAAAGGGCCTTTTTTACAGTTGTTCTATTTGAAATGGCAGCACATGACACTCTGTGGTCTTTGGAGCCGTCAGTAAAAACTTGTAGATGGTCAGAGTATTTCAGAAGTATATTACTAGTTTTTTCTTGGTAGATATCAGGGTGGGTTTTTGCTTTTGGGAGTTTGTTTTATTTTAGAACTAGCGGGGGGTACCCGGCGTTGCCCGGGTGTTTCGAGGTGTGTGTGCTCGGGCGGGGGTGGGGGTGTTAATCAAAACATAAGAATAAGCGAAGTAAATATTTTTAAATATTAAAATGTTAAAACTTAAAAGAAATCGAAAGAAACACCCCAAAAAACTAACGTAAGGCAAACGAATGATGTTAAGTGTAAAAAAACAAAAAAAGAAAACGCGAATGTGATGGAAAAATAAAACAGAAAAACGAACGTTAAAAACAAAAAAAAAACACTGGCTTAAATAACCCTGTTTCAATATTAAAATTTAAAAAATCGAAAAAAAAAAAAAAAAAGACATCTCACACCACGATTCGAACCCAAAACCCTTAAATAATGAGGCCGCCCTCTAAGCAACTGAGCTAAGACGACGTCGACGAAATTGTGTCATTTTTTTTTTTAAATATTTAAACTAAATCATGTTCCGACGTCATTTGCGCATGTGTAGAAGCGAACTTGTCATGAGAGGACGGTTCAATCAAAAACACTTAGATCATATGGTAGCAAATACTATTGGAGAGCTAAATGTTTTGGTTTCGATTCTAATTGATGGCACTCAAGTCATTTTTTTTTTAAACTTTTGAAATCACTACTATATATTGGGTACAATATAATGATTAATAGAAGTTTAGCTCTATAATAATACAAAATTCGTATGAATTAAAATATTATTAAGTATATTTCACAACTGTACAAATGCTGGACAGCCTGCTAGTAATAAATATAATAGTTTGGAAATTTTTTCCAAATATTATTTTATTTTTTATGGTAGACAGTGTGATCTTCTTGAAGACAATCTGCATAAGTAATGATTATTCAAAACAAATTGCATGTTCTTAGGTCTAACAATCAAAAATTAATTAGCTAACACATACAGATATGAATTTTTCATATTAATATTAAATACACATTCCACAAAACTATAATAAAAGACTCACCAATTTGGACAGTTCTGAAGACCATGTGTTCATGGTAATAATCTTTTCTGGCGCTACCCAATGCTGGTAAATCCACTGCAAGGCCATGATAGCTTCTTGTCCCTCTGGTGTTGGGTCTCCACCAATCAAAACACGGTCTGGATACAGCAGATCATTAATGGCAGTTCCCTCAGCCAAAAACTCTGGATTTGACAAAATCTATAAAAAAAAAAAAAAAAAAAAAATGTTTTTAATTTTCAAACATATATATATATATGTTTTTTTTGGAAAAAGAATTCCATCAGAGTGCTCAATTAAAAGGAAAATCCAAATTGTAAGAGCGTATTTATATTTTGTGTACAGGAAGTTGTTAGTTGAGACAGATTATTGGTACCGTCGATTTCAAGCCCGATAATAAGACCCGTTTAAGGTATCCTTATCAAGCTAATTTAAAGAAAGATATTACGCGCATATGAGCTCCTTTAGAGCTAAAACAAGGATGAATACAGCATTAGCTGCCTGCATGTGGGAGCTTAAAGAAAAAGATACACCCTTTTCCATAAAATGGAGAAAAATAGAGCATAAACCAGCATACGTCCCGGAATTAAGTCAATGCTCACTCTGTAACGCAGAGAAATACTACATCCTCCGGGCCATTCATGACCCAAAAATAAAATGTTTAAATGTGAGGAGTGAAGCTTTGAAAAGTTGCATACATAAAAGGAAGGGGCTCCTAATAAATTGGATCAATGAAAAGAACAACACTTAGATGTTGTTTATATATATATATATATATATATGTAATAAGGAAAAAAAAAAAAAAAATTGTAAATACAAAAATGATTAGTTGGTAAACTTGGATTTTAATCGCAATTATATTATAGATATTAAATTAATGTATTTCATTAAAAAAAAATTTAATTATATTTTATAAATGTAATTTATAATCTATTTCGAATTTAAAACTATAGAAAAATATAATAATGTTAATAAACTAGGGAAATCACTTAGGATAGATAAATACTCACTTCCCCAAACCTTGAAAGATTTGGATTTTAAGAAATAATTTTTAAACGTATTTCGAAATTTTTAAATGTGATTCGATATAATTAAAAATATTTTTAAACTTTAAACGTATTTTTGGAAATTTTTAAACGTAATTCAATATAATTAAACGAATTTTTAAGTTTTTAACCGATACCAATACAGATTTTAAAGTTTTTTTATACATAAGAAAAGAGATTTTAAAATTAATTTGGGTTCAAATTAAAATCGATTTATATAAGGAAATTTTTTTCAAAATTAGATCTTAAATTTAAATAATTCAAAGTTTAAAATTAGGTATTACATCATCCGATAAAAAAAAAAGGGGGGGTAACAAAACGAGATTTAAACGTGAATTCGCGAGGTATATATACTTCACACTTCCGGTTATAAGATAGACGAATATTGGCTGAAGAGAGCTTGATAAGGATACCTTAAACGGGCCTTATTATCGGGCTTGAAACCGACGGTACCAATGATCTGTCTCAACTAACAACTTTCTGTACACAAAATTATATATATATATATATATATATATATATATATAGGTTAATCATTTACTTTAAACGATACTCAGTTTGTATATACCAACTGTAATTGATTAAAAAAAAATTTCCATAACTGAAAAATTTTTATATAAAGTTTTAAAGCCCCATGAATGCCTTTTTTTTTTTTTTTTTTTTCTGGTTCCAGAGCATATATAAAATAATGTAATATTTCTCCAAGTTTCAAATCTCAAGTTTTCTCTGTTGGTCATGTATTGCTTTTCAAAAGGTAATCATTACAATATTGTTTTGTTTGCAACTAACAAGTTGTTTAGAGGATAAAAATTAGTAAAAAAAAATGCATCACTGGTTGGCATAAATTTTTAAATACATAAAAAAATTTTTAGGTGAACAAAAAAATTCAATAGAAAAATTTCAAGAGGAAAGATTTTTAAAAAAAAAGCAATAACTACTTAGGATAACAACGCTGTGTGTATAAGGGGGGGGGAGGTAAACTAAATAAGCGAAATAAAAAAAACGTTGCCGGGAGGGGGTGGGTAAACTAAAGAATAAGCGAAGTAAAAAAAAAAAAAAACGTTGCCGGGAGGGGGGGGGGTAAACTAAAGAATAAGCGAAGTAAAAAAAAAAAAAAACGTTGCCCAGGTGTTTAAAGATGTAAAAGAAAAACAAATAGTTTTGGTCGGGAGGCGGGATTGAACCCAGAAGCCTTGACGCGGAGGTGAAACAAAAGCCAATCACTTAACCGTCTAAGCCAGGAGTAAGAGGAATTTATTAAAGTGTTAAGTTAAGGCTTGTAAAGCGAGTGAAGGAGGTTTGATTGACAGCTAGCCGCTAAATGAGGTCATCGTGGGAGCGTTATGAGAAGATGTAGCAGTATTTTATTTAATGCGGGATAGCTTTTTGGGGTTTGTTTACTTTGTTTCAATGCGGGGCAGTTTTTGCTTCCCCAAGATGATGGGGATTGTCCAGATTGAATAGCAATTGTCTGATATAAGAGTTTAGCCCCATAATGATCAAAGCTGATTGCTTGTGGACGTTCCCGGCGCGATGCCGAGAACAGTGTTAGCTTTTGAATCAATTTCGCTTTTTATACGAAAAAGCCGAATCAACACGTGAGAAGCCAAAATAGCAATAATTTTGTAAAAGTCGCTGGAAGTAAATCTAGACGCTACACGCGTTCCCAAATCCTAGATATTATTATCTAGGGGGTATATAAACAGTTCTAAGCGAAACCCCCCCCCCCGGACTGTCGGCGAAAAAAGCCTTTGCGAGACATACATGAAATGGTCACACACATTTAGCCTTTTATATAAATAGATTGTTTAAATATACGACCATCGAGGACAACTTGGATTTTTCTCTTACTTAAGAAGGATTTAATTACATTATGTATTCTTCCAGTGATACCATATGATCTAATTTTTCTTAGAAGACCATCGTATCATACCCTGTCAAATGCCTTAGATATATCAAGAGCTACTGCTCTACCCTCCCCTGTTTTGTCCAGTGAACAGTATATACGTTCAGAGATTACAGTTAAGATATCTGCTGTTGATCGGGCTTGCCTAAATCCATATTGTTTGTCGGTCAGCAGTTTAGCAGCTGTTAGGTGTTGGACTAGGGCTTGATTAACTAAGGACTCAAATATTTTGGTGAAAAGCGGGAGGAGGCTAATGAGGTGATAATTTAGTGGGCCAGTTCTTTCACCAAAATTCTTGAAGACTGGTACCACAGAAGCGGTTTTCCAGCAGTCGGGCAAGCAAGATTCATTAAGGCATTTATTGTTAAGTTTTGAGAGAACTGGTTGGTTGGTTGGTTGGTTGTTTTTGTTTGATGGCATATCAACCCTTTTCAGGTTATTTAATGTCGAATAGTGATTTTGGAGAAAATTTTTTTAATAGAATATATTTGGGTTTTTTTTTCAAGTCGGTTTTTATTCAACCCATAGTTGGGACCCTAACAGGTACTACCACTCCGAGTCAAAGTGGACCTGGGAGCCATGGCAATTAAAGGGTGGTTCCACATTCCTCAAAGCCCACAGGCTGGGGCCTGACCATCAGATATAGTTTAAGGTCATATCCAGGACCTGGAGAGAACTGGAGCAACCTCAGCAGAGCATTTTTTTTAATAGCACAGCCGGGATGAGATCAGGTCCACATGCTTTTGATTAATATTAATAAATATTGAAATTTATTCAAGTTTTATTGCCATCAATTTTTCTTGTTTATATATATATATATATATATATATATATATATATATATATTTGTACTCAGTTATCAAACAATACATTTTTTCATAATTCTACAAAATTAAACCCAGCATTTCCATGTGTGTGTGTGTGTGTGTGTGTATATATATATATATATATATATATATATATATATATATAGAGAGAGAGAGAGAGAGAGAGAGAGAGACACACACACACACACACACACACACAAAGAGGAATGCCATGTCCAACTGCACTCGGCCCATAACAGTATATTAACTTCCTTTTATTCTTACTTTTTATTATATTTTATAATATTCAATTTTTTTTTATTATATTTTATAATATTCAATTTTTTTTTATTATATTTTATAATATTCAATTTTTTTTTTATTATATTTTATAATATTCAATTTTTTTTATTATATTTTATAATATTCAATTTTAGGTGCAGGACCAAAAGTTATTCTCATTAATTCAAAAGGAGTACAGCAACATTTATTGAAATAATGTTTGGTAATTTTATAGTATTCAAAACTTATGACTCACCATTTCCTGTAAATGAATCAGGACCCCTATGTATTTCTGATCCAAGCCCTGAATCCCATGTTACTATTTCCTTTCCATTCTTATTTTTTAATCTTTATAATATTAAAGTTACAAATAAAATAAAAACATTGTATTTTGTTTTTAAAGATAACAGACACAAATGCAGAAATATACTTATCCAAGTTAGCTGGAGTAGCAAAGTTTCAGAACATAGAGGTAAATCTCAAATACCTTAAGACAAGTTCATGAACAAACACACAGGAAATATGTTTGCGTTATGTTGATTAATGGGACTATTATTCTCGTCTTGGGTGTTATTAGCACAAAGTTTTGGTTGCTGCAACCTGTGACCTTCTTTGAGTATTGAAAACATGCTTCCTTTTCTCTAAGAAAAAGAGGGTTGCCTTTGCATTACAAGAATTCAAACCATGGGCTTGAGGGTGGGTCTGTAGATCATAAAGAGGATTCAATCTTCAGAAGTCATTAAGATATTTTTTAAAGGCTATGACTCAGTTTTTTGGGATAGCTATACTAATTGTCAATATTAGTGAAAAAAATGTTTTACAAAACAGAGGATTGATACTCATGTATATTTTTCTTTTGCTTTTAATACACAATGCAGGAAATATGTTTTATATATATATCCTAGCTATCCATCCACAACATTACCCAAAAATCTTTTGATTGACCAAAGCAATTTTAGGATAGTTGTTTATAATACCTCAATAGAATTTTGCCCTAATTGATAGAAAATATTATGGTTTCCAGCAATTAAAGCATCTATGTTACTATTTTATCAGATTAATCTTAATTATTAACTTTATAAATAGCTAGATAACCCATGATTTGTTCCATTTTGATTCATATTTTAAAATTCATAAGTTAACATCTGTTTAAAAAGTTATTCTTGCATAACTAAAATAATAATTCTCTTATTATTCTTATGGTTAATATATAAGTAAACAGTTCCATCATTTCAATAATTTGCATGTTTACAAGCATGGAAATTAGCTGAAAAGGGAGACAACTGCAAACCAGACAGCTAGAGAATGCCCCCTTCCTTCCTACTAACATTTTTTTTTAACGGTTTTAATTGGAAACACTCAACCACCCAAAAATAAGATTGGAGAGATCAAAAGTTGCTATGACAGATGGGGGTAAAAAAAAAAATCACCCAACCATCTGCTAATGTGGAGAGGACATTACACTGCATTGTCTGTCCTCTCCTGCTTAATCAGTTGAACCTGAAAGATCTTGCACAATACAACAATAATTCAAAAGATTGTAAAAAAGTGAGAAACTTGTATAACCACATGAATAAAATGCTACCTAACTACACAATATATATAACTATTTTTTTTGATGTTTCTGAATTTTTGAGATGAGGATTGGTTATTCGTATTATTTGGATTCATCAGACTATTGTTCTTGAGAGGAATTTTCACAATGTTTCGGTCGATGTAACCTGTGACCTTCAGGTATATTTTGTCAAACTAGGAAATGTTTCTGTTGAACTCGGGAATTTGGATGAAATTTCGAGCGGAACGTTTCATTTTCTTTACGGGCGTAGCATGCTCTTATTCCATCAGCCATGACTGGATAGAGGTCCTAAATAATTCACAATTGTATTTATCAGCCGCCAACCCTAAGGACTGAACCTTCAGGAAAATATCCCTTTTTACAATTGATTTTTCCTAGTACTCTAAACACTGTGCCATGGGCTCTCGTGGACAATTCTAGTACGAATTTTAAGATCCCTAAACCTATTTTATTTCTAGTTGCAAATATTACTATTTATTACTAAGTATTACTATATATTAACGTGTGTGTGTATATATATATATATATATATATATAAATGCTATTATTTATTATTTATATACATTATCTATTGTTTATAAATAACTAGCGGGGGGGACCCAGCGTTACCCGGGGTGTTTGTAGGTGTGTGTGTTTTTGGGTAAATGAAAAGAAAAATCGTTGGTTGTTTAAAAAAAAAAAAAAAAAAAAAAGAGCCTTCACATGCAGTTGGAAAATAGTAAAGCGTGAAAAAAAAAGTGCGACCTGGCAGGTGCTCGTTTGCGACGAGTTAATGACGTGAACTTTGAGTGCGGGACACTTGTTTACCATGAGTCTGTTGGTTTCTTTTTTTTATACGAAAAAGCGTAATGCACATGCGGCGATCGTAAGCAATAGCTATTCAGCAGTTAAGATTTCCTGCGGGACAGTTTTTAATGAGGTCAATAAACAGGTTTGTTTGTTTTTACCTAACTTTGGGGAAAACCAGCTCCCTGTTTATTAGGGGGAATGTCTCGTCTCGAAATGAAAGCAACCGCCAGATATCACAAAGCCGACATTGATCAAACATTACATCGCTTTCTAGAGACCACTGGCCGTGGGCCAGAGATTCAAATAGAGTTTTGCTTTTTTTTTTATACCGAAAAACGAATGTAACACGTGCCGATCCGAAAATGTTGAATATTTAACGTTTCAAAGTTGGGTAAATTAAATAGAGAGGCGACCACTGTTATTAACTCATAGATATTATCATTTAGACGTGATATAAAAAAGTTTTAAAAATGAGCAACGGCCTTGACAATTTGTCGGATAAAAGCCTTTTGAAGACCTACACAAAAAGCTAACATACATACATAAACACATTTTCGCTTTTATATATATGTAGATGGTTTCCATATCATATTAAATTCCAGATATATCTGAAGAAGTTCGGAGATTACATCGACCAAAACGTTGAGAAAATCACATTCAAGAACAGAAGTCCAATGAATCCAAATAATACAAATGTTTTTTTTTTAATTCACCATTTATAGCTATACATTTGAAATGCAAATAAAAGTTGAGAATATTTATATGGTAATAATAGAGCGTACATTAAGGGGTATTGATCTAAAATAAATTAAGGCTTATATAGGTGTGATACTATAGACGCCCTTCCTCCCCTACCCCCCAAAAGAGGAAATAAATATAACAAAAGAAATAGGAAATAGGGTTTATCAGTAGACAATGGATCAGAATTTGTTCCTTAATGTAGACAAAAGAGAGTTAAGTTAGTTATTTTAGAATAGTGGAATTAACATGAGGTCAGGTCGGTCAACAAATTTTGGAGTTAGCATGTGAATGTTTTTTGTTTTTTTTTAGGTGTGGTTGCAATTAAAGACAGGAGCAAAAGAGCCAGAGATATATTTAAGATTGACAAGAGCTTTTAAGATGGTGGGGAGCATTTTGCAAAGTTTTTATGACAGTCCAGTTGACATAGGAGAGCAGTTAGACACAGTTAAAGACAAATTGTGGCTCAGACCAGATGATGAAATGAATTGATATCAGCCAACTGACAAACACAGTCTTTACTATAGATGTGGAGTTCAGCATTTAGAGGGCAATAGGTGTCACACACACACACAAGTGTTCAACATCATCAGAGTGTATTTTCCTTTGGAATTATTTTTATAGTTGTGAACCCATACGTCCCCAACTCAGCAGCCGACAATACATAAAAGATGATGACACAACCAGAACCAGATGAGATGAAGGAGAACAAATCCATGACACAACCCTGGCGTCACCAAGTTGTCAGAAAGATATTTCGTTTCAGATAACAGGAAAATAAATGTTAAGCAATAAACATCTTAAAATTGAATGCTACTCAACAATAAAAATCTATATATTAATACAATAGTGTGTGTGTTATTTTGTGTGTCACACTTACATCCTTTTTCTTCTGAGTGACTTTTGTTTAATTGTTATGACCTTCCATTTTTTGTAATAAATAATTTTACCAAGAATTCTTCATAAGTTTTGTTTTGGTTTCAATTAAAGCTGATGCACCCAACCCATATGAATATATTTTCTTATTTTTAAAATCACACCTTTATAATATACTAGAAGGACCTGTTAACCGGCATTGCCCAGTGGAAGCCTGCCTCTCCCCCCTCGCAAAAAAGTAAACTACGGTTGTTGTTGGTGGCCACTGCGATCCCTGAACAATTGTGGCCATGGCCAAAATGAAATAATCTGGCATTCACTGGCGATTAGTGCAGGTTTGGGGTAATAACATGCAGGTACTGTTTGAATTTAAAAAAAGCAATTAAGATAATATGTAAATCAGTATGAATTAACAAAAATTACCAATACTGGTCCATTAGAATAATAATGGAAAGTAAAAACAGAAGTTTTAGAAGTTAGGGATTCTCACTGTATATGAACTGTCGAAATAAGTAGTAGCAGTTCTAGCTGTTTCTGTTTGTTGTTCAAATCTTCCTCTTCTTTTCAACTCTTCCACCAATAGTATTAAATTAAATTCCAGTTTTATGTCGTCTTTTTTTAACGTGTAAAACAAAACAATTACGACTTTTTTCACTTCACTTCTTTGAGTTTTGTCATGTTAAGAACTGCGTTGGGAATAGACATCTCAAACTCCCCATGTTAAGAATGGCTTTCGGAATAGACACTACCAACCTCCCCATGTAAAGAATGGCTCTTGGAGTAAACAATCCCCCCTTTTTGAGGGGTTGGGGAGAATAATTCCTCTAAATTTTCACATGATAATCATTGTCAGCATGCCCACCCGCAAATAAAAAAAAAAATTGTGGGGTAGCAGTGTTGGTAGGAGAGAAGTAGATTTGTTTATCGTGCATGCGTACAAACCTGGCAGCCAGTAATTTACAGGGCATAATACAGATCTTTATATATTCATAAGTACTTATCTCCGCAAAATTTACATGGGATTTTCTTAATCAGCATAGTCGAAAATCAATACAAGTGGTCTTTCTAAAGAAAATTGCGGAGGTGAACCTAATGTACAAATTTACTCCTCACCCCCCAAAAAAGTTAACGTGTGCACAATCTTCAGAATCAGTCCGGAAAAGAAAAAGAAAATATTCCACAGCATTCAAAACTGGTGAAAACACAAGTATATAACAAATAATTGATGCTGCCACTGATGAAACTCAAACTCAGTACACAGTTGACATTTTGTGTGTGTAACCACTACAACACCTATTATAAGAATACTTAATACATTCATGAAAGCATAGCAAGCAACGTCTAAAATTATTCCAATTTTTTCATAGCTAGTTTTGCATAAACCATAGAAGAAAAAAAGATAATGAAATGCAAAGATTTAAATTTTTTATTAATTCACTTCCTTTTTTTTTAAATAAAAATTACCTACTTCAGCTTTTACACTAAAACAACTATTCAAACACACAGGTTATTTTAAAATAATTTTTCTAATTTATCCTTTCAAATTTATTATTAAAAAAAAAAAATTTTTTTTTTATATTTTCTTTTCTATTTAAACCCAATGGGGGCAAAAATCTGTTTTGTAGTTTGTGTCCAATTTACAAAATCTAAGTGAAAACCATACCTTTGTCAAGGGACAGAGGTACATATAAGATAAATGTTGGGCATTTTTCTTATTTTTTCAATTTTCTAAATTGGCAACTTAGCATTTTGGTCAACAATGTTTATAAATTTTGTGGGTTTCTTTTCTGCAAATACTTTCAATTTGATTTGTTTACAACAATTGTTTTTTTACTATTTAATATTAATGTCCAGTAATTTACAAATTTTTAAATGGATGCGTGACAATGTGATTATATGTAATGCGCATACAAAATTCAAAACGATGATGTCTAATGGCTAAAAAATTTTGTTAATGCCAAATTTCAAAGTAAACAGTAAAAGACAATCATTGTAAACATACAAAAAAATAATGTCTGAAGATTTGATGAGCTGAAAGTACCCACAAAAAGAAGTAATAAAAAAATGAAATAAGAAACAGAAAGAATTTATATACACCATTTTGAAGAAAAGTGAAAAATAAGAAAAAGCTTTATCAAGCAAAAAAACTTTCATAACATTTGTTTGAGTAAAAACATGCTGCTTAAACACATACATGTATTGTATACACACACCCACATATATACACACGGGTACTTACAGTATACATTACTCCAGTTTTAACGTTAGCTTTTAGAATATTGGTAATACTTTCAGCAGCTTTTACGGGGACTGTACTTTTCTCAACTACAATTTTTGAACTTTGTGCAACTTCAGCAATTTGACGCGCAGCTCCTTCAATATATTTCAGATCAGCAGCACGGCCCTAAAAATAAAGATAAAGAAAACATTTCAATAAGCAAATTTTATCCAATTTTATCCTTATTACTTTATAACATTGTTTTTAAGATTACTAAATGTCATCAAGTAAAACCCTTGTGAAACAATAACAAACAAATAGATGAGTGATTTATGCAGATTTGTATTCTTATCTTGGTTGTTGTTTGTACAAAGTTGTGGATGACATAATCTCCAACCTTCTTCATGTGCATGATTTCAAACATGAAAATCTTGATGTTGAACTCAGGAACCTATATAAAATTTCAAACTAAATTCTTTATTTAATCCATGGGAGCAGACTGTTCTTATTCCTTCAGCCATAATCAGGCATGTCATAAATAATTTATATTTTATTCTTAGTATGGTCAGCAGTGAAGATTAATCCTTCAACCTCCAAATGATTATCACTTAAAACTGCTTTTTCTTACCTACTTTCTCCGTTGTGCCACGTCTCCATGTTTATTTATATATATTATTTATGAAAAACAGATTTTTTTCTTTTTTTTTTTAGTTACGGATGCCTCTAACAGCATAATTATACACTTTTTGCCAACTCACCTGAACACTAGCTTAGTCTACCAATACTAAACCAGCATTTATCTACTTCATCACGTGTCCATGTCCCATGAATCAAAGGGTTCAGTTTGAAACTCAATATGTATTTTGAGTTCAGAGATTCCAGAGTTTAACAAGATGTATCTAAAGATGGTTGGAAGTTGCATTGGCTGAAACGCTGCGAGAATAACATCAAAGTTAAGAATAATAGTCTGAATAATACAAATTATCAATGCTCATCAAAAAAAGAATTCCAAAACAATTATTGGATAGAAATGTTAATTATTATTGCAGGTAGTAAGGACTGAAGATTTGGCCTCTAGAAGATTGTCACTTAAAACTATTTGTTAATTAATACCTTTAACTGTTGCATCACGGGTTGCAGAAATTAAAGGGATCAGTTCAACATTTTAAAAGATGCATCACAAGATGTTGAAGGTTACAGAAGATAAGAATACTATTCAAAATAATCCGGATCAAAAACTTGTGTTCAAGTTTGATGAGTATCTTTCATCTTTGACATGAAATGTCTTATTTTCATTGAATAATACAATTGTAACACTAAATGTATAAAACCATGATAGAATGTGCCTATGCATCTTTCCATCCTTTCCATCACTACTGAACGTGATAGAAAAGGTGAAAATAAAAAGAAAATGGTGGTGTAACATTGTATGGGAGAAGGGGGATACTTTGATTTTCATCAGATGACCTGTCAACTTCTTTGATGATAGAAATATTCAAATATTTCAATATGTAAGTAGCTGCTCAATAGATAATGATGTCTCTCAGTTGTGGTAATGCAGCAACTGAAGTTTTTGTCTTCCATTTTCCTTATATTTGCAATGTAACAAAAATAAAAGAAAAACACCCAGAACATATTTTGTCTTTGAGGTTGTAGTCTTTTACATTTACCTTACCCACTCCACAGAAGAGACGAATGAAGAGAAAGCTGTGAGGAAAAAAAAAAAAAAAAAAAATGCCATTTTTTTTTTTTTTTTTTTGCCACGTCAAATTTTGACATACAGTCCTACGTCTAATTTTTAACTTTTAGTGTAATTTTCCACTCCACTGCTTAATTTTCACTACATGTTGAAATTATCCTTAATTGTTACATCAGAAGATGTTTTAAATATTAAAATCTCATAATCTGAAGGTCAAATTCAATCCCTGTAAACATTAGTACATTTTCATAGAATTAGTTTTTGTAGTCTCAAATATAAAGAAAAATATCTAAAGGAAAGTTTGGACTGTTGAAAATAAAACTGAATTAACGTTTTGGTAAATCATGCCCAATTATAAATTATCCACAAAATATGAAATCATTAAATCTGTAATATGGTTGACTTGGCTAATACGGTAATTAGAATAGGCAGGTTATAACACTTCTAGTCATCATATAACAATTGGAATATTGCTAAATGAATAGAATACAATTATAATGTAAAGCACTGCATAAATAATACAACTTGTATGAATACATGCTTCTAAGACATGCAAAGAAGAACGTTTTGGGCAATGTAATCTTATTTGTCATATTAAAAAGGAAAATGAAAATAACATTCTATTTTCAAAGTAGATCGATTAGAGGAACACATCGGTTTTTCAATTGGAACAGTTCAATTCTTGTAAGGTAGATGCATTTTTCATTTTTTGGAAATGCTGCGGATAACTAAACCATACAAACAAAAAAAAACAATAACATTGTTATATTTTCAAAATAGATCGATTAGAGGAACACATGGGTTTTTCAGTGGAAAAAATTAAAGGATGGAAAATTATGAAGATTTAAGGGAGAAGACCTTAGAAAATATACTCAAACATTTGTTTCTGGTTAGAGTCCTAATGGTTTCTTACTCAACCCCACATTATAAGTTAAGAGTAGAAAGTGGACCTTGGGTTTACTTTTGACAGCCACATAACTCTTGCTTCCCTTATTTTATTCTTTAGTTCTTACACTCCATGAGTGATGTTTCTGACAAAGAGGGAAGAATTGCTGTATTCTATTCCATCTAACACTTATCATTGGTAAGTTTTGACCTTGAAGTAGTATTTTTATTTTAACTCCTCACACTAAGTGGCTTTATTCCTTGTCTGGAGCGATTTCCATAAAAAAAAAAATAAACAGCAAAGAACCACTTGCACCACGGATTTCAACCATAGTGCACAACTCTAAGATTCTTCATAGATACACTTCCAACATCAGTGCATATCCGTCTTATTAGTAATTCTTTCCAATGGACATTTCTAATTGATAGATATTATCTAGGAAGGGGGCAGTTTGGCATGCTTTGGCACTACTAACAAAAGCAGTTGTGTGATCTTTCAATAGCTTGACACATATGGCAAAGTTTTCATTTGCCCGCAAGCATTGTAATTTCAGGTGACCAACCAAGTTTCACCAAAGTGTTGTTATTGGCAACAGCAGATCAGCCTGTATAAAAAAAGGGTGCAATTTTTAACCCGAGGTACTCTTTAAGATTTATCCACAAGGAGATGGAAACACTGTCAATTAATTGTTATGCTAATGACCAGACCAGTTAACTCTGATCTACAACTACAACCAGCATCAACTATCAACCAATCCTGGCATCATTACCATAGCAGTTGCAGCAATTTGTTTTTTCCTACCAGATGCAGCAGTTCTATCTTGTATGCTATCACCAGATAGGGCTAAAAAACTAACGCAACAATCTACCTATATAGAGAGGAGAACCATACAATGTAACACTGTCTTGCTTTCTACTGCACAACTGCTGCAGCTTGAAAGATTTTGCAGCATACCACAATACAAAGAACTGCATAAAAAAGCGGGAAATTGTTGTATGATCACATGATTTAAAGATATGCAAAAAAGAACTGAACAACATACTTTGAACATCATAATATTGTTCTAGTAAAATTAAAATTTGAATGTATAAGAAAACGTTAGAACCTGTTTAGTCCCCAAAAATTTAAACTCCAGTTTCAAAGTCTAAACACAAAAATAATCCAAATAAATTGGAAACAAACATTAGCAAAAATTAGGTTAAAAAAGATCTTAGTTAAGTAAATATATCGGCTTAGAAAGTGCCAATTTTCTGTAGAGAGTTAAGCTCAAATTAAAAGGTCTTAAGGGGATCAAATTAAAGGCTATGGGAACAATCAAAATTTATTCAAACTTTCAAAATGTTTTATCATAGCCTTGCAGGCCGGTAATAATCAAGACAAACACAATGGTATGCTTCACAAAAGTATAAACAAAACTATGTTACAGAAGTACACGTCATGATTCTGGAGACCATAACTGCCACCAATCACTTTTATTCACTTCCTTCCCACCACCGAAAAATGTGATACAAGGTTGAAAGAGTCAAGCCAAAATGAAGGAACATTCTGGCCTTTTACATTTTGCCTGGACAACCCTGTTGGCATTCCTCAGGCAGTAAGCAATAAACTTAATCTACATGAAAAATTTAAGGCAAGGTTTGGCAGGGTGGACCTCCTTGAATTACCCAGAATGAATGGCTCAGTCTATCAGGAAAAGGCTACCAAAATGACCCTGTTTTTTTTTTGTTTTTTTTTGTTTTTTGTTTTTTTTTTTGGGGGGGGGGTCCGAATTGATTGTAAGGATTAGAATCTTGATTGGCACGTATCAGTGATCAGCACAACTAGCTATCTCCCACCTGATATGTTAGATAAACTATATTCATCATTTCTGGACATTGTTTCAGAAATAAGTATATCAGCTTACCCTATAACATACTTTTATTCTGTTACATTAAATATGCCTTAGATTTTATTAAAATTCAAAATATAGAAAAGCTGACAAGATAACGGAGCTTTTACCCTAAAAAAAAAAAACTCCTATACTAGTAAAATAAATATGACCCTCATATAACATTCTACATCTATAGAATATCATTGTTACCAAAATTAAAGTCTACAGATCTAATATTCTGAAAGTAGTCACAGACATACACACATTTTATACAAGTTTCACTTTTGTAATTCATCAAAATATCAATAATTCATTCTTGTTCCCATTTACTGACAATTTACACTCTAGAAGAATTTACATAACGAAACACCATTTCCTTTTGCACTCATTCATCATTTCCACTTCCTGTTGATTAATGTTTATTCACAAACATGTCTTCTCAGAATTTCATCCATAAATTAAATAATCATCATTGAGTGAGCAGCTCTATTATTTTTTTTTTTATTTTTTTTTTTTTACTTGGGAGGTTACCACTTATCAAGGCCTAGAAGCCACTCTGGGATAAGGGTTAAGTGTTAGGTAAATAGTGAAACATGATCAATTATGGTGGAAGTTGGGTAGGATTAGATTATTTAGAGAAGTCGGGGGGGGGGGCTCAATAGGAATGTATTCACATTAGATTTGAAGACGTCATAGTCAACCATGAAGCAGACACACGGTATTGCATTATTTAAGTAGAATGTAATTATCATGCAATTTTATTTTTCTAATACCTTTTTTTACAATGTGAATCACTCCATTCCAACTCTGGAGGTTAATTATATACCGAGTGGTAATATTCAGCCAGTCTCTCTTAATGTGTCAGATTCCATAGGTCCTGAGATATTTTCATTGTTAACCATTAGTGGTTAACAAGGTCTTCATCTGGTCATTGCATAGTTATAAGATAAAGAATAGAGTAGGGTCAATCATATTCTTTACCTGTGTGTTTCAGCAGCATTCACCCTAGGCATGTTGACCGGTTTCTCCCAAAGGAGGAAATTTCATGGGAATATTAAGTCCACAAGTGCTTTTCAGTTGTATGTATATCCCAGTTAAGATGACGTTAGATTTTTACAGTTCTTGCAGGGAGGGGGTCAGTGTCTTCCTACATACAGTGTCTGGTATTCTCAAATGATCACCCATCTGATATTGACCAGGCTTAGTGTTGCTTAATTTTGTTGATCTAATGAGAACCGGTGTGTCAATGTGCTTTTATCTGGATTCCATGTAGCATATCTAAACCATCGAAGAGGTCTAGTCATTAGATACCTTTCAATCTACGATAACCATGCCCCAGTTGAAAAACTTGTTTTATGTAAAAGATTAAACGAAGACATTATCAATCAAATATATTAATCTTGTGTAATAAATTCATCAAACAACATTCTAATTAAGCTGCAACAAATCAATTTTGTATTTAAACAACCACATAATCATTTAACAAAGAAGACTAGACTTTTACTATCGATATTTTTCCCCCTACTCAGTCATTGCTGTCCACAACCGTCTTTCTCCCTCTGACTCCCAACTCTTAACTGATACCTGTCTTTCAAGCTCTCTAGCTACGCCATTAGTACACATTACTAAGATTATCACCTGATGTTTTTACATGTTATTATTTCTAAGTTGTCAACTAAATTGTTGTAACATTTTAAAGTTACATTCCTAAATTAATGTAAATAAATATTCTAAATATTTTGATTATTCTAAAATGTATTTTAGCTGACAAAATTTTTTTTGGTTTGAATAATCATAACAATCGTCAACTAGCACACCTTTGGCATGCTAATATAATACTACATAATGAACTGATCAATTCTAACATTTGATTTATACAGCCTTCAATAGGACTGATGTATATTGTTTTTATTTTTATTCATGAAAAAGGACCACAATGATTTTCACTTCACATATATTTTATTTACCACAACTTCTGAACAACCTCAATAACCCTGGATGATGAGATATTGAAGCTATTCAGAAATTGTGTTACATTTAATGGAGCACATGACCATTGTGTTTATAAGAGGGAACTTCTGAAATTACTAAGTAGTAGAATGTTAACACTGCCGACCAAAGGAATCTGGCAGTATATGCTATTTTACAATTTAGCATGACTGACCAACAAAAAACTATTTAAAACAAAAGTACAGCCGAAAAACAATAGATTCAGTTTTCATGCTTATCAATTCAAATTCAATTTCAAACTATAACATGACAAACCAACAAAAATGCTTTTTCAAGCATAAGCCTGTCAAACTGAAAAAGACTATTGTAAGCTTAAGTCTGATGGACTAACAAAAAAAATACTTTGGACTCTAATAAGATAGACCCCTCCTAAATAAAAAAAAATTTTAAATCAAAAAACAAAAACAGTTTAGCATAACAAAAACTTTTTTTTTTTTCAAATTTTAGTATGAAATGCACTCACCCGATTCAAACAAAAAACTTTAAAACTTCAGCATGTCAGACAGACAAAAATACTATTTAAATCTAAGCATGACAGACCAACAAAAATTCTATTGCAAATTTTTTGGACAGACTGACTGGGAAACAGACATTTGGACACACCTAAAGTTAGAAACATTCATTTAATTTGCATGAAAATTCTATTTCAAACTTTAGCATGATCGACCGAGACTAAAGAAGCATGAATGCACCTAAAAAGTAAAGAAAACGCTTTTCAAAAACCAATAAATCTACAGGGTGGAGCAATGAAATTGTTGCACTAGAAAAGACAATCTCATTCCTGTTTGATGGAAACCGGTTTTCTTTTCTGCTGCAGACCATCTACTAGTTGGCCAGTTGTATACAAATCCTAAGAGCGATAGAAACTTTCTATTATGTCTGAAAGTGACACAATGTTTAACAAGCAAGATCGAAAGTGAACTACTGTACAACTCATGCTCTCTACTGATCCAAGTTATGACAACAGGACCATTGCCAGCACCCTCAAAATGCATCGCTGAATTACCACGAATAACAGGGATGTGCCCAGGGTGATAAAAACAAGATTTCCGGCCACGGTTATGGTCTTTGGTGTAGTTTCAAGTGAGGGCTACATCATGCTACTTCACATCTTTGAAGTTGGTTTGAAAGTCAACCCCAAAGTATACCTGGATGTGCTGAAGAGTATGGTCATCCTCTGGTGCAATCGGGTGGCTGCTGGCAGACTCTAAGTGTGGCAGCAGAACTTGATGCTGGCCCATAAGCTCAAAGAGACATAGGGTTGGCTTCAGAAGGTGTGCTACGACTTTTTACCCTTCTCTTACTGGCATCTCCCCCCTCCCCGACCTGAGCCTGTTAGACTACTTTGTTTGGTTATATGTCAAGAACATCACCAACATGACTTCCCACATCACCAAAATCCGCCTGATCATTGCCATCCACCGAGTATATTCACTGAGTTTCCACCAGCGCTTGTGAAAAGGGCATGCTCCCAGTTCCAGACCCATATCAAGGCGGTTACATTGAATAGATGTCAGCTCTACTACATAATCAAGTTACCAAAATTGATTTTTTTTCAATAAAAGTCTAAAAATAAAGATGTAGTGTTGTTTTCTTTAGGGCGACAACTTTATCGTTCCACCCTGTAGTTGTGCAAGAAGTAAGCAAGAGTGATTAATGTTTCCAGACAAAAATAAACAGATTTTAAACATACAACAGAATCTGTTTTTTTTTTTAATCAATCTGACACACAAAGTGAATGAATATCTGCCAATGTTTTGTAATAAAGGAAACACGTAATGAAATAAAATGATTTAAAGAACAAATAATAAAAAAATTAATTTCAGCTGTAACAGCTGTATATATTTACATAATTGGTTCAAAGACATTAAAAAAAACCTTAATACTTATGATTGTAATGTTGGTCTAATCAAGAACGACAATCACTGATCCTAACTTATCAGTTTACAAGAATTGAGATCACTTCAAGGCTTCTAAAACGCCAACTCCAACCAAGAAAAAAAAAAATCTAAAACTTATATAAAAATGACTCCTATGGAGTAAATTAATATTCAACATACCTTAAACCTAAAAAAAAATGTTAAACGTAAAATCGAAATTTACAAGATTTTTCATAAATCTCACTGAGGCACATCAGTTTATAATAAGAGCAATCATCATTTTATATTATCTTCAATGTGCGCATTACTATCAAGAAAGAGAGTTGAACTAGTGGTTGCGGTTTTATCTCTTTATAAAAATGTAATTATCTATTCACCAAAACATTTATCACTGACAAACAGCACCGATCAACAGTGATAAAAAAAAATTAAATAAAAATTGTATTTAGTTTACTTTAAACTTGCTCATGGATAAGTTAAAATAACGTTTTCTTCGAGTTGTTCTTCATAAAAGTATTTGACTACTTTCATGTTACAATGGATTGAACAAATTAGATCATATATGCAATAATATCAAGGAAGACGTGTTTGAGACATAATTTACATATATTTATGTTTGACTGTCTTTTACCTTTTTTTTAATCCAATTATATCTTTTATATTTCAATATTGCAATGGATGGTAGCGTTCGACACCTCATAATTCATCTGGTGATTAATTATTAGAAAGATTTTCAGTTCAGTTTAACAAACTTATTCTTTCCGGACTCATAAACGATTGATAAATATTTTTACATTTTTTTTTTTTTCAAATTAATAATGTAAACCAATGCATATTAAATAATTTTTTTTCAAATGGAGAAATATGTTTCTTTGAAAAAACATGGCTACCAGAGTTTTTCTTTTTTATATATAAACTATTCTATCCTTTACTATTTGAATAAACCTGTAACGCATGTAATTTAACGTTTGTTTTATTTTCTTCTATAATAATGCTCTATTCCCAATACCAACCATACTTTTATCACATCAGGAACTTATAAAATGTATCTCATAATACTTGAAAAATCTAATATATAAAAGGCTATATGTCTGTCTGTCTGTCTCCATATTTTCAAATTATCTCCTCTGAAACTAAAAGTCACAGAGCACTAGAAACCTCAAGTGATTGGATTTTTAATGGACCGTTCTTTTATGGGTCTTGAGCCGGTTAAAATAGTTTTTAAGGGGTCAAAAATGTGTCAAAATTGAAAAAGAAAATCATTATACATTTTGTACATTCATCTTAGTTTATTTTTAATCAGTTCATATGCGTGGTACAGTGGTAACGTCACCAGCTTTGAATGCTACAGTTTTGCTTTCGGTTTCAATTTTAGCTGATGACATGCAAATACTCTTGTTTTTTTTTACTTTTGAAATCACAACTATATAATAATATATATGAAATCTGGACAAATTAAAATATCACATTTAAGCGTATTTTACAACCCCCCCCCCCCGCTAGTTCTATATATATTTCATGATTTTTGGGGAGCACAAAATTTCAATATCGCAATTAGGAAGAGAAGACTTATTTTCGTAATATTTATGATTAAAAGTGATAAAAGAAAGAAGGGAAAAAATATCAGCCGCCCGGTTTAACCCTCACTCAACAAGAGCTGTATAAAGAGATTCTTATTAAAAGTGGAAAAAAACTCTCCTTGATTTTTTTCCCCTTCCCTTAATAAAAATCCCTCGATACAGCTCCTGATGAGTGAAGGCAAAACCAGTCAACTGACTTTTTTCTTTCTTTCTCTTTCATCACTTGAATATTAAGTCTTCCCTTACTTTTATTTATTTTCAAGTAAAGAATTTACACAGTCACAACGAAGACAATGTTTCGGTCAATAAATGATCTCATCGAGTGGCCCAAAGTTCTTATTTCAAGAAAAACATAATCCTTGATTTAAGATATTTCTCATGAAATTTGGGTCACCCGATAGTCATTAATTGATCGAAACATTGACCTGTCTTTGTCGTGACTATATAAATTGTTTACTTGAAATTAAATAAAAGTATATTTTGCTCTTTTCATCGAGCACTCATTAAATTCATTGGTTTTTATATTTGGATTTATCCTATTCTGGATTTTACCTTCTTATTCATTGGATTTTTACCATATCCTTTCCCCCCCCCCCGTTTCCTGCTTTTTTAATCATATTGAATCCCTATAAACTTTCATTAACTGTTTAATAGCTTTTTTTTATGCAAATATGATTCATTTCATATTTGTAGTTTATTTCAATGCATTCACTTGCAAAATTTATTGTATATTTTGCAAACCTCTTTCCTCTGATGAGAAGAATTGCATTTTTCAAAATTCTGCGGAATAAAGTCTTTCTTGTTTATTTTTACTGCCTGTCGAATAATTAAAATTTTGTATACCTTTCTTACAGGTTTATAATGTTCTTATTGAAAATTTGAATAAATTTTCAATTAGAATTTTCTCTCCAATCCCTCGTCCCCCCCCCTCGCCAATCTTTCACGAGAAACACCCGTCTGGCTGAAACTACTGTCAATAATTTTCCCCACTCTTTATCTGTGCCTAAATCCAAACGTAGATTCCATGAACAAAGCTTCTTTTTTAGAACTGCACGGCAGTGGAACTTTCTGCTGCTTGCCTGTTTCCCACCTGACTACAACTTGGACGTCTTCAAGTCCAACATAAACAAACTCCTGACAAACCGCCCCCTTAAGTAAGACACTCTATCAAAAACCCCAATACTAATGATTACTACAATACTATCTTATTGATTACTGTACACGCAATAACCCTTATCCCTGAGTGGCCTTTAGGCCTTGATAAGTGGTGACCTTCATGTAAAAAATATATATATATATATATATATATATATATATATATATACACACACACACACACACACACACACTAGCCGGCCTTGCTAACTCGCGATCGCTTTGCAAATTTCACTACTTGAAATACTTGAAACTTTAATATAAAAATGATAAACATTTCATTTATAATTTTGTTATAAACATGAAACACCATCTTTCATTTATTCATAGATAAACATTAGCATTTTCAGTTTCATTACAAATGTATTTATCTGTTAAATGTGACCGTAAAGAAAGGAAAAGAAATCTGCCTTATCACTTGCAATTTAGAAATAGATCACAATTTGTGGAAAATCAAGTCAGTCTCTCTAAAGAAAAAAAAAAAAAAAAAAAAAAAAAAAAAAACATCCGAATACAAATACTAAATGTGTCCAAGAAATAAAACAATATTGCAAAACAAAATTAATTGTTATATTAAAAATAAAAACTAATTTTTTTCTCATTTTGAAAAAAATTAATTCAAATTATCAAATGTGTGTTTTTGAAGAACTCTGAAAAAAGTTTGTTAAATGATAATAAATATGAAGTTGGTTGGGACTGTGATTTCAGGAGCATCCCTTACCATGACAAGCTAATGTAACGAAAGCAGATTGGTTTGATTTGTGTTTTATGACAAAATTAACTCTTTACAGAGTTATCTAATACCAAAATAATACTTATTTCATTGTATACGAGTAATTGCACAAAAGTTGCTATTTTAGTCATAGTTGCGAAAAAATACCTTTCTCAACAGTATTCCTGTTTAAATAATAATCACAAGGTGATATTCACGTGAAATGCACTCCAATAAAAAATTCAGTATATGTTCTACTTAGATAGCAATTAATTTCAAATCGAATTTTATGGCCACTGTATATTATTAGCATTATTAAATTAACTTTCTGAATTTTTGAGATGAGGATTAGTTATCCGCATTATTTGGACTCTTTGAACTACTGTTCTCATCTTGAGTATCATTTTCCCAACGTTTCAGTTGAACTCAGAAATTTGGACAAAATTTCGAATGGAACCCTTTATTTACTTCAAAGTGGTAGCATGCTCTCGTTCCATCAGGAATAATGAGTTTTAGGAGGCTTAGATCTATTTTGTTTCTAGACGTGCAATCTTACTACTTATCACAATTTATTATTACATATTATTACTAATAATATATATATATATATATATATATATATATATATATATATATATATATATATATATAAAACTCTGGAATCTTATATATATATATATATAAGATTTCGGAGTTCAACAGAAAGATTAAAGTTTGGCAAGATACTCCTGAAAAAGGTTTGGAGGTTACATCAAACAAAATGTGAAAATAACTCAAGATGAGAATAGTAATTCAAAGAATATAAATATTCACTCCTCATCTCAAACATTCAGAAAGAGAAACAGCTTTTTAGCCTCTTATACATAAATAGGCTTGTGACGTCACATTGTTTGCAGCCAAGTAGCTGGAAGGAGAAACGAAAGCTCTTAACTGACATTGTTATTTTTTTTTTTTAATATTTAGCAGTTAGGATGAAGGTGTGCATTTTTCTGCTAAACAAAACAAATATATAAATTAAAAAGCCCAAGAAGTGCACGAAATTGCAGAAATTATAAAAATGTGCAAGGCTGTAAACAATGAATCATGAATGGGTGAGGGTCTTCTGCAGTTACTAAAAGAATGACTGTTAATGTCCTAATGTGGTCTAGTACAGGCATGTAAAACTCAAAAGTCTCCTCAGAGCCATACTAGTCGATCTGTATTATCATGGGGGCCACACACATTGAAGAAAAGTGTTTGCTATTTTTTTTTTTTTTCAATTTAGAAACATACGAACAAATTCAAGTAGTTCAACAAAAGAACATAACGGAAATTTTTACGATCTTCATCTATTTCAATAGAATAGCAAAAAAATGCATTATACATAAATTCGAAATTGACACTCATCAACAAGAATTCAGATTTTCACTGTTTTGCCCCCAGAGGCTTGACATCTCTTTATTGACAATTTCTTGTATGTGTGGTTGAAATTTCTGTGTAATAGGAAATGACAAATGTTGATTAGTCAATTTTGTTCTTTGAAATTTTTTTTGTTGATTTTGTGAAAGAAAATAACTATACCAAACCCCTGATAATGAGTTGTGGTAGAAAAGCAGATTATTTGTGCTTGCGGGTCACAAGCATGTCTAGGATGGGCCGCATGTTTGACATGCCTGGTCTAGTATGTGTTACTAGAACGTGTTAAAAAGGAAACATATTTGAAAACCCAAAAGCCAGAATAATTTAAGCTTAACAATAATTAAAAGAAACCTGGTTTATCACAGGTAACCAAATATGAAAAAAAATAAAAGTGGAATTATTTGGATTACCATTCTCATCTTGAATGTTATTCTTACATTTCGGCCGATGTAACCTCCGATGATCTTCAGATGCACCTTATCAAACGTGGGAATATGCGATTTCAAACCAAACTTTTTATTTAATCCACAAGGATAGATTGAAAGTAATGCAATAAACCCAACTGAACTTTAAGAAATGGAGACTCCATAATTCATACTTATAACCTCTGCACCTCCATGACTAAGTACATTTTATGGGTTCAAACTTACAATCACGTGTTCTTTGGTAGGATTTTAGATAACCTTAAACTTAGAAAACAGTTTAATAAGTAAAATAGATTTGGAAATGGGGACCGATGACCAAAAACAATAAACATAATTCATTACAACATTACAATTCAAGACACACTTGAAAATCGTCCCCGACTTACAACGTAGACTTTTATTACACGAACGTAACCATGTTTTATTGCAGCTCCTTTTTCAGAGAAAATACTTTCAATTTATTTACACTATTTCAAGCAATAAATAATATGCAGCTGGCATAAAAAATGTCAGTTAAATTTCTAGGAAAAAGTGGAAACTATAGACTCTTCAGAAACCAAAGAAATTATCCGTAAAAAATTTTTTTAAAAAAAGTATCTCTCTCTCTCTATATATATATATATATATATATATGATGATTGCAACGTCTTGTCAGACGAGCGCCACTCCCTCAGATACTTAAAGTCCATGAGCCTAAAAATGACTTCTTTTTTTTTTTTTTTTTTTTTTTAGTCCTACCGGTGAATTCACACACTCAAGCAGGCATGACACTGAAGACTGTCATTGAGATCAATTATTACATGCTTCAGCATTTCATACCTCCACACGTCACAACTTTTTCATTGCCACAGGACCATTTTTATAGTCAAATGCCTGAGGGAGTATTTATACACAGATGATGTTACAGAGTCTTAGCTTTGTACGACAGCTAAGTCTCTCTCTCTGTTCAAAATGTTGAGATCCAGCAACAAGCAAGAGCAAGATAGCCACCAACAAGTTAAACTGCAGACCAGCTTAATGCAGGTACTGGTCTCCCGCTTAATGGTTTTTTAAATCAGAGATTTGCTTCTCCTAAAAAGGTTGCCTTCACCACGGCTTACAGGAGCCCTCTCCAACCCAGCACACATATACACACAAACACACACGGTGTTAGTTGGCCGTTGACCCCGAAAAAGGGTTTATTCGCCCTTTGAAAGGTCTTGTTTTTAATCCTTCAGGGAGACTAGCCACCCTCCTCACCAAACAAGTCTGATGGGGGTGACCAGTTTAGTCGCCGGTGACCCGACCATGAAGCAGGTAATACTGAGTTACATGGTACCAGTAGTATATGACATGACATGACATGACACTCTCTCTCTCTCTATATATATATATATATATATATATATATATATATATATACACACACACACACACACAGAGGGTGGAACGATAACAGTGTCACCTCTAAAGAAAACACTACAGCTTTTTGTAAAAACTTTCATTGAAAAAATCAGTTCAGGTAACTTTATCATGTAGTAGTGCTGACATTAATGTAGCTGCATTCAGCCTCAATCACTGCCTTGATACAGGTCCCAAAACTTGAGCATGCCTTTTTCACAAGCGCTGGCGGGACTGCCAAATACTCAGCCGATGACTATGGTGTTGTGAGAGGTCATGTTGGTGATATTCTCAACATATGACCAAACTAAGTAGTTCAGCATATTCAGGTCAGAGGAGAAGGGGAGGGGGCGGTGAGAGAAGGGTACAAAGTCAGAGCACTCCTTCTGAAGCCAAACCTGGGTCTCTTTGGACTTGTGGGCCAGTGCCAAGATCTATTGCCACACCCAGGGTCTGCTATCAGCCATCTGATTGCACCAAGGGATCACCACACTCTTCAGCACATCCAGGTACACTTTGATGTTGGCTTTCAAGCTGACTTCGAAGATGTGAAGTGACATGATGTAGTCCTCATTTGAAACCACAATGAAGACCATAACCGTGGCCAGACACTTTGGGCACATCCCTGTTATTTGTGACAATTCAGTGATGCATTTTGAGGGTGCTGGCAATGGTCCCGTGATCATAACTTGGATCGGTAGAGAGCATGAGTTGTACAGTGGTGCATCTCCAATCTCGCTTGTTGAACATTGTGTCACTTTCAGACATAATAGAAAGCTCATCGCTTTTGGGATTTGTCCACAACTGGCCAACTAGTAGATGGTCTGCAACAAAAATAGAAAACTGGTTTTCATCAAACATCATCAAATGAAAATAGAATCCTGTCGTTTTTTTCTAGTGAAACAATTTTAATTTTAAATTATAAGCTCATTGACTTAGAATGAATGCTTTATACCAAATGATAGTTGAATACTTAAATTTGTGCTCATTTTTGCATTATATACTAATTCCTAACTATTCCTAACTGTGCATCAAATGGATACCATAATACTTAGTTCACTGCACCTTATCATAAAGGCTCATATAAAATTTCAGCTAGATTGGTCCAGAAGTTTCCCAGAAAAAGTAGAATGGACAGATATTTATATATTTTAAGAGAAAAAAGTTGTGACTAAATATAATACTCTTTGACTCATTTAACAGCTAAAATTGAATATAATAATTTATGTATCCTTACGTTTTGTTTTATTGTGAATTATGGACTATGCATACAGGGTTACTCTAAATGGGGAGTTGGGCAGCTAGATCTGATCACTTTATGCTCAAATTTCTGTATATTAATATAGTCCGGAAAGCAGGATACAGGGAAGGCATTCCAAAGTCTAACAGAAGGAATAAACTTTCAGAGTAGAAGGCTCTCCAGTGTTGAGGAACCTCTACAGTGAAGGTGTGGGATTTTGTTGCTTGTCAGGTTAGTCAGGAGTATTTACATCAAGAGGGCACTAATGTTACAAGTTTGTTGCAGCACATTCAATTAAAGTACTTGTTTTACAAATACAGGGATCTAACATTGTGGTGATAGGACAGGGGTTGGAGCTTGGTCGACAGTGCAGGACCTATTATGTTTCATGCTAATAAAAAACTAAAGGGAGATAACTATTAAAAAGAATTAATATTTTTAGAAGTCAGCTATTCAATTTGCTCATTTAACAATAAAAATACAATTTCAAACTTACACTTGACAAACCAAAAAAACAAATTTATTTAAATAATTGCAAAGAGTAGAAAGTGGGAGTTGAGTTTATTTTTAAGAATTTCACTATATTGACTCATTCAACAGGCAATGTTTCTGACAAAGAAGAAAGAATTGCTGTTTTCTGTGTAATACAATTGAGGTTCTGCCAAGTGCTAAGTAAGGAAGAAAGTAAAAACGAAATATAACAGAAAATAAGAAAACATAAGTTCATCAAAATGGAAAAAAGTATAAGAAATAGGGTTGGTGGAAAAACAAAGGTATAGGAAGTTGTTCACTAATGCACACAAAGGAGAGATGAGATGAGGTTGTAATCAAGGTGTGACAGATGATGGAAATAAAATGTACATATATTTAGAGTTAGTTTTAGGATTTTCAAGGAGTTTTACAACGGTTAGCAGCAGTTTGCAGAGTTTAGTGTTTGCAACGTTTTATGACAGTCCAGTTGAGGACAGTTGACAAGCGTTACATGTTGGACAATCAAAAGCAGATCATAGCTTGGACCAGGTTAGGAAAACCTTGGGAGACTGAGATGAGATGACATCAACTGAGAACTCGGCATTGGCAGAATGCAGATGTTGACCTTAGTGTATAAAAAGTCGACAGTGTCACCCACCCACCCAACCACACCCGCCCTCAATACAACTAATATTTACAAAAAATGTCAGTGCATGTTTTGTTTTATTTTCTATACCTGTGAACAAATATATATAAAAAAAACACGATGGGTATTGCTACTTAAAGTTTCTGAATTAAAACCTCACCACGAGATGTAGTGCAATATCATACAGAGGACATTGTTAGTTAGATTAGGAACTTGCTTACAATAAGAATAGATAGTCTGCGTTAATCTTAAAACTTATTTTACAATGATAATAAAAACACAGCAAAAAACAAATTGGGCTCCAGTCAAAATTGTCTGCTTTTTTTTTTTTTTCTATTTTAACTTCCGGTTTCTGCAGTTCATTTGGTTGGATAATTAGATGTGGTTAAGCAGATAAGAAGCGATTTTTAACAGAGACAAAAAGGGAGGGGGGGGGGCTTTTAAATTAGAAAAAAAAAATTAATCAGAAGGAACTACATCTTGCTTGCCATCATTGTCTCATCTGTGAAGACGAAGAACTCAAAAAGTAAAAAAAAAAAAAAAAAAACGAAAATCTAGATTATAATCACAAATTCTTTTGTTGTCGAACTTGTTTGTACATTGTGTGCATTTTCTTACCATATATCATGCTGGACTATATAATCGAAGCAAATAGATTGCTTTTTGTTTTGTTTTCCTGATTTTTAAAGTCGTGTATTATTTTTCAACAACCCATCATTATTGGCTTGACGACAAAAGTGCAAGGCTGTTTCACTGTATTATTTCTTTATGAACATTTATCATGTTACACATAATTGTATACAGTAAAACTTACTTTACTAATGAGAACTGCTGTTCGTCATTTCTGTTCAAAAATAATCATAATCCATAATTTCAATACATGAAATCGTAATTTGTGCGCTTTTAAAACCGGATTTCCACAGCAGCAGCAGCAGCTTAATGTCTGCTTTCGATGCTGGCAGGTGTTAACTTCCAAACTAACCTATCGCGGGCCAGGTTTTCATTGATCTTTCTATCTCAAATCCATTCATTTGCTCTCACATTTTCTGTGTTCTTTCTCTGCCAAATAACCTTTCTATTCAATCTCTACTAATCCAAGAACTCTACGTGATCAAACTGACAAAATCTTCTGTTCTGCATCCTGAGGTTATTTGATATAAACCTATCATTAAAACTCAGACATTCATATCATTCTTACATCCTTTCTCGAGGAAAAATATACTCAATCTTCACTGCTAAGGCTTCACTTCCACACAGCATACTTATATTAAAAGGTAATACAGTAGAACCCCGGGATACAGTTTTTTCAGGTTATGATGTGGAATATGATGTTTTTCTGGACCCTGGTTATGGTATTTGTCCCCACCTTACAGTGTTATGTTATTTGATTATATACATGTGTATTATATACGGCATTGTATTTTGTTACTAATTTTTAATATGTACTGTATAAAATTTTGCTTAAGCTCTGCCATATGGTGATTTCACCCAACCCTGGAACAGATTAATGCCATTTCCCAAGGTTCTACTGTATTTAAAATAAAAAAGGTTTTGCCGATGTGTTAGAAAATAAAAAAAAAAAAAGTAAAAGCAAAAATAAAACGAATTGGGGTTTTTTTTGTTTTTTTTTTTTGTAATTTAACATTTTTTTTATTAATATTGAAATGGGATTGTACAATGTACATCTATTTTCTTAAACAGATACCAACAGAAACATAAATAAATCCTTTTGATCCGAGTCAAGTAAAATAATTTAAACCATGTACATTCCCCTCCTTTTTTTCTAACTCAGTTGATTGATTACCGAGGTTATATTAGTTTGGTGCAAAAATAATGTTTTTTATATACAAGTTGAACATCAAAAAACAACATTTTTGCACTAACCTAACCTATCATGTCGTTTTAACAATAAGGATGGGGTCACTCTCTTTTGCTGCTTTCTGGTGGTAAAATAAGAACCACTTACCGTACTTGAGCATTATAATTAGATAAAAAATGCATTCTTTTATATCAAAAAGTTACTATGTACTGACGTGTCATGTTAAAATAAAATTTAAAAATCCAAAAATTACAATGTTTAAGTACATCTGCTAGAACTATTTTTACAGAAAAAAAAAAAAAAAAATCACTTATATATTCTCAATTCATCATTTTCTAATTTTAAATCGCAAAAGTTAACTGAAAACAAGGGAGATAAGTCAATTTATCATTCAGAATTGGCTGCAACAGAAGAAACTGGTAAAACTGCATTTTTTTTTTTTTTTTTGTAATTCTGTTTTGACACAATCATTTTTTCTAACTTTTCAAATTTTTACTAATTTCAAAATGACACGTAACTACATAGTGTTTTTACTTACAATTCACTCCTGATATGAAATGGAACACGTTGCTAAGATCGCTGGAAAAATGGTTGGATCATCTATCACCCTAGTAAGTATCTCATAGCTGATGCAATCCTCTATCTGTATAAAAGCCAAGTACACCCTAAAATGGAGCACTGTCCAGTCTTGATAGAGTTCAAAACCGGCTTCAAAACCTAATAGATGATGCTCTTTTCTCTTCCCTGCAACATCTTTCCCACAGAAGAGACATGCAAGCCTGTCTTTGCTCTACTGTTATTTTCATGGTAAGTGCTCATCTGAATTTATGTCTATGCTTCCCTTACGAAACTCTCACAAAAAAAACACTCGATTAGTTACAACCACTATAAACAATTTCCCGCACTATCTGTGCCTAAATCTAAATTCAGATTCCATAAACAAAGCTTTTTTCCCAAAATTGCCTGCCTGTGGAATACTGTTCTGCTGGCCTGCTTCCCAATTGAATGGTAGCTTTCAAATCTAATGTAAACAAGTTTTTGTTGAGCCATCCTCATAAATAATCAAATTCTACCTAATTTACAACATCAATGATTACTACACTACCACTTATGGTTGCAGAATCAGAGGGAGTCAGAGGTTTTAGCTGGAGTCAGAGTCGGATTTCTAAGAGTACTAGGAGTTGGAGTCAGAATTTTTTTTCATCGACTTACTCCTTAAGTTCAATAAATTTATTTTTATTTACATGATTTTCCTGTTTGGTTTTACCAGTTACTCAATTTAGCAGTTTTTGTATGGTCATGCTGTGATTTCATCTTACGCTCCCAACCCCGGAACGGATTAATGCTGTATCCCGGAGTTCTATTGTATTTAAAATAAACATTTTGCCAATGTTAGAAAAATAAATAAAAGCAAAAATAATAATGAAATGAAACTTTTTTGTAATTTAACATTTTTTTTTATTAATATTCAAATGGGATTGTACAACGTACATCTATTTTTTTTTTTATTAATATTCAAATGAGATTGTACAACGTACATCTATTTTTTTATTATTAATATTCAAATGGGATTGTACAACGTACATCTATTTTTTTTTCTTTTCTTTAGCAGTTTTTATCCAGATATTAACAGAAACATAAATAAATCCTTTTGATCCGAGTCAAGTAAAATAATTTAAATCATACATTCCACTCCTTTTTTTTCTAACTCAGTTGACTTTTCTATAGTTTGATTACCAAGGTTATATAACCTATCATGCTGTTTTAACAATAAGAATGGGATCACTCTTTCTCTGCTTTTTGTTGGTAAAATAAACACTTACGGTACTTGAGCATTATAATTGGATAAAAAAATGCATTTTTTTGTATCGAAAAATTACTATGTATTGACGTGTCATGTTAAAATAAAATTAAAGAATCCAAAAATTACAACGATTGAGTACATCTGCTAGAACTATTTACAAAAAAAAAAAAAAAAATCACTATCATATATTCTCAATCCATTTTCTAATTTTAAACAGAAGTTAACTGAAAACAAGGAGATAAGTCAATTTGTCATTCAAAATTGGCTGCAATAGAAAAAAACTAGTAAAACTACATTATCACTAATTTTTCCAACAAAGTGCTAGATTACAAAGAAAAACTTTTTCGATATAAGAGCTTAATATTTATTTATTTAATTATACAGAAGTTCAGAAAAACATTGGTACCGTCGGTTTCAAGCCATAACATAAAGGGAACCAGTTAATGGCAACACAAACGATGTTCGGCTTTCGTCAGCCATGTTGTTTCTGTCCGAGGAAAAATTTTCCAGGCCCGCATTTATTTATTTATTTTTTTATATAATGATGTTTGTTTTTATTTAACTATAGCTTATTCCTTCTTTGTATATTTTATTTTATTCTAATATGAATTTTCTAATTTTTTATTTTTTACTTTTTAGTAAATATGTACTGTTCTGTTTTTGCATGGTTTCCAGTCTGCCTTCCATTAAATTTAGTTGGTGCAAAGGAGATAATTTATCTTATCAATTTCCCTTCCTTTTTCTCATTAAGGAGAGATAATCCATGTTTCAGTTAGTCCAAGGGAGGTAATTAATCTATCTTATTTATTTTCTTTTTTTTCCTTTTTTGTTTTAAATATTTTAAATAGTTGAGGATAGGTGTGCAGGTTATTTAATTTCTAAGTCATTTATATGTGTTGTGTTCTTTAAGGTAGTTATAATATTCTTCATCTTTATACTTAATTTTTATACTTAATATTTATACTTACAATTTCCTAAATGTCCATCACACTTTACTAATTTATCTGTTAAGTGACTGCATCTAGAGTACTCTTGAAGAAATTCCTATTAGGTGGGGTCTTCGTTTATTGTTCGGTCCTCCCAGTTTATTAGTAGCGCTTGTCTCCTATGCGAACAGGCTTTGAAGGTCTCACTGCGTACGTTCAAACAGGTGTTTTGAGGGTCATTAATAGTCTTTATAATGTGGTATTTCTCCGCATCACAAAGTTGGCATGTTTTGAGGCTGGTGAGTATGCTGGTCTTCTCTTTATGATCCTCCATTTAATGTTGAATGGTGTTCCGTTGTCTTTTAGTTGCCATACTCAGGCGGCTAATGCTGTCTTTATCCTTGTTTTTGCCCTGAAGGAACTGTTGTGCATGTAAAATCTCTGCTTAAACATCCCTTTCGTCATGCCTTTGTATATTTCTGGTATATCATTAGCCTGAGGTGTGAGTGTCGCTAACACCACATCATAAAGACTTCTAAAGTCTTATACATCTAAGAAAGCAATATGAATTTCATGCAGCACATGGTTGAATGCACTGGGTCAATAAGATTTTTACCTTTGTGCAATTTTGAGCTTTCTCAACTGGGACCACACACGCACACATTTCCCATTCCTATGATTTTTGTTAAAATGAAGCATGCATAAATAAACAGCTATTGCATGTGCGTCAAGCTTTAAAGTCATATTGAATGCGGCTTAGACACGTTCAATACAAGTTTAACAAGAAATTTTCAGTTAAAATGACCAAACTTCTATAGTTCACTGAAATGGCCATATTAGTTCAACTATCCATATTGAATTAAAAATGTTTATGTAAATTAAACAGATTCATATATTTTGAAAGTATATGGAGTATGCAAAAATATTCATACACATTATAAAAATTCATCATTAGTTTAATTGCTGTAAGAATTTTATTTTTGATGTTTTATAACATTTTTATTTTATTTTATTTTTTAACAAAGGAATCACCACTTATCACAGTCCAAAGGATACTCATGGATAAGGGTTAATGAATGGAAGGTAGTAGTGTAGTAATTATTAATGGTGTAGATTGGGTAGAATTTGGATTGTTTAAGGGGTGGCTCAACAAGAACTTGTTTACATTGGACTTGAAGGCTACCATATTGAAATCAGCTGGGAAGCAGACCAGTGGAACAGTGTTCCACAGGAGAGCAGTTCTAGGAAAGAAGCTTTGTTCATGGAATCTGCATTTAGATTTAGGCACAGAAAGTGGGGGAAATTGTTGATAGTTGTTTTTTGTGGAAGTTTGGCGGGGGGGGGGCATAGATTGGAGCGCAGATGAGTACTTGCCATGAAAATAATGACAGATACTTTGTATTTCAAATTTGACCAACAATGCATTAAATGATAACCCTTTGTTTGAATCTACTTTTTAAATGTTTAAAAGTTCCCAATGGAAGAAAAACCAGTTACATGATAGATTCTTGTAAGATTTACATCCATGTATTGATAATTATTTCAATATTACAGTTTTCATAATGGTTAGATAACCTTATTTTCGCGTGTTATTTTGAAGGAAAGCTTTCTACCAAACAGTCTGCTTTTGACAATACCTTAATTTGTTCAATGGCAATAATGTAAATCACAACATCATATTAAAGAACATTGTCTTTCCAGGTTATAAAAAAAAAAAAAAGTGTCATAAGATAAAGGCATTATAAACATTAACATGAAAATTTACATTAAAAAAAAAAACACTTTTACCCTCTTTATTCGGTAATTCCTTACAGAACTTCAATTTCAGGATTTTAAACAAGATATTAAGATTTAATAAAGAATATCAATTTATCTATAATAGGAAAAAGAAATATTGCACTTAAAGCTTCTTTTGAATATTTCAAATTATACTAGACAATCTGTACTCCATAGGTTTTGCAGTCATATACTTTAGTGTCATCTGTCTTTACATTTTTTTGCAGCTTCCAAATCACAAACTGCTTCGGACATTTTCAGGTTTGTTCTGGAAATCACAATCAGAAACATTAAAAAAAAAAAAAAAAGTTTCGGTAGGCGAGTATGAGGATCGAATCCAAACCCTTGAGGCAAAGTAGGAAATTAAAGTGTGAAAAAAAAAATGTGTGACGTTAACCATTGGGCCA
This sequence comes from Euprymna scolopes, assembly GCF_053919585.1. Lineage (NCBI taxonomy): Eukaryota > Metazoa > Mollusca > Cephalopoda > Sepiida > Sepiolidae > Euprymna > Euprymna scolopes. Next base: position 27,007,622 of record NC_136484.1, on the reverse strand, counting down.
CCGCGACATACTAACGGAAATGCATTTGAATTTATTTAATTACTTAGATTTGGCAGGTGCACGTTTTAATGACTTAATGAGGTCAACTTTGACTGCGGGATAGTATTTCATTTACTGCGAGAACGCTTTTTTTTTATTTTCCCAAGATGTTGGGGGGGGGGGACCAGCTCCCCTTGTCCGAATTGAATAGCAATTGTCTTATATAAGGAAAATATTTCCACATTCATCAAAGTTGATTGCTTTCGGTCGGACATTTCCAGCGATCGCCACCGGAAAAATACCGCCAGAATTAGTGTCGCTTTTATTATACAAAAAGGCCTAATCCACATGCGGCGAGTGAAAACTGTTGAATATTTATCTTCCCCAAGTCGAGCAAATTAAATAGACGGGCGAGCTCTGTTGTTAACTCGTGTTAGAGAATGGAGAGAGAGAGAGATGTGTGAGTTATAGTGTAGACACGTTGACCGGAAGTCAAGATCAGCTGATTTGATTGCGTGTGAGTCATGTGATCAGGTTAGCTGAATCGAGGAGATTTGGTTGCGACTTGGACGAGAGCAGACGGCTTCGCCATTCTCTCCTCCCCTTCACTAGGAGGGACGAACGCTGACGTGTTAGAAATAAGACCTAGAAAAAGAAACCACAGGCCAAATTCACTTTCCTTACTTCTGTGAACAAACTGGAAGATGAATAAAAAAAACTATAGAACCAATTTCTTGTCTTGGTGTGAAATAAATCTTCGTCCCCAAAAACAGGTATCAAGTCTCCCTCCCAGACGAGAATTTCCAAATGGACCAACAAAATGGCAGAAGATATGTTCAAATGACATGTCACACACATATTCACACTTAACAGCATATGAACATATGTAACAGAAAGACAACTAGACGATCACACACACAAACGACATTAACTCTGATAAGATAATCAAACGCAACAATCTTTTATAAATAGACACGTTTTAATATATCATCTCCATTCCAATTTCAACCAATATACAACAAACGTTCATTTTATGATACGACAACGTAACACTCGGAGATATTATGATTTATATGTGATATAAAAAGTTTTAAGAAGTTGTGAGCTGACCAAGCGCTTCTCTGAAAAAAGTCTTTCTTGGACATACACAAAAAGCGAACATGCATACACACAAAAAAAAAAACGCAAAAAAAACTGACGTAAGGCAAACGAACGATGTTAAATGTAAAAATAAAAAAAAACAAAAAAGAAAACAGAAAAACGAACATTAAAACCAAAAAAAAAAAAAAAACACGTGAAAAATGGCTTAAATAAGCCTGTTTCATTATTAAAATTTAAAAATCGGTGGGTACCCGGGTGTTTTTGGGTGTGTGTGGTCGGAGGTGGAGGTATTAATGAAAACCTAACACTGGTTCACTATTTAAATTTAAACAATCAAAAAAAAAAAAAAGAAGACATCTCACACCACGATTCGAACCCAAAACGTTTAGATAATGACCCAACGTGCTAACCAACTGAGCTAACATGACGTACATGAAATTTAGTCACTTCTTCAACTATTTAAAGCAAATCAGGTCATGACGTCATCTGACGCATGCGTAGAACCGCTGTTGCTTTTTCACCCCTAACAAGGCACAGTGCTACTTTGATCTAGGGGCTACCATATATATATAATATTCTCTTCTACCCAGTCTTTGGTCTCTTGATCAATGCCTCCATTCAGTCTCGAAAGATAAAGGATACCGCTTGTAGGGGCAGCTGCGTGTGTAATTATGTGGCAAAGGTTGCGAAATCCCCAACCACACCTCTCCTGAATCAGCACTGCTTAAGTTCAGTGGCAAGGAGAAGTCCAGAATGACTGGACATAATGCCAAGATAAACAGAGAGCACATATATCACCTGGAAGTCCTAAATGATCTCCCATTTTAGTACTAACTGGGCTCAACATTGCTTCGGTCTTTATAAGTGCCGATATACTCTTTGCTGCTTTCAACAAGCCCATAATAGCAAAGATGGTTTACCCTTAATAGGACATCAATATTTGGAACAGGCAATTTCTTAAGTAGACTGTTTGACCTAATGTTCTAGATCTGATCTTGCTTTATGTTGCATATTCATCTAATCATTGTCCTGCTATTTCTTTGGAATCAGGCAAATGAGATCTGAATAAAGGCCCAACACTCATTGCCATACAGCATCATGCTTCTTACAGAGCTCATCTTGAGAATAATCACAATAAAGTAACAAAGGTGATTTTCATGTGAAATGCATTCCGATAAAACATCCATTCTATGTTCTACTTAGATAACAATTTCACATCCATTTTTTTTAAATTATTTTTTAAATTTTTTTTTTTATTGCATTTTGACTCCAAACAAGTTACAGTGCCACTTTAATGTAGGGGACTACTATCTGGGACATAATTTGCAGAAATACTATGTAGGAAGTTGAGCAGCAAGATGTTTGTTTACATTACACTTGAACTTCTGCATGTCAGTACAGTCAGAGAAGCATGATATCAGAATGGAATTCCAAAGTCTAGCAGTCCTAGGGAAGAAACTATTAGAGTAGAAGGTTTTCTGGAATCTGGGGATCTCTACTGTGTAGAGGTGGGATTTTGCTGCTTGTCAAGGGTATTTACGTAGAGGACATACAAGTACTTATAGTCCATCAGAGCACCTACCATTAAAATACTTGTAAAAAAAAAAGGCAGATGCCTGTTTTATAAGTGGCCACTGTGTATATATATATATATATATATATATATATATATAAAAGTGAAAGTGTCTGTCTGTCTGTGTATTTGTGTCTGTGTGTGTACATTTCCCTACGCAATAACTATCAATTTTAAGTCTACAGACTCGAAATTTGATATACAGGATACTGAGATTTGGGAAAATCGATGTGATTGGTTTTCGGCCAGAAATCTGGCGATTAATGGGTCAAAGTTCTTTCAGTCTAAACACTTGAAATTTTAGATATAGGTTCATTGGACATGGATCTAACTTAATAACTTAAAGTTTAAGGGGTCATAATAGGGGTCAAAGTTAAAAAAATTGACCACTTTTTTTTTTTTTTTTTTGCTCAACATATACATCTCCAAATACCCGGGCAATGCCGGGCACCCATGCTAGTATATATCATGGAACTTACTCCTGTTAATAATTGAGATGGCCACAGGATATTAATATTAGATGTTTTTTTTTAATATTCCCCAAGTTATTTTTACTGATAGTCAAACAGTTCACAACCACCTCCAGCACTCAGCATATTGCTTAGGTAACAAAAAGAGGTTTATCATATTCAGGGTGTCCTTGCCTCTGTGTAAGTGTGGCCCTTAATTGTGCGTGCTAGTCCTAAACATCTTACACCTGAATCTGGTGTGAGCTTACCTTGCACTCTGTTGCACTTTCTGTGCATCCATAGAATGCAGTAGATGCATTATATCACAGTTCCTACCCTCCTTTCTACAAACTGCACATGAGTATTGACTAGAGTCCTTCAAAAACTGGGCTTCTGTTCAGAACATATTAATTAAAATATTTAATGATGAAACCAGAATAAAACAAATGAACTTACTTTGAGCAGACTCATAACTCTCACTTCATTTGGTTTGTCCTTTAGTCCTCACATTCCATGAGCAATGTTTCTGACAGAGGGAAGAATTACTGTTTTCTAGGTTAAGATATACCCCTCTAATACTTACTGTTGGTTAGTTTCTGACTTTGAAGTATTTTTTAGCTGTTTACATTAAGTGGCTTCATGCCTTGTCCGAAGCGATTTCGATAAAAAAAGAAAAAAAAAAGAGAGCTTACCTTGCCTAAGCCATAGTTTTTAGTAGGAGTATTAACACAGATGAAAATCAGCTCAGATTCTAAGATGGCTTTGTTAACATCAGTTGAGAAGAAAAGATTTTTGTTGCGACACTTCTTCACCACTTCATCCAAACCGGGCTAGAAAAACAAAACGACGATAATGTTAGACAAGGTATTCGTTAATAAATTCGTTATAAGAGAAAGTTGAATACAATTGGAAAAAAAAGTGACAATAAAATTCGACAAACGGAAGACAAGAACCTACATGTTTAGACTTTTTCCATCTGAAACATGGTCACCTTTACTTCTAACTCCAGGATGTCTTGCTAGACATACTAAAGAGGGCAAAAATAAATTAATATTAAGTTCTGACAGACTTGCTTTTATAGCCCATCTCTAATAAGGTATCAGACATACTAGTTTTGAAGGGGAATTTTACTGAACAGATTCGGCTCAGCAGCTGAGGCCAGAAATTATAAGAAATAAAATAGGAGCTGTCTGGTTATACTAGATCTTTCAGCATACTCTGAATAAATTGCTTCTACATTTTCTTTTTTTTTTTTTTGGTCAACTAAAAAAATTACTAATAATGATAAGTAAAAAGAAAAAAAATAGAAAATAAAGCAAAGTAAAATATTAAAAAAGTTGTTTTATTTGTATAGAACTACAACACTATATTCACATGCACACACACAAGTAAAAAAAATTATAGATCTAGCCATAAGTATCATTTTTATGATGTCTTTAATAAATAAGAAAAAATTCATATAATTTTAAAACTAGTAGTTTTCATTTAAATTACGTCCTTAAAAATTAATAAACAAAATATTTACAGAAATGTTTTAACAATTTACCTTTTTCTTTATTAAATTACTATAATTACTGCTAATTCTGATGAAACTATTGAATAATTATTTAGATATGAAAATAAGATTATGAATGAATAACACCAATGATTAATTTACTGTAAACTGTTTAAAAAATAGCTATGAAAATTAAACATACAAATAGTTGTCTGGATTGTTGCTCTCTACTATATATACTGTATTTTAAAATGTTATGTTGTATTAAACAGTGGAACATTTTAAATGGCAATGTAGGTGTGATGAATTCAAAAAAGAAAACTTTTGCATATATATTACATATGTTTCCAGATTAGAAAACTTTTTGTATTAAACACACACACACACACACACACACACACACGGTGGCCCACTGAAAAGTATCCCGGTTTCTCTAATCAATTTTTTTTTTTCAGATTAAGCATCCTAATTTCTTAAAATCAACATTTGAAATTTTTCAAGTATGGTGTTTTCGCTCCAGCAGAGAATGTTGATTGTAGAAGCCTATCAGAACAATTAACAAAGGGTTATGGTCACTATGTTCCCCGGACTTGTCATCATGTGATTTTTATTTTGGGGCGGGGGGGGGGACTTTAAAACAAAAAAGTTTATACAAATAATCCTCACAATCTAGACCAACTAAAGGAGAACATTATCAACGCTATCCGGAGAATCACCAGAGAAGATCTACAGGCAGTATCTGCAAACGTTATTAAACGTGCCCAGAAATGCATAGATGTCAACAGGGAGCACTTCCAGCATCTTTTATAACACTACAGGAAATTAAAACAATAAAAGGATGTTCCTCCTCTCTACTACATTTTCCTGGGCTACCGTAAAGTGGGCCACCCTATATATATGTGATGAGACGATTCCAATAGTTTTACTGATTCTGACACAATTACCGAATCTGCACTAAATTCCTGATTCTGATACAATTACTGATTCCAATTCTTTATAAATCTCTAAATATTTAACTATAAAATGGTTATTTTGTCTTAATTACCCCAAAAACACAATAAATGTACATATATTTTCTCAAACCCAAATCACACCTGTGAAAGGTGATCTATAGATTTTAATTTTACTGAAAGTTTAAATCGATAAATATTTTATTATTACTTTACTACCAGCAAAGGAAGATTTTGTTTTAAACAAAATCAAAAAAAAAAGAAAAAAAAAGATAATTAAATAGGCAGAAATTTTTCCTGAATAAGCAAAGATTTTTCCAATTCTGGCATTAATTCCAAAAGTTCTGATTTTTTTTATTCTCGACTCCGATTAATCATTCATATATATATATATATATAAAATAAAAATTACAATTAAATTTACCAAAATGATCCAAGATGGTAAAACAAAAGTATATTATAAATATTAAAGAATTAATATTGATAAAGTAATCTCAACCAAATTGTATTCTATTTCTTCAAATTAATCATTCCAACAAAATTTTGAAGTATATATATATATATATATATATATATATATATATATATATATATATATACACTTCAAAATTTTGTTGGAATGATTAATTTGAAGAAATAGAAATCAATTTGGAGTGTTTGTGATGTGAAAAGGCAGTTTTCTTTCTTTGAACACACCATAGCTGTTTAAATTCACAATGTGCAATGTGCTTATGACATGGAATAACTTTCTTTTTCTTTTTTTCAAAGGACACAGTCGTTAGAATGTTATGAAAATAGAGCGTAATTTTGCCATGAAAAAAATGGGGGTTTTTTTGTTTTGTTTCCAAATGAACCATAGTCATCAGATTTTCAAAAAGTTTATATGTTTATTTGAAAATATTTGAATTTTATGGAATAATTGGCGTTTTTTTTTGTTTTTTTTGTTTATTAATTTTATTATCAATAGTTTTTGTGATATAAAATAGCTAACCTGGATATGCATTCAAATTCAGCTATTATAAGTTTGCCGATTAAAGGAGATAAATTGTAGGATATATAGTTAGATTGTAAATAATAGATATAAAACTATTATAAAAATAAACTGAAAAGTATAATCAAATTTGCAAAATGAGAGAATAAATCTTTTAACTCTGATAAGCAGGGAAAATAAAATTTTACTTCTGAATCAAATCAGTTTAAAACACCAATTCCTGGCTCTTACAAAAAAAATGCTGACTTCAATCAAACAGCATGATATTAATGTGGTAGTGCCTCAGAAATCGATCCTTGGGCCTCTATTATTCCTGATATTCATAAACAACCTCCCTGATAACAATGTGTGTGAAATTGATATATTTGCTGATTATATAACATTCTATAATAGTCACGAATGGAAAAACGGATGTACACATATCTAAGGCAATGGCAGAATCTTTAGAAAACGACCTCCAGTCTGTAGAGGAACGGGGCCATAAATGGATGGTAACATTTAATGCCTTAAGACTAAGCTTATTTCCTTTAACAAGAAGCCTTCTCAACCACTGATAGCCATGACGAATAATGCCCTACCTAAGAGTTCTTTTTTCAAACGCCTCGGCTTAACAGTCACAGGCAACATGAATTGGAACAAATACATCAAGGACATTGTGACGGTTGATGCAAAGAAGGTGGGTTCTCTCTATTGTGCTAGAAAGTTACTCACACCCAAAGTTATACTGTACCTCTACAGTGCCACCATTCTCCCATGCATCAAGTGTTGTTGCCATATCCGGGCTGGTGCATTTATTACTAGTCTCTCCTTCTTGAACAAGGTCCAAAGAATAGTATCCAATCTAATAGGTTTTGCTCTGTCAACCAAACTCCAACTCTTGCTGCAATGTTGCATCCCTGTGCCTATTTTACAAGTATTTTAATGGAATTTGCTTTAATGAACTTGACATACATACCACTGGCAAACCTATTAAGCAACAAAATCTCACCCCTTCATTGTAGAGATCCCTAGATGCCAGAAAATCTACTTTAATAGTTTCTTGGCTCAGACTTCTAAACTTTGGAATTTGCTTCCTGCTTCCCTGGCTGTACTGACATCTCCCCTGAACATGATCCCAAATAATAGCCCGACATCCAAGTGGCAATATGCCTTGTTTGGGGTGAAGACTAAGACTTCTCTGCTTGAGAGACGGCATAGTGAATTCTGTAAGACATATTTGTGAATGTTGATTTGAGCATCCCTATTTACTTATCTTCCTATGGGGGCAAAGTTACAAAGTCGATTTTTAATGTGCAGAAAATCCAATTGCCTACAAAAAAAAAATTCTAAATTGGGACAAAAATTGCCTCGGTCTAGAAGGACTTCATTTGTTTTAAGTATGCTAAAATTACTAACTCCCTATTTTAAGTTGTAAGCAATTTTAGTTTCAGAAGAAAAGAGAAATGTTGTTCCAAATAAAATGGCAGTATCAATCGAAAGAAGTTTTGAATTGTAAAAGCTAAGACAAAAACAAAGAATAGAGTTTCCAGTAAAGGTCTTTCTCATGCGAAGATAAAAAGTTGCGTTAGAATTCTTAAGAGATTCAGAATATTTATCGAGTGATTCCAGTTTCTGATAGGTTGATAGCAGAGCACAGCTCCATTTGATTGGTCAGTTCCTTTCACCACTGTCTATAAATAGAACTTTCCACTTTTTTTTTTTAACCATATCCTAAATACTAAAAATATTGCAACACCATACATTTTCAAAGGATTCTTTATTAAAATGTCGGGGCGGGGGGGGGGGCCGTCGCCCCCCCCCCCCGGTCTTGCCTAGTCATAAAATATGACTTGATATATTTTTATTCATGCAGATTTCATATTTATTGCCACATAGCCAATTCTCTATTGCATATATATATAAAAGCAGGTATAATATTATAACATTAGGGAAAAAAACATGTAGCTTTTTTTAGAAAATTCTCAATGTTTAACACCGAACAAATTAGTACAAAGCACATCATTATCTATAGCTCATACATTAAAGGTGACAAAGCATCCTTCCAAAAAACCCACATCTAATGCCGGAATATACACCATCCCCTGCACTCAAATATATGTAGGAGAAACCCAACAAGAATTAAGTAAAAGACTTAGAGAACATAAAAGATTTTTTTAAAATGGCAATCCCCTGAATGTACTTTTTACCCATGTTTCAAATCATAAACACTCCTTTAGTTTTATAAAGGCCAGTATAATTCACACACACAAACCTTTACAAAGACTCCTTGAGTCAGCATTAATTATAAATTCAAATACTATCAAACAAAGAAATGGGTTTTACAATCAAGCACCCATCATAATTTAATAATCAAGGAGAACAATTTGAAACCCAATTAATTCCATTCACATACGTTTGTGATCATTTTACCTATTTTGTACAGATTCGAAACCCAATTAGTTTCGTTCACATACATTTTTAACTGCTTTCCCCATTGGTACATAGATTTGAAACCTGATTAGTTTCGTCTCAAACACATTTCCCCACTTATGTTATTCATTTTTAATTTTTTTTACTTACATTTCCCTACTTACAATGGCTTTCCCTAGACTTACATAAAATATATAAATATTTCACTTTTCATAGGATTCTCCTTTCATTTTTGGTATATTTCATTTTCCTCAATCATCCTTATTCTCCAAAGGAAGTCCCCTGAAAATGGGGACGAAACGTTGAGAATTTTTTAAAAGGGCCACAGGTGTTCTTTCCCTTTTGTCCATATATAAAGTAAAAAAAAAAAATAAATAAATAAAGAATGCCATTTAAATTCCCGGAAACAAAAAAACATACCAAATTAAACCTATTGCAGACTTAGCCCTTGCATAATCCGATTCTAAAATGTGTACAATTACAAAAGAGAATTCAACTGTATACAGACATAAAAAAAAATAAAATGTAAATAGAAATAGACTTAGAACTTGCATAAAGCCGATTTCTAAAAAATTGGCAATTATAAAAGAGCATTCAAATATATAAGGATGAAAAAAAGAAAACCTGAACTAAAAATTTTTAAATAAAAAAAAGGGGATTATCAGCTGCCTACCATGTAGCTGTTTCAGGGATTTATATATATATATATATATATAGCTTAATGTAAAAGGAAAAGAGAAAGTTCAATTCCACAAACGGAGACTTATCCGGATAATGCCAATATATATATATATATATATATATATATATGATACTGATTTCTAAAAGAAACAAAAAATGATTTTGGAATCGAAACCAAAACCTTTAGCACTCCAGCCACATTCCCTACTGTTTGAGCTATCGATAGATAAACAAGAAAGATTTAAAATTAAACTACTTCAAGCTGTGAATGAATTTTGTAAGTGCAAAAGTAATAGAAATATGTCATGAAGTTGAAATGAACATTTTGCATTTCAACTTGTCAAAAATATTTCTGTACGCATTATTCATCCATCCAAACAAAGATTTTACTCATTATAAACCATCGTTGGTGTATGATTACTATTTCCTGTTAATTTCAGTGTTATGTGACCAGTTGTTGAAAAGTTTATCGGTTAAATATTTTCACACAAACACACACACACACATCTGTTTTATTTATATAGATTAGAAAATGAGCATATCAACAGCATGATTGAGAAGAGATAATTGTAAAGCATTTTTAGTGAAAAAAATAAATAAACAACCATTGCTAATGTTAATTCCTTCAATATCGAATACTATAATACAAATTAACCATTGAATGTTGCAGGATATTGTGTACTAAGAATTGAAATAATGGATACGCTTTCAAATTACTAGTTTTTGCTACCTGTGATATTATTCAAAGCATTTCTTACATAGTGGGAAATCACAAGCTTTGAACCAAGTTTTTTTGTTAGAGTCTATTTGTTGCTAAGCACAGAGTCAACACGTAGCCTTCGTTATAAGACGGTCTTGGTCAACATCTTTTAAGTGTTGTCACTGCGATAGACACTTGCGCCCATAAGTTATTTACAGTTAGAAAGATCTGTAAACATTCAATATTCATTTTATAATTGCCTGTAATGTTCTGCTGTCACAATTTTCTTATATACAAATAGGTCTTTCTGTATGAAGGGGTGATTCTAGGTCTCATATCTTGCAATATGATAAATAAAAATACTGTAAGACAAACTTTCTTGTTAGTACTGAAAACCTTATTGGAGGATTGTGTGCTTTTAGCAGGCGGGGGGGGGTAGTTACTTAGAACATTCATTGAAGTGGGAGGTATGAAAAGCATATATAGATTTATTACTTGATTCATAGTTTTATATTTCACATTCACTTTTTTATTATTTAAAAACTGGAAAAAGGGAGACAACTTTACGATTTGCTATGAAATAAGTTCTTTGTAGTAATTAATGTTGAAACTAATTTAAAGAGTGATTTTTCAAAGTTTTACTAAATAATTACCATTACTGATTTCTAATTATAGTGTTTAATTTTCATACTCTCAACAGCTTTTCGTATATATTTTATGAGAAGGGCTCTAAAAATGCATCAGAAATATATGCGTCTTGACAAGCTCAACTTTCTTTTTGCGTGTGCATATATATTAGTATTGGGACGATTAATCAAAATAAAAAAAAATTAAAAATTTTAATCAGAATTTTTCAGGGTATCAAAAAGAATTTTGGTCTATTTTCCAATGGCAAAAACGATACTTTCGTCTTTTTATTTGATTTTGTTAAAATAAAATTTGCATGGCTAGTAGTAATGTTAAAGTAATGATTATTAATTTTAAACTACCAGTAAAACTAAAATCTATAGACTATATGCATTTGAGAAAATATCTGCACATTGAACATGTGTTTTTACAGTAATCAGGGAAAAAAAATAACTCCATAGTTAAATTATTTAGATAAGAATCAGAATCAGTAATGGTATCGGAATCGAAAATTTAGTATGGAATCTAATTTTTGGCATTTATAATTTGCATGTATATCATGTAATCTAGGGTGCAAATTTTACAAACTCTACACATTAAATTAGGCTGCATTTCAGCAATAACGTGTTAAATGTTACCTTTCAAGTGGTCTACTATGTCTGGTTTATCAGCATAGACATGGGACTTTATATATCCTCAAACAAGACAATCTAATGGAGGTAAATCATACAAAGAAAGTGACCATTTAACAGGTTCATTTCATGAAATTATTCGTTTATTAAAGGTTTCTCTCAATAAATTGCATCATTTGCAATTTGCAAACATTGCTTGAGTGTCAGTCTTCATGATAAATTGCCAAACCAAACTGTACTGAAAATAACCGATAGTTCCCAAATTTGCAATTAAAGAAAATGGAGTTGTCAATTTAAATTTGCCATCTCTAGAAAAAACAAATGCTTAAAAGAAAGAATATCCTCTCTCTCTCTCTCTCTCTCTACATATATATATATATATATATATATATATATATATATATATATATATATATAAAGAGAGAGGAGAAAGCAAGAGTATTCTTTTCTTTTAAGTATGTTTAATTAAATGCATACAATTCCTATCTACATATTTTGGTTCTGATCCATTGCAATTTTTTTTTATTAGTTTTCTTGTTTCTGGAAAAAACTGGCTGATGTAACTGCTATAATCAATTTTGATAAGAGTACTTTCAGATTCGTCCAGATCCATCATCAGGGATGGTTAACACTAAAGATGTTAGGATATTTATAGAGGTGATTTTTTTTTTTCCTCTAAGTAAATCATATGTTATTCACCTATATTAATAGGTTCAATGTTATTTCTAAAGGCATTCAGTATTATCGCTTTTAAAAGAATTTATTTTGTTAAAAATTGTTTTTGGTTCTGTTTTTTCTTTAATTAGTATAGTTCCTAGTATATGAAATTTTTTGCTTGTTAGTGGTAGGTTTACAATGGATGTGTTGACTACTAAAAGCTTTTGAAATTAAAAGCGGAAACAAGAATGTTCATTAGTACATGATGGAACGATAAAATTGTCACCCTAGAAAAGACATGATTCCATTTAATGAAAACCGTTTTTTTGTTTTTTGTTGCAGACCATGTACTAGTTGATCAGTTATGTACAAATCCCAAGAGTGATAGGAGCCGTCTATCAAGTCTGACAGCAACAATGTGAGATTAGAGAATGCATGCTCTTTACTGATCCAAATTATAACATTGCCAGCACCTTCAAAATACAAATCCGGACGCTTCAATGCTTGAGAGCACAGCACCATGACGTTTCTAGTCAGGGTTATGGTCTTTGGTATGATTTCAAGTGAAAGTCACATCATACCACCTCACATCTTCGAAGTTGACTTGAAAGTCAACACCAAAGTGTACCTGGATGTGCTGAAGAGTTTTGTTTTTTTTTGTTTTTTGGGGGGGTACATAGGCATCACCACTTATAAAGGTCAAGAGGCCACTCGAGGACAAGGGTTAAAGAGTAGAAATTGGACAATATAGTAACCGTTAGTAATGGAGATTCAGTAAATTTGTTAACTTATATGGAACGGCTTATCAAAAACTTGTTTACGTTAGACTTGAAGACAACCATATTGTAGTCAGCTGGAAAGCAGAAAAATGGAAGACAATTCCATAGGCGTGCAGTTCTAAGTAAGAAGCTTTGTTCATGGAATCTACGATTAGGTTTAGGCACAGATAAAGAGTGGGGGAAATTAATGATAGTGTTTTCTGCTAGACTGGTGTTTCTTGTGAAAGTTTGGCGAGGGGGGGACCATAGAATGGAGCTCAGCTGAGCACTTGCCATGAAAATAACGATAAAGCAGAGACAAACTCGCAACATCTCTTCCATGATAAAGAGGCTGCAGGGAAGAGAAAAGGACATCCCCCACAAGGCTACGAAGTCTATTTTGAACTCTATCAAGGCAGGATAAGTCCTTTCTAGCAGCTCCTGCCCAAATGTGGCAACAGTACTCCATCCTTGGACGTACCTGGCTCTTATATAGATAGTGAATTGCATCAGCAGTGAGATATCTACTGGATCGATAGAAGGAGCCCACCATTTTTCCAGCGGCTTTGGCAACGGATTTAATGTATGTGTTCCATTTCAGATCAGGAGTAAAGGTCAAGCCCAGAAGCTTGTCAAAACATGAGGCCTCCCCAAAACAAGAGCCATTCATTTCAATTGATGCCAGATGGGGATCAGAGCTTTGATGATGTAAAGATAAAAGCTTGGTTTTAGATGTATTAAAAGTAACAAGCCACCTCTTTCCCCATTGTACCACTTGCTCAAGATTAGATGAGAGAGGATCAGATGAGAGAGAATCAGAGAGAACTTGGTCATTTATGGTCTTAGATATCCTACCATAGATAGTAGTGCCATCAGCATAGATGTCTACGAATGATATAAGGATGTGATTTGGAAGATCATTAATATAGATCAGGAAGAGAGTTGGGCCCAGGATGGACCCCTGAGGGACTCCAGCATTAATACTAAGAGCTTCTGATTTCTGCCCATCAACCACTACTCTTATGAACCTATCAGAGAGAAATGATTTAATGATTGAGAAACCATTTCCAGCTATACCGTAGCTGGAGATCTTGTGAAGTAAACCTTTAAGCCATACTCTATCAAAAGCCTTTGATATGTCAAGAGCAATTGCCCTACAAAGGTAGCCTCCGTTGAGAGATTCGCTAATCCTATGAGATATAACCGTTAGCATATCTGCTGTAGATCTAGCAGAACGGAAACCATATTTCGTGTCACTAAGAAGGTTATTTTTGCTGAGATGGTTGATTACTTGTCTATTTAACACAGATTCCAGCAACTTACTCATGACACACAGGAGACTTATTGGTCTGTACTGTGAGATGAGCGATCACCTGAATTCTTAAATACGGGGCATACTGATGAAATTTTCCAAGGTGACGGGAAGCAATTCTCCTTAAGACGACGTTTAAAAAGTTTTGTAAGGATGGGTGCAAGTTCTTGTTGAAGTTTTTTGAGTACTATAATTGGAATACCGTCAGAGCTGCTTACTTTACTGGAATCAAGGTTTTTGATTAGCTTGGCAACATCATGTACAGATATTTGTATATCACATAGCATGTTTTCTGATACAGGAGGAAATATTGGAGGTTGGCAGCCTGGGTCGCAAAGGTTAGCATTAGCTGCAAAGTTCTTGGCAAAGAGTTTGGCTTCATCTGATGCTGACGAGATGACCTCAGGTCCATTTATGAGAGTTGGGATAGAGCACACGCTTCTGTTCAGGATTCTATTTGCTATTTACCAAAACTGGTGGGAACCAAGCCACTGCTCAGCTACTTTGGACTTGACGGACTGAGCATACAACTCTCTTGCGTTCTTTATAACTTTTTTACAGTGGTTGCTGGCAGTTCTGAAAGCGGCTTTATTCTCAGTACATCTATTACGTTGGAAGCAATGGAAAAAGTGATTTCAATGCGCAATGGCAGCAGCACATTCCGGAGAGTACCATGGCTGACTGTTAGGTTTTTTTGCTGGAATTCTTTTGAGGGTATGAAATGGTCTATACCTACAATTAACCATTCTGTCAGATCTGATACTATAGAGGACACATCCTTTTTAAACATGAAACACAGAGGTAGATCTGATATAAATTTGCAGAAGCTATCCCAGTCAGCCATAGAGTATCGATATTCTGTACGATGGAGAGGTACATCTGGGGACTTATTACATTTCATTTTTATCTTAACTGATACAACAGAGTGGTCGGAAGATCCAAGTGAAGACAGAACAGAAGCTGAACACAGTTCAGGGCAAGTTGTGAGAAAGAGGTCTAGGAGACTTGCATACTGGCTGTCAGTATTGGGAATACGGGTGGGTTCGTGAACAATCTGAGTGAGATCATAAGCAATGGAGAAATCATGACAGAGCCTCCCCTCATCATCGGTCTTGTTTGAGGGAGTTAACCATTCCACATTGTGAACATTGAAGTCTCCACAGACATGAATATTAGCTGAAGGATAAGCAGATAGGGTGTGGTCAATTTTCTCAGATACGCTTTTAAAGATAGTAACTCCGCTATTGTGGGGGCGATAGAGAGCAAATATAAATGCAGTAGTTTGAGCAAGTGCAACCCAATTGTAAGTAGGAGTTTAATACAATACTCTGAAGCCTTGTCTAAAACAAATAAGAGTTAGGTTTTCTACTTTGATAGGAATCAGAAAAGATTTTTAAAAATGCTGTAATGTTAGCTAAGTCTTCTAGGTTTCCATGAAGAAATGTTATGTACAATATGGCTGAGGAAATACATATAATAATGCCAACATTCTTAGTGCACGAACATAAAAATAGGGCAAGAAAAGATTTGTACGGTTCAGTAATTTCAAGTTTAAACTGATCAAAACTTCTTAGAATAATTAATTTAGTAGAAAATTTGAAACAAGCTGTAACTGAGGCCTAAATCTAAAGTGGAATTGTTTTGCTAGCTTGCTTTCCAGCTGACTATAATATGATTGTCTTCAAGTCCAATGTAAACAAGTTCTTGTTGAGCCATCCCCTTAGTAAAATTATTCCCACTTTAACTATCACTACGCTGTTGCCCCAGTGACCACTGTACACTCATTAACTCTTATCCTCAAGTGATGTTTTTAACTTTTAAATTCAGATGAACATATCTCAGCTCAAATAAAAATTTTATTGATCGAAATAAGCACCATCAGAATCAACGCATTTTTGCCAACGCAAAACAAGTGTATTTATGCCAATAGCATAAAAATCTTGTGTTCTGGTGGTGATGAAGTTGCTTAAGGCGTTTTTGATATCACTTAGTTTTAATAAGCATTTCTAATGCAGAAAGTTGTTAAGATGCTTGAAAAAGTAGTAGTCAGTAGACTTTGGCGAGTATGACAGATGAGGCAGAGTTTTGTAGCCCAATTTGTTCAATTTCTGCAGGGTTGGTTAAGTAACGTGTGGTCAGGCATTGCTGTGGAGAAGACTTGGACCGTTTCTATTCACTAATGCTGGGTATTGTTGTCGAAGTTTCTGATGCACATCATCCATTTGTTGACAGTACTCTTGTCATAATGGTTTTGCCTGCATTCAAAAAACTAATGGATGAGACTGGTCACAGGCCATCAAACAGTCAGAATGGCCCTCTTTTGGGGCAACTCTGGCTTTGGGAAGTGTCATGAGCTTAATCGGCATCTAACCACTGAGCTGAGCATCATCAGTTGTCATAAAGAACCCACTTTTCATCGTTCGGTTAGGAAACGGGTTGTTCTTGTTGCGTAAAAGAGATGACACTTCATAATGGCATTTCTTGTGGTTGTCATTCAATTCATGAGACAACCATTCATCAAGTTTTTTTATCTTTCCAATCTCTCAAGTGGTTGGAAATCGTTGTATATATTACGTCTAATTCAGAAGCAAGTTCTTGAACAATTGTGCATGGATTGGCTCAGACTAAAGCTCTTCATTGATTGTCAACATCCAATGGTCGATCACTATGCTCATCATCTTCAAGACTCGTTGCTGTCACAAAATTTTAAACCACCATTTTGCTGTGCGTAGGGTTCAGTAGGGGTTCCTATGCCAAATCGTGGGCTGTTTCAGCAGCTTTTCAATCTAGCTTGAACTGAAATAAGAAAATTGTGCAAATTTGGAGGGAGGGGTTCCATCTTGTATTCAACATTCTGAAAAGAATTATTTTTAAACGATTTTAATTTAAACGATTAGATTGAAAAATACTGTTTAAAATGATATACAAAGGTATTATAACAAAAACTTATTTGAAAATACATCATTTGAAATCGAAATTAAAAATTCCGCAAGAACTTTCTTCTCAACCTAATAAATCTAATTCATAAAACTCACTATGTCTGCCTGTCTCCATATTTTCAAACTATCTCTCCTGAAACTAAAAGTCGCAGAGTGGCGATAAGGGCCTCAAATGATTGGATTTTTTTATGGGCCATTCTTTTATAGGTCTTTAGCCGGTTAAAATAGTTTTTAAGGGATCAAAACGGAGTCAAATTTGAAAAAAATCGTTATACATTTTGTACATTCACTAAAGTTTATTTTTAATCAGTTCATGTACGTGTCACGTTGGTACAGTGGTAACGTCACCAGCTTTGAATGCTAAAGTTTTGCTTTCAGCTTCGATTCTAGCTAATGGCACCCAAATACTTTTTTTTTTTTAACTTCTGAAATCACGACTATAATAACATATATGAAATCTGGACAAATTAAAAATATAATATTTAAGCGTATTTTATGACCCAACTAAACTGTGCCCCCCTCTGTAGTGTGTGTGTATATATATATATATATATATATATATATATATGCACACACACGTAAAATTTAACTACTGAACAAATTATTAATTTTGGAAAATATATTCTCAAGAACACAGTGACATGTTTTGTTTTTTGGAAACTTATTGGAATTATTTTTTACATAAGTTAGATACAAAAAAAAACAAAAAAAACAAGCCATGTATGCGTGCTCCCTTTCTGGTGCTGCATGTGAGATGATGCCATAAAAAATACTGAAGAAATGATGAATGTGAGAAATGTGAAGGACCAACGTTGTCTTCACATTTTCGCTAAGTTTCAGAAAAATCTAATGGATGAGGCAAAAGCTATGAGGTAAAGAGAGTCATTTTTTGCAATTTTGGGGCATTTGTGACCCCCTTTTCAGCTCCTGGGAATGCCGGATCCTAGTGAAAATGGACAAACGGTGCAGTTTCACGCCTTAAGACATGTATATTTGAATTCAGCATCATGGAAAATCACTATATAGACATACATATCAAGTTTTTGAGTAATATGAAAAAGAGCTCCAAAAAGGCATGTTTTTTAGCCCTAAAAGTCCCAGAGGGATGCGAACCAGAATTTTGCTAGGGTTACCTATACTAATATTAAGAACAATGGGCTCCACATTTTGGCCAAGTTTCAGAAAAATCTAATGGATGGATCAAAAGTTATTGGGCAAAACGTGTCATTTTTGACCATTTTGGGGCATTTTTGACCTCTTTTGAGCCTGTGGGGATGCAACGAGAATTCTCACATTTTTTTTTTTTTTTTTTTTTTTTTACTGTGCACATCTATTTAATGAAATACAATTTGTGGAAAATTTTCAGGAAAAACTAATGGACGGTTATCTAGCAATCGTCCAGAATAACGGACGCACGCCACTGAAAACATAGGTCCCCCTCCGATAAATCGGGGAACCAAAAAAACGAGAGAAAAAAATTGCTCTACATCAAATTTTAAATCATGTTAGGCAATATATTATTAAAATTATTGCACACACATATGAACGTCAAAATATGTGTGCTTCGTAAAATTCTTAACCATTGAACGTATTAATTATGGAACATGTATTTCAAAGTCAGTATCAGGAGAACATTATTTCTTACTAGCAGGGTGACGCAACATTGCCCGGGACTGAATGATGATCAACGAATGTTTCACACCCCATATTTTTATTGTCATCAAAATCGATCAAATAGCCCATTTTTCAATCAAATGAACTGATTGCCTACTCTAATTGGGAACCCATCACTATGTACATGGAGGAAGCTCTCGCAGTGACTAAGTCCACAATATATTGTAGTCTACATTGCACTGTAGAGAACCTATTGTTGATTTTATAAAATTATTTATATATATAATGGCTTGCATTAAAGTTTTCTTTTTACTTGGGAGTCACCACTTATCAAGACCCGAATGCCACTCGAGAATAAGAGTTAAAGAATGTAAAGTAATGGTAATCATTAATTGTGTAAATTGGGTAAAATTTGATTATTTATAGGGTCGGTTCAATATGAACTTGCTTACATTAGATTTGAAGGCTACCATGTTGTAATCAACAGGGAAGCATGCCAGCAAAGTTGTGTTCCAAAGGCGGGCAGTTCTGGGAAAGAAACTTTGTTCATGGAGCTTACATTTAGGCACAGATAAAGAGTGGGGGGAAATCATATATAGTGGTTGTAGCTAGTCGAGTATTCTTTGTGAAAGTAAAATACAAAAGTCAAGTATCATGCTTCAATTGTGCTCTAAACAGAAACATTCATATCAAATGTGCCCTTGTCATAACAAAGAACCTACCGTTGATTTTATATGCCTGGCATTACTGGTTGTGCTGTGATAATGACATTTTTTTTTTATATTATATATTTTTTTTTTTTTTAATTCAATTTTCACCCCAAACAAGGCACAGTGCCACTTTGAAGCAGGGGGCTACTATCAGGGACTTAATTAGCGGGGTCATTATGAAGGGAGATGCATGAATTGAAGTTTAAAATGAAAAAGTCAAGTATCATTGTGAAACTGTGCTTTAAACAAAAACATTCATTTCGAATGCGTCCCTGTCATATCAAAGAACCTACTACTGATTTTATATGTTGAGCCTTTCAGCTTGTGTGGTAATAAAACTTCTCAAAAGCACTTGTGACGTTAGGCTGTGTAAGATGTTAACTTTGGTCAAAATCGCCTGTTCATTCTTTCATTGGATTATTTCAGTTATCAAAACTTGTGAGAGACATTCCAACACAAAACCTATCTAAGAACACCGCCAGGCACATAAAGTACCGATGTGAAATTTCATAGAACTCAATTCAGCCATATTAAAGTCCATAAGGAATGAACTCACAGACATACAGGCCAAGTTCTTTTTATATAATAGTAGAGATACTCATTCTGCAACAGGTATTTTTCTAGTTTTATATGTGATGATAACAGCATAGGCTTTCTTATTAAGATTATATATATTATTTGTGATGGAATTCACTTTGAGTCAGCTAAACTGACTGTTCAATAAATTCAACAAGACCCAAATGAGGACCAAACAAGCACAGCAGTCCATTTTGCTGATGGTGAAACAGGCGACAGCCAATCCTGATTGCATCAATGGACTAATAATTGTTTTAGATATTGGTTCAATATTCTAAGAAATGTTTTGAGTTGGTTAAAACCAGTGAGGTGCCTCGAGAGATAAGCTTGCTGAAGAAAGGAGATTCTGCACCACATATGGATTGCCTCATTTGAGACGAACTGCTATCAGTAGACTTGTGCAAAAACGAAAGTGAATTAGAATATGAATCAAGTTTAATGACAGCAAAGAACTTTTTCTTTTTGTAATAAAAAAATGAAATTTTATTAAATATTTAGTTGTGTATGTTAAAAAATATTTTTCTCAATTTCAAAACCATCTTTGTAAAATCAGCAAACAATTGAGTCAAGAAAAACGTTTTTTGCTTAATCAAAATAAAGTTACGATGGGAAAAAGAACTTTCCAAACAAATGGAAATGGATTTGCCTACTGCCAACCTGCTACAATCAAAAGGAAATGAATGGTAACATGAAATGTTATAGCCAACTGACAAGTGCGCACAAAATAGTTTAAAAAGGAAGCTGATTTCCTTCTGAAATCAATTGTGAATTGTTATTCTCAAGGACAAAAATAAAAGCTAAAATAAAACAAATCAGTAATTGAAAATACATGAAAAAAAATGTATAGATTAGATGAGTTAAAGTATGAAAATTGGAAAATGCTATGGAAATGATATCGGTATTTCACAAAAATAAAGTACATTTAAACAATAAATTAAAAGTTATCTTTATAAAGTTAAGTATGCATATCTATGTATATGATTCACTTCTAAACTAATTAACCGATCATTATGAATTTTAAAACACAGCCGATAGAGATAAGGGGTCTAAATGTGGGCTTTATTTGTTTCATGCAATAGAATAAGAAAAGGAAACCTGTCATGAAAATTCAAATATCTACGATTTCTGTGAAATTTGAACAATAGCTATTAGAAATTAGTTAATAAATGTTTCAAAAGTTCAGCTATTTTTTATATCATTTTTAATGGTTTTTAGAATATATGGTCAAAACCTCATCTTTGAAAATTCAAATATATAAGATTTATATAAAATTTGATCCATAGTTATGAGTAGGTTATGACACAGAATATTCTTCTCATTGTTTTGACTCTCGGGTATATATTAGACACAGAACCACATCACTATATAAAAGCATATAAGATATCAGCTAATCTACACTCGAGAGTTAAAACAATGAAAAGAATATGCTGTTATTCTAGCCCTAGTCATTAGACACCAATTAAGCAAGATACCTTGAATTTCTTCTTAAGACTCCTTAAGCTTAAGCCTTAAATTTTACATATTTTCTAGAATTAAAACCATGTAACGGGTCGTCACTGGAATGGATTGATCAACATTTGGATAAGGATTTTAGATATTTGGTTTTGTATAATGATATCTTGATTTAAATTTTTGTAAATGGCCATAAAAGTGGTGCAAAACTGTTCTGTTAAGTTTACCCCTCCTGTGACAGATTCATAAAAATAACAATGGTTTGACGGAAATGTTTTAAATGTAAATTAAAACTTGTATTTAAAACCGATAGCATTTGTTCAATGTTATCATTATTGAATATAAAAGCAAAGCTTGCAGGGATATCTCATTGGTTATTATTATTAGACTGAAAATAAAATGGACTGTTTTCAGAGTGATTAATAGGAAAGGAGATACTTGTATGTGATTGAGTAGAGGGATTGCTGTCAGAGTTGTCAGGCTCTTATCATCAGAAACCAAGAATAAATGCCTTGTCATCAAATGGTTAACATGATCTATGATTGAGTCAGGTTAGATAAGAATTTCCTCTTTTCCTGTTGAGTTAAAATGTAAGAGAATCATTTTTCATATATAAATCTCACCTGTCTGTTTCAATGTATGTATGTATGTATGCATGCTTGTCTAAAACTTCCGACAGAGGTGACAGATTTTCATGAGATTGGTATCGTTTTGAAGCTCGACTCTTCGGACGGCAAATATCAAAATATTGGCTAAAAACATTTATACTTTCACCCTCAACTGGTCGCTTTTTTAGCCAATATTTTCGAAAGTCATGCCCTCTTTTCAATTTAGCCTTAATTTAAACCTACGTCACTTCTAGTTTGGCGATGGACGCAACAGCAAAGACGTCACATTTTTTGTTGTTTTTTTTTTTCCATGTCCTTTTCCTCTTCGCGATACGGGTTCAGGCCTGCCTGCCTATTACCACTTTTTTTTTTTTTTGCTCAACACACACCTCTAAACACCCGGGGCAACACCGGGCACCCAGTTTTTCATAAATACTGATGCTTGTATTATAGAGGAAATAAACCTTTTGGACTAATAAGATATTGTGTGGAAAATATGATAATAATTTTACTTTTAGCATCTGTTTCATTTTTTTTTTTTTTTCATACCTAAGTTTCAGGTTAAATTTCATGTTTTTTGTATTTAGTTTTTTTTTATCAGGAAGCCATTCATTATTTCAAGTTTCTTGAACTATACCATCATTTCAATAAGGAGGCGGGCAACTTTATGAATCAATCATTCTTTATTCAAGGAATCAACTGTTAAAAAAGACAATGTTATCTATATATCTATAAAAGTGAAAATGTGTGTTTGAGGATACTTTTGAACCTATATACTTAACGGATTTGCACATGCTTCAGTTTTTTTCCAATTTTTTTTTTTTTTTTTACTTCATGTTTTTTGTTTGTTTGTTTTTTTTTAAGGAATTGAACGTTTCATTTAATATCGGGCAACGCCGGGTACATGCTAGTTAAATAATAAATCTAATGCATATCATCTGCTGACATTTAATGTATTGCCGGTGTTTTTATGTCAAAGCTGAAAATAGATGTAGCAACCATTTTATAGATAAAGATTACATGAAAAAAAATTTACACATTCGTTTTGGTCTAAATTTAGAGCGTGTTAATAGATTAGAGTCGGTATAATTACTTCTATCGAGGTGATTATGTTTTTGGTAGAGTTTTGGTTTGTCACTTTATTTGTCTGTATACAGACTAGCATCCACTTCGCCTGAATAATCGTCAAACTTAGTCAAAATATCTATCATCGTTTAAGTTAGAACTGATTTAATTTTAGGATATCTCCATCAACGATCATGGTAACAGAAAAAAAAAAAAAAAAGCAAGAATTACTCCTGTTGATAACTTTGGTTCTATTCAGAGAGACTCACTATTTGGCCCATAGTGTAACCAATGAAGTTTCACATCTTATATGATCTTGACTGAAGTTCAGTCATGGTCAAAGTTTTAACAAAATTGTAATTCCTGATTTTTCTAAATTTAATATATAGGCTGAGTCTTTTCAATAACAGTTTGAGACACACTGGACAACAAACACCAACCCCAATGCTGTTTCTGTGGTCGTCTTCTCTTTGATCTTTTCTTACAGTTCTGGAAATGTCGTCGTCTCTCACACTGGCAACTGTTAGGGGGCACTCTAGTTCACAAAAAGAGAGAGAGAGAGAAACAAAAGACTCCAACACATTGCTTTCGGTACATCATCACAGAAAATGATTGAATGTTAAGATCCACATCTACATAGCCTGTCGAGGTGTCTTTGTCATCAGTTGATGTCAGCTCCTCTCAATCTGCTGTGAGTCACAACCTGCCTTTAACTGTTCCAAACAGAAAACTCTCCTTGACTGTTGCAGTTTGTAAATTGTTGCAAAACTCATTGCCATTCATAAAACTGTCAGTTAACTAATTCTCTAAATATATTGACCTCTATTGTCCAGTCCTTTTGTTTCAATCACTGTCGCATCTTGATTAACAATCCTATTTTAGTTCCCTTTGTGTGTATTGGTGAACAACTTCCTATACTTCTGTTCTGCTGATAAACTTTTTTTTTTTTTTTTTTTTTTTTAAATTTTCTAACACGTGATGAAGGGATGGGGCGTCAATAGTATAACAGTGTCCACAATGCAAAATTTCATCTGATTAGATAGTTTTTGATTTATCAATGTTTCAATAACAATTTTGGGAGTACTTCATACAATGTGGGGAAGTAAGGCCAGATAAGACTTACATTGTCAGGTGAAGGTATGCAATTTCACGACTAACTTAATGATTCAGTCCTTGATAATTTTGAGTTTAATTCTGGGCACTTCTAGGAGGTCCATCCTTCCAGGCCTTGTCTTCTCTCTTTGAGAAGGGGTTAGTTCATTGCTAATCGCCTGAGGTGCCCTTACTGGAGAATACCGGTGAGGTTGTCCAGGCACTTTTTGCAGGTCAGAGTGCCCCTCCTTGGGAACGCTGATTTCTCAATCCTACTTTTTGACCCTGATGTCTTTCCTTGCAAAGAAAAGAGGACTAAAAACCTCGACTTGTAATAGTAATGTATACACTTGATGTAAAGAGCTTAAAAAAAAAAAAATTTTTTTTTTTTTTTTTTAAACTACTTCAAGGTCAAAAGCTAGTCAACGAATGTTAGATGGATATATTCTGACCTAGAAAAAAGCAATTCTTCCCCCTTTATTAGAAATACTGCTCATGGAATGCCAGGACTAATGTACAAAATAAGGAAAGCAAGAGTTCCACTTTTTACTTTCCTATCTATTTAGTGCCAAATGCTATACACAGTACCTCCCAAAAATGGTACCTTATTAAATGAAAATTACAAGCGAATATTCTTAAGCCGGCCATTTCAACCACCAATTTTGGAAAAGTAGCCTGTCCAGACATTCCTTGTCAAACATTCCTATAAGGTGAGCAGTTGACGCCACCCTCTTTTCTTACTTGTACTTTTATGGTGCAATGTTTGTCATTAATTTTAAGTGGGTTTTTTTTTTGGGGGGGGGGGTACCAATTTTATCATTTTGTTCTAGTTGGGGATGGGGAATCCAACCGGATGCCAGACATTTACCCACTATCTTATACATTCCAACCAAGAGATATTTTTAAGGTTATAACTGTCCCTTCAAGTGCAATTGTTTACATCTCTTGCACTTGGTTCACCAGGTATATTTGCTAGATAATTTTTGAAATTCTTTTTTTGTCATAAGATCACTTGTTCCTATAATAACTGGAATGATATAGATATTTCTAAGATTCCAGTTTCTTTTTAAAAAAAATAAGACTATTTTGTTATTTTCCTTTCAACTCTTTAACCCAACATTATTAGGGAAACTAACTTCTACTAAGGTTACTTCTTTTTCCTTGTCCCATATCACTATGTCACGTTTAATAGGTCTGTTTACTAGGTACGTAGCTATAGGAATTGCATAGTTATGATGGATGGTGTAGGACTTATTTCCGACTGTTCTTTCTGGTATATGTTATCAGGACTTGTTGCTACATTCGATATTCAACTTTTTATATATGATCAAGTGAAGATATTTACACACTCCATTGTGTCACTTCATATAGTAGTCTTCTCCTGGCAAAACCTTACAGCTGGGTGTCAGGTGACTCACACTACTTCTGTGTGGCAGAACCTGCACTTGTCATTGCAAGATCCACTGGCCTTCTTATAAGCATTGGTCATCAAATCTTGATCTTTAACAACCATGATAATACTCTTCTGATTTCAGTGAAGTGATCATCTTTTTAGCCAATCTATAGTCTTATCCATATAGTCATGGGTGAATTCATTCAAAAGATATTTGGAACACTGAAACTTCAGATTTAGTGATGAAAATACTATCTCAAACTTAAGCATGCAGACAAACAAAAACGCTATTTTAACCTTGAGCATTATGAAGCAAAGAAAATTTTGTTTTTAACTTATTTCCAAACTTTCTAGTCAAATTAACTCAATTGTTCAAGGCTTGTGAGCACCAAATTATAAAACTTGTCCACGTACTTACAAAATACTAAAATTAATTTGGGGATGTAATCTTTTTCTAGCATGAAAATCACTGCATGAGAGAGAGAGTTACTTAGGTACCAAAACAGCCGAGCCTATTTTTTTGCAAATTTCACACGCAACTATAGAAAATCTAACATCCAGAGAGCTTTACACTGAAGGGTGGGACTTAACAGCTAGTTATGGTTATTTTTTGTTTTAAGATATACAAGTGCAGTATACTTTATATGTCTGGCAGTGTTCTTAGATATGTTTTGTACAGATATTCATCTGACAAAGACCGAAAATCAGAAAAAAATCTGATCTTAAA
This sequence comes from Euprymna scolopes, assembly GCF_053919585.1. Classification (NCBI taxonomy): domain Eukaryota; kingdom Metazoa; phylum Mollusca; class Cephalopoda; order Sepiida; family Sepiolidae; genus Euprymna; species Euprymna scolopes. Next base: position 26,981,132 of record NC_136484.1, on the reverse strand, counting down.
AATAGTCTTTTCATAGATCAAAAATTTCTACAGGAGAATATTTTACAATATATAATATGTTACACCAGTTGGTTTAACATAAAATATTTCCTGTTTGAGAGAGAGGAAAAAAAAAAAAAAAAAAATCAAATTCGTTTTGTTTTTTTCACCCCATGCAACATGATTTTTAAATGTAGTATCAGACTAATAAACCAGATCATGGGTGTGGTATGAATTCGTTTAGTCCCTTCCAAAGTAGAAGGTAAAGGCTACAGCAATTATAGTGTTTCGAAATAATTAACATGTCACTCATACATGTAAAATAAAAATGGTCAGCTTACAGCTTTGCACCAGATTTCTTTTGTCAGGTTCTACTTGACTGACAGCACAATCATTCTAAACACAAAGTTAATCACATATATTGTTTGTTCTTTGTAACAGTAATCCAATTAAAATAAATAATAAAAAAAATAACAGAATCCAAATCATAATTTGATACCCATATCCTGAAAAAAATAACCCAAGATGGCCGGATCATCTATAGTTGTATTTTTGTAGTTTTGAACGGTAATTCTATTCTTTCCAGGTCACATTTATGCACTGCTGGGAAAATATTAAAAACAATCAAAAAATAGTCCGTCTCTCTCTCTCTTTCACACACTCACCCACACACACTAGCAATTCCCTGGAGATTGGAGTATATATTTCAGGGGAGAAGGAAGAGTTATAGTATAATATGAGACAGGAGACAGCAAAGCAAAAACCAAATCCTCATCAGCTCCAGGCGCGTACAGACTTTATATAATTGAATGCGAGAATATGCTTTGTACAAGAAGGATTATTATCAAGTTCCAGTAAAACTCTTTTTTTTTTTTATTTAATTTTTAACAACCTCTCCATTTTATCTTTTTCCTTTATATTTTCAGTGTCGTCATTGAACTTTTTAATAAATAGAAGAAATGTCCACCGTTTGGTGCATCAATTGTGTTCACACAAACTGAGCAAAAAATGTCACTTTGATTCAATAATCATTAGAGAACTTAGTCTTTCTATGCATATTTTAACCAGACATAATATATTTAAACATATTTCAGATTAAAAAATATTAAAATTTGTTTGTCCATGTATAAAATACTAACTAAACGTCATTATCGTTTGTTTAGAATCCATTTTTACATGCTGGTATATGTTGAACAAGTTTAAGAAATTAACTTCCTAACTAAGCTATCTCTGGTCAGGTCTTTATCGCTTTTTCTCAAAAATCTATCCATGTTCTCCTTGCACTTCCCCTGTCAACTGACCCTGCTACCTCAATTGTTCTACGTCTACTAACACAATGACTCACCAGTTCTTTCAATGAAACCATACCAACAGAATCTCCTGTATTGCACACATCTTCCGAGACTACGTAAATTTAATTCTTTTATGTCATCAGATTTAAGCCTGTCTAAGATTCACATTACCCTATCCATTATATCATTTCTCTCAACGCAATAATTAACGTCAGGTGCTAACTCACTGTATCCTCTTCTGTGTAAATTTCTAACACTTTTTCCTTATATGGAAATTGAAGCATGCTTATTAAATATGTACAAGAAAAAAAATTAATAATTTCAGTTTACAGATTGTATAATACTGTAAACTTAAAGTTTATATAAATATTGATAATCTATAAATTTTTCATACAAATTTTACTTTTCAATTTATGTGCTGACAAGCAAAATTTATAGTCTGCCTGTGAATATTATTTTGCTAACAACTTTTCCTGAGGATATGAGCCATTCATTGAAACTCCATGGAATAAGAAAAAAAACTTTACATCTTTGTATTTCTTGTCAAAAAAAAAAAAAAAAATTTTTTTTTTTTTTAATTTACGGAATTTAATTCCAAATATTTACGATATACAATGCCGGCAAAAAGAAAGTTCACACTTGTATTTATTTAAAAAAATGCAAATTTAAGCTAAATTTAATGTAACTGTTTAAACCTATACCTCATTTGATTCGCCTTTTATTCCTCTATAATTTTACCTGTTCATATTTGACTTTTAATTGAAATATTCTAGTATTCACGTCAATTTAAAAAAAATAATTTCAAATTGAGGAGGCAAAAAAAAGCCAGCAGCAATAAATTTGCTTAAAACCATCGCCCTTAAATCAGTTTAAAATATCCAACAGGCAACAAAGCATCTCTAATCGTAATTGTTGTGTAGTATTGGGAATCCCAACTTAATTGCTATGTAGGTAGTTTTAGAAATAGAAAGTTATGTAGGCATATTTTCATTTCCCATCAGCAAGTTGGCAGGGTCACAAAAAGTTAGGTTTGACATGTATCAACTTAGAGAGAATGCACCGGAAATTAGGGGTGACACGGGAATTGTGGTCGTAGGCTTCCGGTTGACGACCACATGGGCTGAGAGTGGTTTTGTGCAGCAGAGAATGCAGACAGGAGATTTCAGGTGTCCGACAACCAGGGTTCGAGATGATAGGATTGCCTTGAAATAAAAGATTGAAGCTTCAAATCCATCTTGTTGTTTATCGATGCATCTGTCTGCAGTGACCACTTCCCAAGGAGATGGCAGTCTAGCGTCCAGGAAGATATCCGCTGGCCAAGGCAATCAGGTATGTACGCATTATACATGGCACATACACGTCTCAAAGACTTTCAAGGCAAGAAACAGTGTAAGAATAAGAACACACACACACACACACACATGTAACAGTGAACTACACGTAACATACATAAGAGAATACACACACCCATATAAGAACACAGACACTTAAGAGTACTCTTAGAAACAAAGAAAAGCAAATATAACAGAAACGTTAACTTAGTAATAAATAAATAAACATGCAAACGCATTCATGTAACAGTTGTATCAGGTTATACAACGTAACATTTTGTCCATATGCCACGACTTTCTCTTAGTGATCGTCAGGAGCTTATTAATCTCCGACTTTCTGGTCTATCCAATCAAGAAATCAGCCGCAGATTGAAATGTGATGAGAAAACAGTATGAAAGGCTGTGCAAAAGCACCAAAACACCCGCAGTGTTCGTGATGCTCCTAAATCTGATCGAATTAAAGTTACTTCTAACAGGGAAGACAATGCTATCAAGATCCGCAGCCTAAGCAACAGATTGTAAACGGCTCCCCAAATCCAACAACAGTACAATCTTGTTAAAAAGTGCTCTCTTTCTACTGTCAAGAACGAATTAAAGGAATATAATTTGCGAGGATATGTTGCAAGACGCAAGGCAATGATTTCTGTAAAGAACAGAAAGCGCTGTCTGGACTTCGTCAGATGCAATGAAGATCATGATTCTTCATATTGGTCAAAAGTGCTTTTTAGCGACCAAAGCAAGTTCAATAGGTTAGGCAGTGATGGTAGAAAGTATGTCCGTCAGAGAAAATACAAAGAATTTAATCCTAGGTGCTCAGTTTCAATGCTGCAAGGTGGTGGAGGTTCAGTTTTGGTGTGTGGCCCAGGGCCTATAGTTCGCTTGCAAGATCGAATTAATTCGACCAAGTACATAAACATGTTGACTGAGCATTTTCTACCCTACTTTGGTCGGAATTTGGATGATAATCCCATCTTCATGCAGGAAATTGCTCCCATTCACACAGCTGGCAATGTCAAAAGGTTCCTAGAAGAGCATGATATTCGGTGTTCGGATTGGCCTCCACAATCTCCAGACCTCAATCCTATCAAAAACATATGGCATTACATCAATCAACAGCTACGCAATGATAAAATTTGAAATTTGGAAGAACTTTGGACAAAAATTAAAGAAAAGTGGGATACTCTTTCCCCAGAGTATTGCTGCAGTCTAATTCAAGGAATTCCCAAAAGATTGATGGCTGTCAAATTCCAGAAGGGCTATGCTACTAAATATTGACTAGTTCATTGTGTTCATGTTATATTTGTGTTGCGTTAATGTCCTAAAGTTACATTTAAATAACAATTTTCCATTGTGCAGACTTACTTTCTGCCTCCTCAATTTCAAGTTATTTTTTTTAAATTGACATGAACACTAGAATATTTCAATTAAAAGTCAAATATAAACAGGTAAAATTATAGAAGAATAAAAAGCCAATCAAATGAGGTATAGGTTGTTTAAACAATTACATTAAATTTAGCTTAAATTTGCATTTTTTTAAATAAATACAAGTGCAGACTTTCTTTTTGTCGCTTGTGTACATATTATACATAAAATATTAACTCAAAGGGTCATTCTTTGCTCCAATATATATAAAACTATACTTTTATGTATCCAATTTTAATGCGTCTTTCCAACTTGATAAATATGGAGATATGTTTGTACTATATAATAACCTTTCAGCAAGCTTCTACATTTTTTTTTTTTTTTTTTTTTTTTTTTAAAATCAAAATTATCCATTGGGCCAACCATACATCAATTTTCCTCTTCTATTATCTGGGTCATTTATTTCCCTTTGAGTATCTACATTTTCACTCTTTTTTTTTAAATTTTGCAATATCAATATACTACTCAAATTCTGTTAAATATTTCATCTGATAATGCCCAAAAGTGTCCTATTATTTTTGTTTTCCCCTTATTTATTAATTCACCGAATTATACCTTTAAAATGGTCTACGCTTTCGATGCTCTTAACTTGTTTCAAAACGATATTACTCTATTAACAGGAAAGAAATCAATTAATAGATTTATTTTTCATGTCTTTGCAATAACCTTTCAGATTGAAAAATATTTAAAAACTGTTCACCATATTTAGAACTGACATTATTTTGAAGGTTTCAATTTGATCTGCTGTCATACTTTTCTTTACCGTTACTCTTAATTGTTCCGGCCTTTCCCTGTGATGAATCTTTTACTCTTTATTAATACTTTCATTCATCTTTGCAAACTTCCAATTTCAACCTGTACACATAAAGTCACAATGATGATACTAACTTCGTGATGAAGTCCTACTCATACAATATAAAATTAAAAAAAAATTTTTTTTTTAAATATGCCGTCTCCTTTTCCACTGCTCATTCTGGCCGGTCTCATTTACAGTTTTTAAATTTAGACTGTGTTTCTACATGTTAATTTGTTCTATGAAAATTCAAAATGCTGAATATGAGTCTATCTTATGGCAAATGGTGCTAGACACGCAAAATATTTGATATGCTTCAAAGTTGGTAAGTCTCCATTGTCACAGCATTCCAATTTCCATGATTAAAGGTCAATGTTTGGAATCCAGATCTGAGTAAAATACATTATATAAGGTTTTCTTAGAACTAATATATATATATATATATATATTAAAATAAATAAAATGCTAAATTCGGTTCACTTGAAAGTATATTTATAAAGGAGAAGAGGGAAAGGGAAGAGGAGATGAAAGAGGGGGTTAAATAGCAGAATCTATTATGATATCACAAAAAAACTTATAAATATTTAAAAATATCTAAATATTTCAAATTGTTCCCCCCCCCTAAAAAAAAGTAGAGACGTAGAGACAAAAAAAGACAAGAGAGAGAGAGAGAGAGTAAAAGGACAAAAGCTAAAACGATGGGACGAGAGAGAGAGGGAGTAATGGAACAAGAGAGAGAGAATAAAGAGTATAGCGGCAACAATCACAAGAGAGTTTTATAAATATTTAATAAGTTTAACAATTATTGGCCCAACACGTCATGGATTGTTTAGTTAATTAAGTCTAAATGAATGTATATGTGTTACAGGAAAAAAGGCTGTCCCCTTTTCTTGTAGGAAGAACTTTAGATAAGTGGAAAATGAGATTAGGATAAGCTAAGACTCGAACCTGGTAAGCAAGGATGGAATACTGTTGCCATATCTGGGCAGGAGCTGCTAAAAACAGCCTATCCTGCCTTAACAGAGTACAAAATAGACTTCGTGGCTTAGTGGGAGATGCCCTTTTCTCTACCTTGCAACCTCTCTCCCACAGAAGAGACGTTGCGAGCCTATCCTTGTTTTATCGTTATTTCCATGGCAGGTGCTCGTCTGAACTCCAATCTCTGGTCCCCCCCTCGCCAATCTTTCACGAAAAACATCCGTCTAGCTGAATCCACTGTGAAAAATTTCCCCCACTCTATATTTGTGCCTAAATCAAAATGCGGATTCCATGAACAAAGCTTCTTTCTTAGAACTGCACACCTGTGGAACTCTGTTCCATCTGCCTGCTTCCCACCGGACTACAACTTGGATGTCTTCAAGTCCAATGTTAACAAATTCCTAATGAACCGTCCCCTTAAGTAAACACTTCATCAAATCTCCACACTAACGTAATGTACTTGCAATAACCCTTATCCCTGAGTGGCTTCCGGGCCTTGATAAGTGGTGATCACTGTGTAAAAAAAAAAAAAAAAAAAAAAAGCAAGGTTCAGAGATAGATTCAGAAAATGGAATGTTAGAATTTCACGATTGTTAAATTTCATATAAAATAGTTTAGATATTGTTTGTTTTGTAAAAAGTTAATTGTTCATTCTTTTATGGAAACTGAATAAAAGGTCAGCTAAAAAAATAATGAACAATACAATTTAAAAGTATATTGAAAAATAGGTTAGTGAGAATTCTTTGTCTGCAGAAGTGTGTTTTGGAAACGTATATTTAAGCCATGTGAGTCAATCACGTTTAGAGCCATACATATGACGTCATAGCAGAAAGGGAATTTCTCAATATAGGAGCTAGTTTTAGTCAGATCAGAGACAGGAAGGCAGTCGGGCCGACAGGTTCGAGCAGTCAGCAGGGTCGGTCGGAAAGAGCTGACATGGTCAGAGGAGGGTCCCCTCAGAGACGAAGGGGTAGAAGTTTAACTATGTAGAACCAATGTGAATTCCTGACGTAATCATCATTTTGACCGGTCAAATGAAATAATCACCATCGATATTTGTAACTGTTTGTTTTCGTCTTGTCATTCAACAATTAAAGGTAATGTGTTAATCATCTTAATGAACTTTGTATAACCCCATCTGAAGTAATGTCTCTCTCCATCCTAAGTAATGACTGTCCCCCTCCTGTGTTAAAAGAACTGATCACCTTCTCTCCTCGCTATATGTGTTAAGAAACATTCCAGAACTGTATAAATGTTATCTACTTCTCCCCTTCACCATCGTATATATGTACCCATAGTCTTAAACATGACCCTATCCCTATGCAACATATACATCGATTTAGTGCCGTACTTAATAGGTATCTGGACTTTTGAAAGAAAAACCGTCCATTGAATACAACAAATTATGTATCTTTGTTGTATAATCACATATTCAAATTACCAGCTTTATAACTTTGTTACAGATACACTGGGTATGGGTAGAACTGGTTGAGTAAATGAACTGTGACACACACACCATGGTTGTTGTAAAATGTTCATAATATTAATTTGTGTTATTAAAATGGAATACTTTTAAAACAAATAAAATAATTTTGTCAGAAGTGTAAAAGCAAAAGAAAAGATTTTTAGTCATTTTTGTTTTCAAAAGATCATATACTACTTTTATCAAGCCTTGTTGAACCTATTGTTTAAAAAGGTCAGATTATCTTTAGAAGACACCTGTTATTAGGAGTCATTCAGTGCAGTTTTTCAAAGCTTTGAATTTTAACTTTGAACTAATTCATAGAAGGGCTGAATGAAAGGCAGCTAACGTTTTTATTAAAATGTCCAATCAAGAAAAAAAAGATTTTTTCCTTCACCGTATGTGAATAGTACAAGAAAATTTGTAAGCCAATCAAGGAATTTTCTTCTCCACTCTCCCATGAATATGCAATTCGACTACTGGACAGACATTTCTATTGAAAAACCTGTTCATTTAAAGACAGACCTCAGAGAAAGAGTAAATCTGGACGGTATAGAGAGGTGTGTGCATAACAGGAAACTTTGTTGGTGTAGTCACATTAAAAGAATGAATGAGAGTTCTTGGGCAAGTAAATGTAGAACAGTTGAAGTTGTCAGGAGAAAGTTAAGCTAAACATGGCAGGAAGTGCTAAGAATAGATATGAGTAAAATTAAGATAACTAAAAACCTGGCCAGAGATGGATCAGTTTGGAAGTCAATTTCTAAAAGTCGTCCAACACATGCCAGCATGTAAAAATGAACTTTAAAACAAATATAATGACAATCTATAAAAGCAGGCCTCAAAACATGTTAATAATATTGGACTTTTGAATGTGTAAAAATAATTTTAAGAACGGTATTTTCCGTGTATGATTAAAATTAATCAGAGTGGAAAATTCCATTCAAGAGTTAGAGGTTAGAAATACTTGTCACAACATGATGTAATGGACATTATTTTCCTTTAAAAGTAGTGATTCTTTTAGCCGTTTTCTAAGCTTCACTCACGAAACACCACACCTGCTCCTAAATTAACGATGATAAAATATTTGCTGTTATCCTCATCTTCATAGTTGTTGTGTCACGATTTTTCGACCAACTATTCCTCTAGCCTTCGTTAGGTGGTTAACCGCGATGGAATAGGAATGCAATGTTAAACAACAACTATAAAGATGAGGATAACAGTCTGCAAATAAATAAATAAATAAATATACAAATTACTCATCTCAAAGGATTCCAATAAAAAAATTTTTTTTTAAATGATAAACCACTTTATGACTTATCCAATGGCTGAGAGGTCACTGCATCACGAAAAGGCATATGAAGCATTATTTTAAAATACAGTAGAACCCCGGGATGTTTTTTTTTTCAAGTTACGATGTGGAATACAAAGTTTTTTTCCATCCTGTGGTTACAGTATTTGCTCTGCCTTATGGTGTTATCTAGGTTATTTGATTATATAAATGTGTATTATATACTGTACTGTATTTTGTTACTAATTTTTAATATGTACTGTGTAAAATTTTGTTTAGCTCCCACCATACAGCGATTTCACCAACCCCAGAATGGATTAATGCCGTATCCCAGGGTTCTACTGTCTATATTTTTACTGCAGCAAAATGATCCAAAACTTTTACTAATGACTAACTAGTGTTAATGGTAACAAAATATACAAACGCATGAACCAATTTAAAAAAAAGTTACAAAATTCACACAAAAGAATATTTTTTATCAAAGATAATTATTTAATCTATCCAAGTTTGTTTTTAATATAATGGTTTTACAAGACATGCAGTAGTGAATCCCCATTTAGGGGCTGTGGAGAATATGAGGTTACCTCCTTAGTTACCATTGCTCCCGGGGCCACTTTGGCCAAGAGTGGTAATACCTGTTAGGGCATCTGGTGTTACCAAATCAAGCTGTCTGAAGATACTGGCTTCCTGATCATAAATGTACTAAACATTACAGGCGACTGGAAACCATCTGTGAATTTAATATTCCCTTGACACTTTCTCCTATAGAGGAAGCCGGTTCAACCCACACAGCATGAATGCCATACAATACAATTTTCCACATATGAGGTGCCTTCAATAAGTTTCCAGATTTTTTCGCATGGTCACTTATTCACAGTAAACATATGAAGTAATCTGCTTTTTGAAGTAATCTCCTTTGGCTGCAATGCACTTGTACCATTCCAACAACTTCTAGAAGGTCTCCTGGAAGTCTTGTGTGAGTGTATCAATAACCCTCGTTATTGCCTCTTTCATCTTCTCAGGTTAATTATCTCATAACGACAGCCTCTAAGGTTTTTCTTGAGCTTAGGGAATAACCAAAAGACAAAGGAAGCAAGGTCTGGACTATAGGGAGAGTGAGGAATTGTCTTGATGCTCATCTTGGTGAAATAGTCTGGACAAGGATGGAGTTGAGCAAATCTTTCGCATCTTCAGTTTCTCACGAATAATTGTGTGTACAATTTGCACTTATTGTCTCCACGACGCTCTTTATCCATATTATGGCATAATCATGTTGACACACCAGTTCCCACTGGATCACCGAAGTTAAGCAACATTGAACCTGGTCAGTACTAAATGGGTGACCATTTGGGACTTTCAGGTGCTTTATGTACTCTCCGCTTATCTCAGCATTGTTTCCAGTCATCCTGGTCTTCTCCTTGCCACTGGACTCAAACAATGCAGATTCAGGAGAGGTGTGGTTGGGATTGCACAACCCTTGCTTCACAATTACATGCGCTACTGTCCCTAAGAGGTAACTTTTGTCTTTCAAGACTGAACGGAAGCATGGATTATCCATAAAACTCCTTATTTGATCAATCAACTATGGTGTTCTGACTTCCTTACTCGTCCCACACCTCATTATCCCTTGCAGCCTTGTAGACTTTCTGCCTTCCTTGAATTCCTTATGCCACTCAAAAATTGATGCTCGATTCATGCAAGATGGTCCAAAAGTTTGAAGTTTTCCATATGTTTCTGTGGCATTTTTCCAAGTTTAAAACAGAATTTTATTGCATATCGTTCTAAAGTGTCCTCACGTCCAGATTGCATTTTTGAAATTGAAAATTCACCAGCTGTGACAATAAGGATTTAGTAGGGCATATTCCAATTCCTGCTGTAGTTGCTCATTTAAACCCGACATAAAAATTGGTCAGTCATCTCATAAGATGTATAGCAATAACATACTGAATTTTCAAGCGTCTTCAACAATTTTAAATGCCTGTACAAAAAAAAAAAAAAAATTCTAGAAATTTATTGAAAGCGCGTTGTATAATCTCTAATTTCCTTATCATATCGTATGTATCTGAAGATTCTATTGTTGGTATTAGTTTCCAATATTTTTTCTAGGAAGACATTGAGGGACCAGTTTCTGATAAAAAAAAAAAAAAAAATAAAAAAAAAAAAAAATTGAAGAAATGCTCCAGGTTTTGAATACTGATCTAAAACCACAAGACAGGAAGTTCCAGAACAGATGGTTTCAGCAACATCCTGGAGGCATGTAGAGTTTTATTCTTTTAGACCCTTTACTTAAAGTATTGGCAGAAAAAAGAAAGGGTTTCATATATGCATCAGCATAAAATATATACATTAACAAAAGTCACAACATAAGTTTAAAAAAAAAGAAAAAAAAGAAAAAAGAAAAAGAAAAAAGAAAGAAAAAAGAAAAAAGAAAGAAAAAAGAAAGAAAAAAGGAAAAAACAATCTTACTGAACATGTGTTATTCTTTCACAAGCTTACATTCCAACCAAATTCCTAATCTTAAAAATTACTAAAAAATGTTATTTCTTTACAATATATAATTTATTGAATCAATGCTTAAATTTGCTTTAAAATTGGTTAATTTTATGATTTTTGGTTTGTTGCAGTTAAAAAAAATATCTAAATTAAGAGAGAATGAGTTCCTAGTGTTGGCACAGCTTACAGTTGTATATAATTAAAATTTTAAGTGGTCCTTAATTTTCACCAGAAGAAAAAAAAATGCTTTTAGTGATGTTGCAGTCCCTTACTCCATTTTTCTACTAAAAAATGCAGGTCACATTCTTTAGTGGTTTATTGTTAAAAAAAAAACAATAATAATAATAAAATAAAATAAAAATAAAAAATTTTGGTTCAATTTTACAGTAGGGATATGGTCAAAATATACAGTCATTGTGTGGTAAAGAAACAATTAACAATATTACTTGATTTTTTTGCATTTAAACCATAAATGTAAGCCAGGAATTATCTAAGGCTTAAATTACTTCAGAATGTTGAAAGCTATGAAATAAACATTTCTATATTTAAATTATCAGACAGTGTGATAGTGTGTATGTGCTTGTCATAACTGATGAATACACACTAAATTATTTTTTACTATTCATTGGAATTACAAATACAATAAGGGAACACTAAAATCGATTTTAAAAATCCTATTTTTTTAAAGAGTCGTTAACATAACTACATTCTTAATTGCTTTTCCACAAGCACCTCCACCCCACCTCCACCCAGGCATTGCTAAATAAATACAGCTAGTTAGAGATTATTAAAAAAAAAAAAAAAGTCTGGTACATGGATGTGTTTGTTGCTTTGAAAATTAAATGTGATTTTGAAGTCTTTAATCTGTCAATTAGAAAGTAATTTCTGGCTAAAAGTTTTATGGTCAAAAGTCAACTATCATTGTCCTATATATATATATATATATATATATATATATATACACACATACATTTTTTTTTTTTCTAAAGAGAAAAGAAAACAGTATTTTTCAAATGCAATCCTATTAATTTTAATTGTTCTTACCTCAAATATTGGCAACTGGTCAGAATTCCATTGAGCTATTCTCTGTTCACTTTTGTCAACCACAGTGACAGTAACATCCGGACATTTCATTGCAATTACACTGCATGTTGGCCCACCAACGTAGCCAGCCCCAATGCAACAAATCTTTCTCAACTTCATTTTCCAAAGACTAAAAAAAAAAAAAAAAAAAAATTATAAAACAAGAAAAATTTAGAGGATATCATTATTATACAAACAGATATTCTTAAAATGCATTCAATCTGTATGTTTAGCAAAATCAGACTGTTGGCCAAGAGTAAAGTGAAGTATCTGTTCTGATACTACACTTCATATTTTTTTTTATTCGGGGAATGAGAAAAATTTTTATTCCAATCCAGAGCTAGATTTTCCCCTGCATTAAAATTTACCTTGTGTTTGACTGCGCTCATTGGGAGCAAGTAAATAGCAACTTATAAAGGTGATTGCACACATCTAAAAATTTAAATGAAACATAACAAGTCCAATATTTATATATTAAATAATGCAGAATTGTGAATAAAATGTGCTAAACTAGATATTTGTATGTTTATTGGTTAGGGTGCTACGAGGGTTTAAGTCAGTCATGTTCTATTTGAATGATTGCCGGCCAACTTTAAATATGGCCACCGTTCTCACAACATTTGTGCTTGTGAAAAAAGTATTTTGTTCAAGAGTCTATTGGTATTCATGTAGCACCATTTTTTCTTTCCCCCCCCCCTCCCCAGAAGGTCACAGAATCAAAAATCTAGTGGGATTGTGACCTTTGGCCCCCCCCCCCCGCAGCCTAAAAATAGCAGTATGCTTAAAATGTCAAGAAACCACCAACAACCTCCAAAGGTATAAATCAAAGTGATAAATGGTTTTTGTTTTGTTTGTTTTATAGAAAATAAACACTGTTGGAGATCATTGAAATGTAACATTTAACACGAGGATTGATAATGTGTATTATTTTAATTTTTCAGACTACTGTTCTTAGGTGTTGATCTCAACGCTTTGGCCAATGTAACTCGTAACTTCCTTCAGGTTTATTGGCTTAACGGATAAAGTACTAAGTAAAATTTAGTTCTAAGTAAGGTTAAAGGTTCAATTAGAATACAATTGAGAATTACTTAAGACTTCTACCTAGTCATGGCTGACTGAACAAGAATATGCTATCTCCATGGATTAAAAATACAGTGTTCCATTTGAAATTCTGTGCAGATTCTCAAGTTTGACAAGATAATCCTGAAGAAGGTTGGGGATTACATCGGCCAAAACGTTATGAAAATTACACTTAAAATGAGAACAGGAGTTCAAATAATCCAAACAACAACCTGTAAACAACTGTTGTATTGTCTGTCTCTCAGTAACGATTTGTTTGTTGCATTTCTACGAAGATGCATGCTGCTAATAAATATATACACTCTAGCTTGTTCCAACCATTTGACAATCAAATACAGAGACGGTTTCATTGCAAAACTTTTTTTTTTTTATTATTTAATTATTATTTTCACTGCAGTGTTTGTCGGACGTATTGAGCAAGGGTGAAAGGTGAGATAGGAGTTCACAAGCTAATGACATAATGACCATGCATCTCTTTCTGTTTCCTACTTTTTGTGTCTTTGTTCAAACTTTTTGCTTTTATTGACAAACTCTTTCTTTGTTCCATCAGAGGTCAATATATGTGTACAAGTCTGACATTGTATTTTCTTTGTTCTGAAGTCAATATATGTGTCAAAGTCCAACATGGTATTCTTATTGTTCTCTGCTAACCTGGAATTTGTGTGTGTGCATGATCTCCAAGTTCTTTTATCCAATACAATTATTTGTATGTATAGTTTGTAAGGCAACATGAAGGTTTCTTTTTCATTGATTACTAGAGAGATGTAAGGGTAAGTACCACTCGTATTCTTGGATTTCTTCACATCTCATGACAAAGAATGTTAAGAAAAAAGCATCAAGTAACATTTTTTGAGTCTTTGGTATGAGTCAACTAAGGATCAAACCCAGGTTTCCCAGTCCATTAATTGAACACAAGTTGCTATGTTACTCATTTTTTTCATAGAAATTGCAGATCCATTGCAATACTATTAGTGTATAAAGGATCATAATAGATCGAATTAGATTTTAAGTCTGCATAGCCGATCCCATAGTCTGCAATAGTATCCATTAAGTCAATCATGTGACTTCTGCAAATGAAGTGACCACAAAAGCATCAATGACTTATAAATGAAAAATGACTATAGCAGTATTATTAGTATGTATTGTGGGGGGGGGCGTCATCCAAGCACTTTAAACAATTTATTTTTTCATAATATTTTCCAATACTGGGTGTTCAGTCTTTGGGGGTATACGACCAAGGAGTTGGCTCCAAGGATTAGTAGATTTCTGCATACCACTGAATTAGAGTTAAAAGGTTTCCAACTTATATCACTAAAAATATTTCAAGCATGTCTTTTTTTTTATTCATCTATATATTAATACGATAGTGTGTGTGTGTGTGTGTGTGCTGCTTACATCTTTTTTCTTCCAAGTGACTGTCATTTAATTATTATGACATTTCATTTCTTGTAATAAACAATTTTACCAAGAATTAATTCTTCATAAGTTTTGGTTTCAGTTATAGTTGAAGGAACTCCAGTTATATATTAGGTTGGTGCAAAAATAATGTTAGATATATATACATCAAAAAACATTTTTGCACCAACCTAACATATAGATTTTTTTTTTTTCTTCATAAGTTTTGGTTCACGCTGATGCACCCAAGTCATATGGATATATTTTCAGATGCTTCAACTTGTGTCTTTCTGTTACTTCTGCATTGTACCGCCTTCTACAATTCTATTTAACTATATATTTTTTTTATTTTTGAAATCACAACTTTATAAGAATTAATTGAAATATGAAATCTGCATGGATTAAAATATATTTAAGCATATTTTACAACCAGGTTATGCCGGGCATCTCTGCTAGCTTAGATAAATGCTTTTGTAGTTTTAACAAAAAAGATACAATAATATCAGGGCGTTTCCATTTATGCTGAACATCAACAGAATGCCAACATCAATATATTACGTATTAAAGAGTCCGTTGTGAAATTTCCACAGGTTCCACTAGTTCATTCATAAATCTGTAACTGACGTAATGAATTTGACTACATCCGGGTTCCTCCTCACATGAATAGGACTGACTGGTGTAAACCATAAATACGGATGAAATAGCAACATGGAAATGATATGATAAATGTTAAAGCTTAAGCAGATTACAAGCTACAACTACAAACAACCGTTCATTAAGATGTTTTACTAGATTGTGCGACTAGATTATTGCAGTGAAGACCATTCAGCTACTTTAAACAAATATGTCCCTTTCCAGGAAATATCAATGATAAAAAAAAAAAACAGTTTATTTAAATGTAAACAAAAATAAACTGTCAGCGACATTCACTCTAGGTGGATTGAACCAGCTTCCTCTGAAGGATGAAGTTTCATGGGAAACTCAAGTTCACAAACAGTCACCAGTTGCATATATATCCCCATCAGGAGAGATGATGTTAGGTTTTTGATCTTCTTGCAGGTGTCGATATCCTCCTACATACAGTGCCTGGTATTCCCAAATGGTCACCCATCTATCTGGTACTGACTAGACTCAACGTTACTTAACTTTAGTGATGAAACACGAACGAGTGTGCCACCATGATTATGCTGTAAACATAGAAATAAACATCAAATAGTTATTCAAAGGCATGATCATAAGTGGTTATGTAGATAAATTGATTGTAGAAATTGTTGAGGTGTTGTTGATTATGTTCACAGTGAACGCAAAGATCACAAGAGATAATAATGGAACAGTAGTCCAAATAATACAAATTATTAGAGTTCAGCTAAAACATTCAGAAACATATCAAATCGGTACGGATGGAATTTATATAAAAATGGAAATGACTCAATGCTCTTTCCATTTCATAAAAACATCACATTTTAAAATCTAACGACAACAGTTAATCGAAAAAGAAAAAAAAAAAAAAAATATATATATATATATCTTTTTCACCTTTCACCAATAACAGCCACTGCAAAGATACACCTGAAGAAGGTTGGAGGTTACATCAGCCAAAATATTGTGAGAATAACAAGCAAGATGAGAACAGTAGTCTGAACAGTTCAAATAATACAAAATCACAATAAGTTATTTAGTGGTGATTTACTGCCAACAAAGTAACCAAATATAAAAAAGTATCTGTTTACAGAAAAGCCCTCTCAGGTCTATGAAATTATATCACAGGGCAAAGTAATTGGTTTTGCAAGAAAGTCAAGCAAGAAATTCTCAACAGAAACTGAAGTTAAAAGCGATGTGTACTATACAAAAGTAAACATTTCAAGATTTTTTTCTTTTTTTTACTCTGTTAAAAAAAAAAAAAAAAAAAAAAGAAGAAGCTTTATTTAAAATGGCAAGATTACGAATATACTCAGCACAAGCGTTGAAAACAATTGTTTACAAAAAGTGTAATTTAATAGTTTTTATCTTCGACAGAAAATTCACAAAAATTTATTCTTTTAAAATTCAATAAAGAATATAAATATACACGATCTGTTTTGTTTTGTTTTTTTTGTTGGTTTGTTTTTTGTTTTATTTTTTTAGAGATTCATTGTTACAAGTGAGACTGAACTATTGTATAAATTATGAATAAAAGATTTCTCAACTTGAATAACGAGGTTATAATTACCATGCAGCAACGTTACTGTTTCACATTCTCCTGCTTGTTCATAAAGTATATCCGGTTAGAAAAACTTGGATCGATCCAACACAAAGCAATACAATGCAGATACACAAAGAACACCTACATAATTGTATCATACAAAGTGTGCACTGGTGGTGATCATTTTACATAATACTATAATTTATACTGATTTTAAAATAGTTTAAATATTAAGTAATTTAAAAGAAAATTAAAAAAAAAAAAATGAAATTTATTAAATGATTACCAGTTATGTCCAATTATGACATTTCCCCAACATTAAAAATTCTGAAACTGAAACTGGGGGAGGGGGGATCAATACTGATAAAATATTTAGTTTATTTTCTTGAATATATAAAGATTATATACGGTAATTTAAGTATGAATCAAAGTATGCTTTTAAAAAAAATCGATTTAGGAAATAGGACACCCCTGGAGTGAATGAAGTATTATGGTGATTCGAGACTAGCTAGGAATAGCTTAGACAGTCATAAAGTAAAGTGGCAAGGATGATCATAGACCCCATCCCCCACACTTTTGAATGGCCTTGTGCCTAATTTATGACCTTCGTATAATTTTTGTAAATAAATTTTTCAAAGTATGCTTAAATTACAGAACAAAATTAGTAATTTCCAACTGGTTGATAGACCAAGAGCATTTCTCATTTGTTTGTAAATGAATAAATTCTTGTTATTTAGATCCATCCGACTACTGTTTTTTTTTTTTTTTTCACAACGTTTCATAACCTCTGAACTTCTTCAGGTGTATCTTGACAAACTCGGGAACGTTTCTAGGGAAATCGGGAATTTGGATGGAATTTCAAACAGAACCCTTTATTTTCATGGGGGTAGCATGCTCTTGGTCTGTCAGCCATGACTTGACAGAGTTATAAGTAATTCGCAATTGTATTTTTCGGTCGCCAACACTAAGAATTGTCCGAAAGGACCCGTGGTGCAGTGAATAAAGAGTTTGATTCAAAATTCCGTCTAAATTCCAGAGTTTAACAGAAGCATTCACAAGTTCGACAAGCTATATCTGAAGAAGGTCAGAGGTTACATTGACCAAGATGTTGTGAAAATGACACTCAAGATGAGAACAGTAGTCTGATGAATATGAATAATCAATCCCCATCTTAAAAATCAAGAAACAAATTATTCTTGTAAAATCATGTGAAAAATTTTTTTTTAAATACTTGTCATTATGTTTGTGACCATTGTCTTCATCTTGTTCATGGCTCTGTTTATATCTCCACAATTATATCCACTTACTTCTTCAGGTGTTTCTTTTGCCATAGTTTTAATTTCGCATTTAATATCTCTTGTTAAAAAATCTTGTAAGAGTTAACGTTTCTTAAGTTCCTTCATTAGGAATTAAACTTACAAGCTATAAATTGGATTCCATCTAGAAAATATCTCTTAACCAATACCTTTGTCCACTAGTTTATGTGTCTAGTAGCCTCCTGCCACTACTCTGTCGAACCACCATAGTTCCTTCAAATCTGAGGTTGATACTTTGAGGAATTTCTATCAACAGAAAAAAAAAATGTACTACAAGTGTTGTTAAGTGTTGAAACATTATGTTGAACAAAGATGGCGGTGAAGAATCAGTGCAGTTCCGATCCTGAGTGTTAAGTAATTCCTAGTAACAAAAATGGCGACGAAGAATCAAATGTAGGTTTGTGACGGAGATGACGGCAAACTCATTGAATCCAAAATTCAACAATTTTTATAGTAACTTTGGAAGCTTCTTTTGGTTGGTTATTATAACTTGTGGTTATAAAAACGATCGTCGAAATCGTTGGTGTCATACCCTCATTAGGAGTCAAAAATAATTTAACAAGTGTGCATGGCCACAGCAAAATGTACACGCAGCTTTTAGATAATCAGTGTTTTTTTTTTTTATATAATATTCCAGAATATTCTAATATTAGCTAGCATTTTTTCCATAGCAACCAGAACTGCAAAAGATATGCACTCATTGACATAATCTTTGCCGCTGTCACAATGTAATCTATGCAAGATCTAGCCATTTGTACTGGATATTTAAATCCTTACCTTCAGATATGAAGAATTGATTATTTACAGTCGATTCATTATCTACAATAATTGGTGAGCAGCAATTGAACAGCAAAGCACAAGAACCTATGTACTCCTTATCTCTTTCTTTCACTCTCTCTCTTCCAAGTCATCTTAACTCAAGACATGTTGATAAATTTTATTGCTTGCTTAAATCTAATCAACAAATTCATTACTGTTACCAGGAACGTTCCAATTTATAAACTAGTTGTCTATAATGGATAATTAAACATCAATAAAAGAATGTATTATTTGGAGTTTTTTATTTTTTTTACAAAAGGATCACCACTTATCAAGGCCCGGAGGTCACTTGAGGATAACGGTTAATGTGTTTACGATAGTCATTAGGACAATATCATAGTAATCATTAGTAGTGGAAAATTAGTATAATTAGATTATTTAAGAGAACCATTCAACAAGAACTTGTTTACGTTGGACTTAAAGATGCCAATATTGTAGTCAGCTGAGAAGCAGACCAGAGTTCCACAGTTCTAAAAAAAAAAAAAAAAAAAGAAAAAAAAAGAAAAAAAAAAGCTTTCTTCATAGAATCCACGTTTAGGTTTAGGCATTGATAGAGATCAGGGGAAATTATTGATAGTGGTTTTAGCTAGCCAATGATTCTTTGTGAAAGTTTGGCAAGGTGGAGGGGACCATAGATTGAAGCTCAGACGAGCACTTGGCATGAAAATAACGATAGAGCAGAGACAGGCTCGCAACATCTCTTCTGTGGGAAAGAGGTTGCAAGGAAGAGAAAATGGCATCACCTGACCTTCAGGTGCATCTTAAACTCAGGAGCCTATACAGAACTTTGAACTGAACTCCTTATTTAATCCATGGGGGTAGATTGTTTTTATTTTGTCAGCCATGACCGAATAGAAGTATTGTTATTCTTACTTATCAATAG
The DNA here is from genome assembly GCF_053919585.1 of Euprymna scolopes. Taxonomy (NCBI): domain Eukaryota; kingdom Metazoa; phylum Mollusca; class Cephalopoda; order Sepiida; family Sepiolidae; genus Euprymna; species Euprymna scolopes. Next base: position 26,961,336 of record NC_136484.1, on the reverse strand, counting down.
TAAGGATTAAATCTTTAATCTAGTTCTGTCAGCCATGACCATATAGAAATAGTGTTGTCCTTATTACCACCAGTTTTTTTGTTTTACAAAGGAGTTGCCACTTATGGCCCAAGGGCCACTCGAGGATAAGGGTTAATGAGTGTACAGTGGTCAAGGGGAACATATCAGTCATCGATAGTAGTGGAAATTTGATAAATTGGATTACTTAAGGGAATGGCTCATCAAGAATTTGTTCACGTTGGATGTGAAGACAACCATATTGTAGTCAGTTAGAAAGCAGTAAAACAGAACAGAGTTTCACAGGTGTGCAGTTCTAAAACAGAAGCTTTGTTCATGGAATCTACGTTTAGGTTTAGGCACAGATAAAGAGTGAGGGGAAATTATTGATAGGGGTTTCAGCGAGACGAGTGTTTTTCGTGAAAGTCAAGCCAGGGGAGACCATAGATTGGAGCTTCCAGAAGACCGTCCCTTAGAACTGATTGCTAATCACCGCAATTATCCGTTGTGCCATGAATCCATTTGGATAATTCCGGTATGAATTTTAAGAGCTTCAAATCTAATCTTTTTAAACACACGGTATTACTTAACACGTCCACTTGGTCCTGGCAGAGAACAAGAACAACTTATGCCTATAGATTAAATGAAGGGCTTAGCTCGAGACTTTATATAGATTCACAAGATAAAAATGCATCTAATATTGTAGCAGGTCAATTGGAACGTGAACATAAGACCCAAGATGAGAATAATACACCTGAGGAGCCAAATTATCAATGCTCATCCAAAACATTAAAACGTGAATTTATTTAATGACTTAGAAAAAACAATTGATGGTCAAAAAATAAATGTTATCAAATTACTCTTCTACCTAGTTGGACAAGATGTTTAGTGTTTTTCATATCTCTATCTATTGTAAAACAAACCCAGATCTTTCAGATTCACAAAACTATCACACTATGGCAAATAAATACAGCCTTACTACAATTAAAATTATTCATAGAAAATCCTGACAAAGTATACAACAAACTTTAGATTTGTACGAAAACTAAAGAAAATGTTTTAAACTTTTCATCCAGTTTGTAGAGATTTCCTCGGTTTTATTTTTATTAATGTTTAAGTTTGTGGCATCTACAAAGCGATTAGAAACATATAGACACTCGGGACCCAACACATTGTAGCAGACTACGTCACAAGGAACAGAAGACAAGTAATAACTACTCACTTTTTTTTTGTAATAGCAACATTTATTTCCAGGTATTTTCCCAAATAAAATATGATCGAGCTCCTTCTCTCTGACCTCTTGAATGTCCTCGTCTGCCCGTGTTCACATTCTTTTTATAGTCATATTCTTTTTCCTTACCGCGACGTCACTTCGCACATGACTCAGCATTTGCATGCGCACGTCCATACTGTTGTACCTTTACTTGAAATTTATTACTAAAATATAATTTTTACGAGAAATGACAGGGAGTGAGAAACGCAAGACAGCTCCTTTATTTTTTCCTTTAATTCTCATATTCCATGGATGATATTTTTTGACAATGGGGAAAAAATGCTGTTTTCTGGGTGAGGAGTTGACATGTGGAGATTTTAAATCTCTTCATAGTATTCACGTTTCATCTGTTAATCTATTCATCTCGTTAACACTAATTTTCAAATGTATTTGTAACATTGATAAGTGTTGACTCATTAGTAAAATTGCAAAAAACAGTTCTTTGTGAAATCAGTTGATGCGATTTCCAGGCATCTTGAAAAGCTAGTGTTGAATGCTAACACCCATATTGAACTCTAAATAAAATCTCATGCTGTACACTATGGTCACTCCTTGCCAAACTTTAAAAAAAAAACACTTGACTAGCTACAACCACTACATACAATTTCCCCCATTCTCTATAGGTGACTAAATCTAAATGCAGATTCCATGAACAAAGCTTCTTCCCCAGAACTGCCAATGGAACAATGTTTCACTGGCCTGCTTCCGGTTGAATACAACATGGTAGCCTTCAAATCCAATGTAAATTAGTTCTTGTTGAGCCGTTCCCATAAATAATCAAATTCTACCCAATTTACAATATTAACGATTACTAAACTATCACCTTGCATTCATTAACCCTTATCCTCGAGTGGTCTTCGAGCCTTGATAAGTGGTGACTCCCAAGTGAAAATAATTATGTACAAGCATTTAAAAATTAGGCGTTACTTTCCAATCATTTTCTTAGTGATGTTACACACAATTTATTCCTGATATTCAGCTTCAGAACCGCGGAGTTGCGTCATACAGTCGCATTGTAAATAAGAAAATAAGGCTGTTTAAAGAACATCTGAAGAAATTATAATGATTATACCTTGAAATATCAACATAAAATTTGTTGTATATTTAGAATTACACTTATTAAAACAATACAGAAAAATCTTTATGATATACTCGTCACAGAACGAAGATGTCTTTTCCAAAAATCACGTGGGTTTGACTAGTAACTTTTCTATTTGGCTAGTAAACAAAAATATTTAGTTGTAAAAAGGTCAACTAAAGATAGATTTGTGCATAGAGCCCCAGACTTCTAACAAGAATTCAAGATAATTTTTGACTAACAGTTTAGATGTATACTGTTCTAATATCTAGATATCAGTTTCAACAAATCTCAAAAACAGTGAAAAGAAAATATTAATATTTGTTGATTAAATGTGTTATATTAATACAATGTTGATAGGTTTTTAAACATCATTCTATATCTATATAATAAAAGTAGAGTTTGTTAGATTCTCAACTTTCGTAAGCAAAACATTCCCTCCTACAAAAAATCGATTTTTCATTTTGAATAGCCATTTTATTTTGTTAAACGTTGGTCCATGTTGTTAAGAACAATAAAATTTAATTCAAATGAATTCTTTCTAAAAAATTTCATCCAGTCAAATTTATTTATGTATACCATTTTTCTTTTTTCAAAGGATGTAACTTTGTATTCATTCATTACAGAGTTATTTATGTTACTTTGGAGAAGTCTTGTAAATTCAAAATTGCGTAAAAAGAGTAAAGGGTAATTGCAACTTCTCTTCCAATTTTCGGATTTTGTAATCATGCCCATATGCATTTTATTTATTTTTAATGAATAGATATGAGCTTTTTCTTGCTAAGAGTTAAGGGCAGAATAGATTCATTGATTTATATAATAATTAAATGGCATAATAAAAGATAAAATAAACAGTAATTGCAACTTCTTTTCCAGTTTTCGGATTTTGTAATCATGCCTAAATGCATTTTATTTTCTTTTGGTGGATTGATAGTTGCTATTTTTTTCTGATGAGTTATGGGTAAAATAGATTCATTGATTTATATAATTAAATGAATGATTTTGCATTACAGAACAGTTACTGTCAAGAATTGTAAATGTTAATGTAATTAAAGGAATAAATTGAAAGATAGTCAACATCATGAAATTTGGAATATAAACTTTTGTCATTTGTTTGTTATATGCTCTGTAATTAAATTGAGCATCATAAATTAAGGATTAGTATATAAAAAAAGTGAAAGATAATTGAAAAAAATCATTTCTACAGAAATATATATATATATACACTCGTATATGCACATACACATGCACACATATACATACACAGACACATATACACAAATGCACGCACATGTCCATACACTATGGGGATGTACCGATTATCAAATTGGCCAATCAATCAATTAATCAGCCGATTAATATGTTTTCTAATGCTGATTTATCACAATTTTTGTTGCCATAAATGATACTAATATTAATTATATTGTAAACGAAGACAAGTTTTGCTTGGCAGTGAAAATTTATCGAAGATATATGCATCGTCTACACTATATTATCAAATAACAGACATGACACTGTTAACATGTAGACTCTTACAATTGCACTGAATTTGAGGCAAATAGATGTAAGCAGATGGGAAATTTCCCTCTTTTCTTGTCCTATCCATTTATCATTATTTACTTTAAATCACTGTCAAAGAAAATCATTACTTCATCTTGCAGTTTTCATTAAATTGTGACGATGTGCAAACCAAAAATAAAGCATTCTTCATCAGTCATACTCTTGTTCCTCATTTTCAGACTCTTGCTGCCATTACATATATATTTTTATTTTTCTGGTTTAGATAATGTACATTTTATTGGGGTAAAATGCTAATTAGATATCAAAAATATGTAATTTCAATATGTTAAAAATTAACTAAACATTGACAACAACCTTCAACCATTATTGCAACCAATTTCTGCTGGAAGTATACATATGTCAACCCCCAAGAATAAGAATACAGCTGCTTGAAAATTATGTCAAACCATCACATGAAAAGGTAGCAAATCAGAAAGAACTTTTACAATGACTAATATATTAAACCATCTTAGAAATCTTCATTTAAAAGAGGCAGATAAGAAATAGAAGCACAATGAATATTCAGGGACAGACATTCCAGGAACAAGTGACAGCAACTACGAGCCTCCAGTGAAACACCAAACTACTATAGAATCAATATTGGCCAAAAAGAAATGTTTGGGATATTAATGATCACAGGTCACAAGAGATCCATTATCTGAGAAGAGAAATGATTGTTGTTGATATTAAAACATATTCTGTAACATCTGACATTGGATTTAATAGGCTTATTGCAAAACTTTGTTCAAATTACAGCATTCCATCAAAAAAGTACTTCACTATAAAATAATTTTTCATATATTGATGAAAGTAAAAAAAAAAATTCAGCTGTTTCTTACTGAAATTAGCATTTATGAACTACAGAAATCTGGACAGCTACAACAGATAATGCTCCCTCTCTGAGTTTGCCAGGTCATTGGCTGTCAAATGACTTAACAGTGCAGAGCTGTTCTTAGAGTTGTCCTATTCCCTGGTGTACACACAGGTGCAAGAATAAGTGAAGAATTGCACAATGTTTTTAATGAGTATAAAATCTTCAATAAAGTTTTCTTAGTCTTGCGGGATTCATGAAAAAATATAGTTGCTTGTGTCAGAATGTGATTTAGAATAACTATCATGCATTGTAACACAGACTGTGAAGACAACCATTACATCGAACAGAAATAGTTTCTCACTTTAATCACTTTCTATTAGCAATTAGCAAATTGACTGAAATACACGATCAGTTTTATATATATATTATTCTTTAATTGGAATTCATTTTTTAGATGAGCATTTATTAATTTATTTTTATTTCAGACTATTATTCTCATCTTTATTAATTGTTGTTTTTGATCTTTTATTGGTTTTTGTTTTTTTTTGTAAAAATAAATTAATACGATCAGTTTTATTTGGAAAAAACTCATTCAAGGTGAGACCACATGGTGGAATTCAACATATATGCTGAAAATAAATTAACAACGAAAAGCTCTTGGAATGTGAGCTGTTGATAAGATTCTTACTTTAACAACTTACCAATGGGGACTTGTTTGAAAAAAATATCCAGTTCTTGACTCCATTTGAAGAAATCACCAAAGAAACAAGTCACAGAACTTCAACCATATCAATGATAATACCTAAAAATTTAGCTGTGAGGTTATTTCTGTCAAAAGCTGCCCAATCTGATTTTAGTATTTCTGACATTAGTGGAATCCTTACCATTGTTGAACAATTCAGGTTATCAATGAAACAAAATTTTCATCCTATTTAAATGCTTACGTATGTCTACTTTCCTAGACTCACGATGCAAATATTAATTTTAAAAGATTCGCATAGAAAACATATTTCAAATTGGACTCTACATCTACTTTCCGCTGATGATAATGAAGCAGAATTAACAGTATACACTACTCTGCTGATAGTGAAGACGCACAAACATGTCTAAATTACAAAATGATAACTTTGAAATCAACTGACAAAAATAAAGTAAAAATGTCTCCAAAGATGCTTTCATCATCCCTAGTATAAGAAGAAAATAAATAAAAATACAATTATTTCTAATTTAATTCCGGCCTTAATTTTTGAGGTAGGAAAAATTAATATTGCATCATTTATAATAGAAAAATTGCACTGATGAACCATTTTTAAAGCATCATTAAATAAAACTGAATTAAAAAGGCAGTAAATATGAACATTTAACATAATCCTATACATAATGATTATTATGCATATTTTTTTTTTTTTTTTTTTTTTAACAATTCCAGCTGTAACTTAATTATAAGTTGATAAAAATGCTGACATGTTCAATTTTGGTGGCGGAAATAAAGTACCATATGTCATAAGCATATACTAATCTAAAAATCGCAAAACTAATAAAAGATACAGATCTGGAATATTACATGCCCCGTGTTTTGACAAGCTTTTGGGTTTGACCTTTGCTCCTGATCTGAAATGGAACACGTACATCAAGTCTGTTGCCAAGGTCGCTGGAAAGATGGTGGGATCCTTCTACCGCTCCAGAGAAATCTCACTACTGATGCAATTCTCTATCTATATAAAAGCCAAGTACGTCCAAGGATGGAATACTGTTGCCATATCTGGGCAGGAGCTGCTAAAAACAGCCTATCCTGCCTTGACAGAGTACAAAATAGACTTTGTGGCTTAGTGGGAGATGCCCTTTTCTCTACCCTGTAACCTCTCTCCCACAGAAGAGACGTTGTGAGTCTATCCTTGTTTTATCGTTATTTCCATGGCAGATGCTCGTCTGAACTCCAATCTCTGGTCCCCCCCTCGCCAATCTTTCACGAAAAACACCCGTCTAGCTGAATCCACTGTGAAAAATTTCCCCCACTCTATATCTGTGCCTAAATCAAAACGCGGATTCCATGAACAAAGCTTCTTTCTTAGAACTGCACGCCTGTGGAACTCTGTTCCGTCTGCCTGCTTCCCTCCGGACTACAACTTGGTTGTCTTCAAGTCAAATGTTAACAAATTCCTAATGAACCACCCCCTTAAGTAAACATTTCAGCAAATCTCCTCACTAACGTAATGTACTTGCAATAACCCTTATCCCTGAGTGGCTTCCGGGCCTTGATAAGTGGTGATCACTGTGTAAAAAAAAATTTTAAAAAATCAATACATCTTGTAGAACGCTATATCGCAATATAAGCTCTTTACACTATGCACTTCTTAAATAGTATCCTTAAGAAAATGTAATAATTTTATGTAGGGTTTTTCACTTTGCGATTTAATTAAAATGCACATCTTCAATATCAATTTAATTTTAATAAAAGAGCTGCATGTATAAACGATAGAGTTCTTTACACAATTTGTATTTTTTTGTGCTTTTGTTGAATTCTTTGCTTGGCACTGATTACATTCGTCCATTTGAGGTGGTTCTCTCAACCCTTCCCTAATCAAACAAATATAGAGAAAAAAAAAACTAAAGTTGTCCTTCTTCAATGCTTGTGGCACAAATCACTTGTTTTGTATTGTTTATTAAATTGTTAGGTGAAAGTACAGACTAGTTAGAAAAGACCCTCTCCTCCATATGTTAAGAAATGGGTTTCCAAAAAGTTCTCTGAATAAGTACTATTGTTTTTTATTGTTTCAACATCTTTATTTTATTTTTGTATTAACTTTCTTCAAAAAGCCTGGCATTGCCCAGTCATAAAATACATTTAATTACATTTTGATTAATACAGATTTCATTATTATATTGGACCCAATATATGGTGGTAATGATTTAAAAAAAAAAAAAAAAAAAAAAAAAAGACCCCTGCACCACCACCGAGAATCGAAACCAAACCGTTTAGCTTAAGATTTATTTTTGACTTAGCTATGAAGACAAATTTGCTGCAAGACTAAAAATTAAAACATGAACCAATAGCTATTATGTTATGCATGCATATTTGTAATGCTGGTGTCAGACTTTCACCTGGCAATTTTTTATTTTTTTTTAAATTGTCACACTTCTGTACTGATTTTCCTCAGGCTAAAACCCAAATATGAAGTTTCATGTCTGTAGACCAAAAACTCTAGGAGTTTGGTAGTCAAAATATTTTAAACAAAAATATATACGCATTCATAATATATATGCAGAAAGAGTTTTGTGTTTACTGTAAACTTTTTATGCAAATATTACACAAGTATAAATCATGCAGAATATCTGCATGAATATAATTACACGTAATAGTCAACTAAATATGATCATCCCATAAGAAAATCGAAAAAAAACTAATAGCAAATTAATTAAAATGAATGTTTAAAAGAAGATGCAATTAGCTAGATCTTTTGCTAGTGACTACAATTCCACAACCCATATAAGAAAATTGTATTTTCTTTTCAAATAAATAGAAAAAAGGTTTGCCTTTTTTCTTCTTGATCTTCGGACCAAGATCTTTTTTCTCTTATCAAAGACTATATGTGGGGCAACCCCACATAAGACCGTTGCTCTTGTAGCAATCAGTTATTCGTCAATGTAGGGGAAACCCTTCATACCAATTGTCCCCATCCAGTTCCCCTCAGGTGAGCTGGTCCCCCTCCCCTTCACTCTCTACATTAAAAAACGACCTTGTGCCTAATTTGCTCAGTAGGAAAGCAAATAAATATCCGCCTTTTTTCTTCTTGGCCTTTGGACCAAGATCTTTTTCTGTTATTAAAGTGTAGTATCTGTTCCAGTAGATGCTGCAATCAAAGTTATATGTGGGGGAATCCCCATGTATCAGACCATTGCTCTTGAGCAATCAGTTTTGGTCAATGTAGGGAAAACCCTTCATATCAATTGACCCTATCCAGTCACCTCTTGGGGGAAGCAAATAAAAAAAACTAAATAAAAAGAAGGGTTTTTAATATGAATATCAATACACACACAAAACAAAAAAGATTTATAGGAGTTTATACATATATTACACACACACACACACACACACACACACACTCATGAGAAAAAAAAAATGGGCCAAGAGTGAAAGGAATAAATTGACTTTTCAATATTTTTCCATGAATTTTTGTTAATTTTAACTGAAAATTTCTATTTTGTAAATCATCATCATTATTATAGCATATAATAAGTGGAAAAATTAATCCTAAAAATGGTAAGACTGCATCTTGGCGAAGATATAAAAAAAACGAATTGCATGATTACGGCAGTCCAAAATGAATTGCAAGCAGATTTTTTTTATTTTAAGAAAAGAAAATGTGAAACATCTTTTTCTGTAGTGAAGCGAATGGGTCAAATGGTCCAAGTCGAACACTCAGTAAAAAGGAAATTTAGATCTGGTCGGCCTAGAGCATCCACTTTGAAGGACAACCACAGGCTTAAATTAACTGTTTTGAAGAATCGAAAAAAAAACTTATGTTGACCATAGCAAAGAATTCAAAACAGAGGCTGGAAATTCTCTTTCGAAATATAATATCTAGACGAATGAGAAAACTGGGATTCACTTCTAAAAAGGTGTGCAAAGAAGCCATTTTTATCTAAGAAGAACATCAATGATAGAAAGAGATTTTTCTCGTGTTATGGCAAGAAAGATACAGACTGGTTCAGGAATATTTTCTGGTTAGATGAATCAAGATATTTTCTTGTTAGTGATGCTCCCAAACGATGCAATCAAAGAACTGGAGAAATATTTCTGTCAAGTTGCATAAAAATGACAGTTAAACATGTGAATGGAGGGATAATGGTATGGGGAACTTTTACTGCAGCAGGAGTTGGAGAACTTATTAGATGTGAGAAGTCAATTAATGCAAAGGAATACATTCGAATATTAGAAACAGGACTGTTACCAAGAATCCAGAAGCTGGGAATATCCCAGAAAATTATTTTTCAACATAATAATGCCCCTGCACACACTGCTAAAGTCACAAAAAATGGTTTTCTGATAGTTCAATTGATGTGATTTTTTTTTTTTTTTGCCAGGTGAAAGCTCCGATTTAAACTCAAACCGAAAATATTTGGTCCATAATATCTTGTGCATTGGCTGGAAGAACTTTTTCAAACAATGACAAACTGTAGGAAGCTGTGCAAAGCGAATGGAATAGCATCTCCTCTCCACGGTGTTCCACTTTGGTTGAGAGCATGTCTAAAAGGATTGATCTTTTAAAGAAATCAAAAGGGAATGTGATTCTATACTAAGCATTTATTTAAGTAAATGTGATATTAGTCTCGTTTAAGTTTCCTTGTTCAATTGTTCTTTGTTCAATATAGATTTTAGTGCAATAACATTCACAAAATTTGTTTGGCCCATTTTTTTTTTTTTTGCTCACGAGTGTATATTAGAGAGAGAGAGAGAGAGAGAGAAAGAGAATATAGATAGATAACCGACTCAGGTTTTGAATCCTAAGTTCAAACATGCTCCGATTAATTTCTCCTCACAAGATCTTTAAGCTAGTAATCATCAAAAATGTAAAGATAGAATTTATTTGGGATTGAACAGAAAGAGATGAAACAATTTTTGAGGTAGGAAAAATTAATATTGCATTATTTATAATAGAAAAATTGCACTGATGAACCATTTTTAAATTATCATCAAATAAAACTGAATTAAAAAGGCAGTAAATATGAACATTTAACATAATCCTATACATAATGATTATTATGCATATTTTTTTTTTTTTTTTTTAAACAATTCCAGCTGTAACTTAATTATAAGTTGATAAAAATGCTGACATGTTCAATTTTGGTGGCAGAAATAAAGTACCATATGCCATAAGCATATACTAATCTAAAAATCGCAAAACTAATAAAAGATACAGATCTGGAATATTACATGCCCCGTGTTTTGACAAGCTTCTGGGTTTGACCTTTACTCCTGATCTGAAATGGAACACGTACATCAAGTCTGTTGCCAAGGTCGCTGGAAAGATGGTGGGATCCTTCTACCGCTCCAGAAGATATCTCACTACTGATGCAATTCTCTATCTATATAAAAGCCAAGTACGTCCAAGGATGGAATACTGTTGCCATATCTGGGCAGGAGCTGCTAAAAACAGCCTATCCTGCCTTGACAGAGTACAAAATAGACTTTGTGGCTTAGTGGGAGATGCCCCTTTCTCTACCCTGCAACCTCTCTCCCACAGAAGAGACGTTGCGAGCCTATCCTTGTTTTATCGTTATTTCCATGGCAGATGTTCGTCTGAACTCCAATCTCTGGTCCCCCCCTCGCCAAACTTTCACGAAAAACACCCGTCTAGCTGAATCCACTGTGAAAAATTTCCCCCACTCTATATCTATGCCAAAATCAAAACGCGGATTCCATGAACAAAGCTTCTTTCTTAGAACTGCACGCCTGTGGAACTCTGTTCTGTCTGCCTGCTTCCCTCCGGACTACAACTTGGTTGTCTTCAAGTCAAATGTTAACAAATTCCTAATTAACCGCCCCCTTAAGTAAACATTTCAGCAAATCTCCTCACTAACGTAATGTACTTGCAATAACCCTTATCCCTGAGTGGCTTCCGGGCCTTGATAAGTGGTGATCACTGTGTAAAAAAAAAAAATCAATACATCTTGTAGAACGCTATATCGCAATATAAGCTCTTTACACTATGCACTTCTTAAATAGTATCCGTAAGAAAATGTAATAATTTTATGTAGGGTTTTTCACTTTGCGATTTAATTAAAATGTACATCTTCAATATCAATTTAATTTTGATAAAAGAGCTGCATGTATCAACGATAGAGTTCTTTACACAATTTGTATTTTTTTGTGCTTTTGTTGAATTCTTTGCTTGGCACTGATTACATTCGTCCATTTGAGGTGGTTCCCTCAACCCCTTCCCTAATCAAACAAATACAGAGAAAAAAAAAAACTAAAGTTGTCCTTCTTCAATGCTTGTGGCACAAATCACTTGCTTTGTATTGTTTATTAAATTGTTAGATGAAAGTACAGACTAGTTAGAAAAACACCCTCTCCTCCACATGTTAAGAAATGGGTTTCCAAAACGTTATCTGCATAAGTACTATTGTTTTTTATTGTTTTAACATCTTTATTTTATTTTTGTATTAACTTTCTTCAAGTTAATGCTGCGATCATTTAAAATGATTTATTTCCAGTTGGTGCAGACCGTTCCGCTTTATGTTGAATGCCCAGAAAAAGTCTCTTCTGATTAATGTTTACCAGTTTTAAAATAAGCAAAGGAACTTGGCTGTTTTTCAGAATAACAAAATATTTTTTGATCTGTTAAACATTAATCAGAAAGGACTTTTTCATGGCATATGCGTGAAACAGAATGATTAACACAAACTGGAATTTTTTTAAAGAGATTCATTTTTTTCATACGATAATTTGGAACGCTATAATATTCCTACCTTAACAATTTATCAATGGGGACTTGTTCAAAAAAATTGTTTAGTTAAAAAAAAAAATCACCAAAGAAGCAAGTCACAGAACTTCAACCATATCGATGATAATACCTACAATTTTAGCTTCAGGGTTATTTCTTTCAAAAGCTATCCAATCTAATTCTGGTATTTCTGACTTTAGTTGAATCCTTACCACTGTTGAAAAATTCAATGAATCAATGGAAACAAGATTTTCATCCCATCTAAGTAATAAAAACTTGTGTCTACTTTCCTAAATCCAAGATTCAAATTTTAAAAGAATAACATAAAAAACACTAAGAATTGGAATCTACATCTACTTTCTACTAATGATAATGAAGCAGAATCAACAGGATACATTTCTTCAAGCTCTATTGAGGGTCAAGAAGATCAAAGTAAAAGTAAAGATGTATCTCTTTCAAACCTGTTTGATGAATTAGCTTTGAAGAAGCCTACAGTAACAAATCCAAACTTTGAGCAGGTAGAAACCAAGTTAAACTTGGAGACTGCAACTACAACAGAAATACAAGAATCACAATCTAAACTCAAAAGGAGTAAATCCCTTATGGTTAAGCGCACAAAATAACTTGACCATTACGTAGCTTTACAACTACTAGCAAGAGGTGATGATTCATTTCAGCGGTGGAAGAAGGAGACCTTACCACTGCTGAGTAAACTGGCCCCAAAATATTTAAGCGTATCACCTTCATCTGCAGAGAGTGAGAGGCTCTTTAGTACAGGTGGTAATGTGCATGAACCTATGAGGATAGGCTGTGTCCTGAGAATAGAGAAACTAATCTTTCCACATCACAACTTTAAAAGTATTCAACTTTAATAACGAGGAGACTATGAGAGCAAAGGAGGCAGGCAGCAAGAATAGAAATAGAGCAGCAGTATAATTATTCACTTGAAGGATTACATTTTGTTTTGCTTCATTATCATTAGTAGAAAGTAGATGTAGTTGGTTTGTAATTTCTTTTTTCTTAACTAATTGTTTAATTATATTCATTTAAGAATTGGAAATTGTATTTTGTAATTTTAGTTAATAAAGCCATAATAGTGATCAGACAATTAAATGTTAAGTAAAATTGGCAGTTACTATGTAAGTGTGTTAAAGCTATCTGATAAGTTTCTTGACGGTGATGAAATGATTTGAATTTAATGGGCAAGAGAAAAGTAATTAAATCATCCGATGGCCGATTAATTGGAATATGTATATATATATATATATATATATATATATATATATATATATATCGATTTTTGTTATGATAATATAGTTATTAACCTCTACAATATTTGAGATCTAGGAAAATATTTTGCCTTAGAAGATCACCCATATTTCTTGCACGTAAACAAATAAATATTATTTATTATCTTACTTATAAAATTAATTAACAAACATGTGTTCCATGCTTCTATTGCTCAGTGTAGGTTGACTGTTCTAGGATTTGAATCTCAAATATCCTAAAATAGTCAAGCTACACTGACGAGCGATAGAACCATATACCGTCTTTGTAGATTACTGTTATATATGTATACTAGCAGGGCGCCTGGCATTGCCCAGTCATAAAATACATTTAAATATTATATTTTGATTAATACAGATTTCATTATTATATTGGACCCAATATATGGTGGTAATGATTAAAAAAAAAAAGAAAAAAAAAGGACCCCTGCACCACCACCGAGAATCGAAACCAAACCGTTTAGCTTAAGATTTATTTTTGACTTAGCTATGAAGACAAATTTGCTGCAAGGCTAAAAATTAAAACATGAACCAGTAGCTATTATGTTATGCATGCATATTTGTAATGCTGGTGCCAGACTTTCACCTGGCAATTTTTTATTTTTTTAAATTGTCACACTTCTGTACTGATTTTCCTCAGGCTAAAACCCAAATATGAAGTTTCATGTCTGTAGACCAAAAACTCTAGGAGTTTGGTAGTCAAAATATTTTAAACAAAAATATATACGCATTCATAATCTATATGGAAAGAGTTTTGTGTTTACTGTAAACTTTTTATGCAAATATTACACAAGTATAAATCATGCAGAATATCTGCATGAATATGATTACACGTAATAGTCAAATCAACATGATCATCCCATAAGAAAACCGAAAAAAAAACTAATAGCGAATTAATTAAAATGAATGTTTAAAAGAATATGCAAATTAGCAAGATCTTTTGCTAGTGACTGCAATTCCACAACCCATATAAGAAAATTGTATTTTCTTTTCAAATAAATAGAAAAAAGGTTTGCCTTCTTTCTTCTTGATCTTCGGACCAAGATCTTTTTTCTCATATCAAAGATCTTTTTTCTCTTATCAAAGACTATATGTGGGGCAACCCCACATAAGACCATTGCTCTTGTAGCAATCAGTTATTCGTCAATGTAGGGGAAACCCTTCATACCAATTGTCCCTATCCAGTTCCCCTCAGGCGAGCTGGTCCCCTACCCCTTCACTCTCCACATTAAAAAACGGCCTTGTGCCTAATTTGCTCAGTAGGGAAGCAAATAAATATCCACCTTTTTTCTTCTTGGCCTTTGGACCAAGATCTTTTTCTGTTATTAAAGTGTAGTATCTGTTCCAGTAGATGCTGCAATCAAAGTTATATGTGGGGGAATCCCCATGTATCAGACCATTGCTCTTGAGCAATCAGTTTTGGTCAATGTAGGGAAAACCCTTCATATCAATTGACCCTATCCAGTCACCTCTTGGGGGAAGCAAATAAAAAAACTAAATAAAAAGAAGGGTTTTTAATATGAATATCAATACACACACAAAACAAAAAAGATTTATAGGAGTTTATACATATATTACACACACATACACACACACTCATGAGAAAAAAAAATGGACCAAGAGTGAAAGGAATAAATTGACTTTTCAATATTTTTCCATGAATTTTTGTTAATTTTAACTGAAAATTTCTATTTTGTAAATCATCATCATTATTATAGCATATAATAAGTGGAAAAATTAATCCTAAAAATGGTAAGACTGCATCTTGGCGAAGATATAAAAAAAACGAATTGCATGATTACGGCAGTCCAAAATGAATTGCAAGCAGATTTTTTATATTTTAAGAAAAGAAAATGTGAAACATCTTTTTCTGTAGTTAAGCGAATGGGTCAAATGGTCCAAGTCGAACACTCAGTAAAAAGGAAATCTAGATCTGGTCGGCCTAGAGCATCTACTTTGAAGGACAACCACAGGCTTAAATTAACTGTTTTGAAGAATCGAAAAAAAAACTTATGTTGACCATAGCAAAGAATTCAAAACAGAGGCTGGAAATTCTCTTTCGAAATATAATATCTAGACGAATGAGAAAACTGGGATTCACTTCTAAAAAGGTGTGCAAAGAAGCCATTTTTATCGAAGAAGAACATCAATGATAGAAAGAGATTTTTCTCGTGTTATGGCAAGAAAGATACAGACTGGTTCAGAAATATTTTCTGGTTAGATGAATCAAGATTTTTTCTTGTTAGTGATGCTCCCAAACGATGCAATCGAAGAACTGGAGAAATATTTCTGTCAAGTTGCATAAAAATGACAGTTAAACATGTGAATGGAGGGATAATGGTATGGGGAACTTTTACTGCAGCAGGAGTTGGAGAACTTATTAGATGTGAGAAGTCAATTAATGCAAAGGAATACATTCGAATATTAGAAACAGGACTGTTACCAAGAATCCAGAAGCTGGGAATATCACAGAAAATTATTTTTCAACATAACAATGCCCCTACACACACTGCTAAAGTCACAAAAAATGGTTTTCTGATAGTTCAATTGATGTGATTTTTTTTTTTTTTTTTTTTTTTTTTTTTTGCCAGGTGAAAGCTCCGATTTAAACTCAAACCGAAAATATTTGGTCCATAATATCTTGTGCATTGGCTGGAAGAACTTTTTCAAACAATGACAAACTGTAGGAAGCTGTGCAAAGCGAATGGAATAGCATCTCCTCTCCACGGTGTTCCACTTTGGTTGAGAGCATGTCTAAAAGGATTGATCTTTTAAAGAAATCAAAAGGGAATGCGATTCTATACTAAGCATTTATTAAAGTAAATGTGATATTAGTCTTGTTTAAGTTTCCTTGTTCAATTGTTCTTTGTTCAATATAGATTTTAGTGCAATAACATTCACAAATTTTGTTTGGCCCATTTTTTTTTTTTTTTGCTCACGAGTGTATATTAGAGAGAGAAAGAGAATATAGATAGATAACCGACTCAGGTTTTGAATCCTAAGTTCGAACGTGCTCCGATTAATTTCTCCTCACAAGATCTTTAAGCTAGTAATCATCAAAAATGTAAAGATAGAATTTATTTGGGATTGAACAGAAAGAGATGAAACAATACATTGGAATGTTATAAGAATTTCATTGAATGTCTAATGTTTGCTATTATATTAAATTTTATTTGAATTCTAATGTTACTCCTTTGAGGAGTGTTAGTTGAAAAACATTAGTATGCCTTTACAGCATGATATCTTAAGGTATGTACGTAAATAAGTAGATATGCATAATAGTCCTATTGATAGATTCGTATTTTGTTTGGGATTTTTTTTTTTTTTAGATGAAGATTTGTATCATTTATATTATTCAGACTACTGTTCTCATCTTGCAGGTTATTCTCACAACGTTTTCGTCGATATAACTTCCGACTTTCAGGTAAGTCTTGTCGAACATCAGAAACTATATGGAATTTCAAACTGAAATCGTTATTTAATCCAGCGCAATAGATTGCTCTCATTCCGTCAGCCATTACTTAGAATTCTTAATTATATTCTTAGATTGCTTTTCCCGAGAATTGAACCTCCAATTTCCAGAACACTGTTACTTGGGACCGATTTTACTTATTCCTATTATTTCGATTGTTCAGACTACTGCTCTCATCTTAAGCGTTATTTTCATGTTTCGGTTGATATAATCTCTTAACTTCTTCAGGTGTAATTTGTTGAACGGAGGGGGGGGGGTCCGTCAAACTCTGAGGAACCTTCACAACATTGGGAACGGAACCCTTTACTTCACAGGGGTAGCATGCTCTTGTTCAATCAGCCATGACAGGATAGGGGTCCCAAGTAATTCGCTACTGTATTTTTGGGCCACTCACACTGAGGATTGAACCTTCAACTTTCAGAATATCACAACTGAATTTTTCCAAGTACTCATAATTCCATGCAGATTCCCGTATTCAACAGAAAGATATCAAGTTTGACATGATACACCTGAAGGTCGGAGGTTACATGGACATTGTAAAAATAACATTCAAGGAAAACAATAATCTGAAGAATCTAAATAATACGAATAACTCAATTCTCATCTGAAAAATTCAGAATGGATTTTATTTGGCACTTTATCCAATGAGAGCAATGTACTACAATGGATTAAATGAAGGGTTCAGTTCCAAATTCTGAACAGATTGCTGAATTCAACAAAGATTTCCAGAATTTGATAAGATGCTCCTGAAAAAGACCCGGATGACAAACAGAACACAGACCAACAAATATTTGAGAATAAAAAAAAAATTTTTAAATTAAAAAAAAAAAAAAAAAAAAAGATATCAGTTTATTTTCTTTGTAATATTTAAAGAGATGATTTCTTCATTGCACATAGAAAGTAAATATTTAACAAATATCTTTTAAGTCTTGAGGAATTGGAAAAAAAAGGTATAAAAAGGTATATCACTAATGATATTACCTCATCAAGATATCTAAAAAATTTGGATTAAAGAAAAAGTTCAGTTCAAAATTCATGGAAGGTTACAAATTATTATAAAAGAGCACTTAAAAAGTCCAGAAAGTACAATAATCGAAATCTGAAACATAAGTTAAGGATATTAATAATATAAGTTATTACATTTCTGAATTTATGAGATGAGGATTCATTATTTGTATTATTTAGATTCTTTGGACTACGGTTCTCATCTTGAGTGTGATTTCCACAACATTTCGGTCGATATAACCTCCAACCTTCTTCACAAATCTTCTTGTCAAACACGGGAATGTTTCTATCAAACCTGGGAATTTGAACAGAATTTCGAGCGGGACCCTTTATTTACTTCACAGGGGTAGTGTGCTCTTGTTCCATCAGCCATGACTGGATAGAGCTCCTAAGTAATCCACAATTGTATTTTTCAGTTGCCCACACTGAGGATTGAACCTTCAAGAGAAAGTCACTTTTTACGATTGACTTTTCCAAGTACTCTAACCACTGTGCCATGGGTCTTTGCAGACTTTGATTTTGTTTTAATTTAAGAATTGGCCAAACTTGTTGAAGAAAGTCATCTGGAGGAACTGCTATGCAAGACAGATGGTTGGAAGGAACAAATCAGGAGAATCCATTTTGTTTTTTATTACTCAAGAATCATAATGATGACGTTACAAAAAAGTTTTATTACTTTGAAAATTATACTAACTCTATATATAAATAAAACAGTAAATGTATGTATGTCTGTAAATATCGAACCAATAAACTCTTAAACTACTGGTCATATAACACTGAAATTAACAGGAAATAGTTATCATACACCAAGGATGGTTTATAACGAGTAAAATCTTTGTTTGGATGGATGAATAATGCGTACACACATATCATATATAATCAAGTTGAAATGCAAACTGTTCATTTCAATTTGCTGACATATTTTTACTTCTTTCAGTGCATGCCTAAATTCAATTCATTTCTTCAAGTCATTTAATATTAAATCTTTATTTATCTCTTGATAGCTACATCAGGAGATGCAGTTGGTTGTTTTTGTTTTACGGCATATCAACCTTTTTCAGGTTATTTAATGTTGAATCTTTTTTTTTTTTTTTTTTTTTTTTTTTTAACTAACTTTAGAATGGTGGTAAACCCCAACTTTGTGTGCATCATCCTTTGATGGAGAGTTTATGAAAAGCTACACGAAATATGACCTTAACTTTGAAAAATGATATGTCCCATCCCTAGGTCGGAGACCATCATCATGTCAGGCTTGGTCATGATAGGCACAGTTGTTTGAGTTGAAGGAGAGTTGTGCACACAGACATGCACACGAACACTACTATTTATATTTATATATATATATATATATATATATATATATATATATATATATATATATAGAGAGAGAGAGAGAGAGAGAGAAAGAGAGAGAGAGAGAAAGAGAGAGAGGGGGGGGGAGAGAGAGATTTTAATTTCTATGAGAATTCCACATATTTTATCAGATTTTATCCTTCCAAATATTTCTCTTGGGTTTCTTCTATCAAAATATTTGTTTTATTTTAGATAAGGTTTTGTATTCTAAGAAGATGCATTTTATGACATCTTGTTGGCAATTCACATTTGCATTTTGGTGAATGATTAACGTGAAAAGAAAATTTTTAAATTGATTTTCATGTAAGATTAAGTTTGTTCTGTTTTTATTTCACCACAATTTGATCGCAGGATTTAAATTTGTGACCCATGAAAGAACTTTGCGTTTGTTCTATAGAAAAGTTATTAATTAAGACAAAAGATATGTGACGAAGTAATGTGCAATGCGAGTGTTAAAAGTTAGATCTGACGACTTCTGTGGACGATTAAATCTGAATAGCATAGGGAGATGTGTATAGAACAGGAGAATTTAATGGTATGGCCACGTTAAGAGAATAGCTGAATGCTCTTGGGCTAGTAGACATAAAATAACTGGTAGCAGGGTCAATTCACTGGGAAACAGAGGAAGTGATACCAATGAACAAGTGATAAAGATTTGGTTAGAAATAGGTTAGTTTGGAAGTGTTTTTTTTTTTTTTTTTTTTTTTTTTTTTTACACAGTGGTCACCACTTATCAAGGCCCGGAAGCCACTCAGGGATAAGGGTTATTGCACTTGCATTACGTTAGTGTGGAGATTTGATGAAGTGTTTACTTAAGGGGGCGGTTCATTAGGAATTTGTTAACATTGGACTTGAACACATCCAAGTTGTAGTCAGGTGGGAAGCAGGCAGACGGAACAGAGTTCCACAGGCGTACAGTTCTAAGAAAGAAGCTTTGTTCATGGAATCCACGTTTTGATTTAGGCACAGATAAAGAGTGGGGGAAATTTTTCACAGTGGATTTGGCTAGACGGGTGTTTTTCATGAAAGATTGGCGAGGGGGGACTAGAGATAGGAGTTCAGACGAGCACCTGCCATGGTAATAACGATAAAACAAGGATAGGCTCGCAACGTCTCTCCTGTGGGAGAGAGGTTGCAGGGTAGAAAAAAGGGCATCCCCCACTAAGCCACAAAGTCTATTTTGTACTCTGTCAAGGCAGGAGAGGCTGTTTTTAGCAGCTCCTGCCCAGATATGGCAGCAGTATTCCATCCTTGGATGTACTTGGCTTTTATATAGATAGAGAATTGCATCAGTAGTGAGATATCTTCTGGAGCGGTAGAAGGATCCCACCATCTTTCCAACGACCTTGGCAACAGACTTGATGTACGTGTTCCATTTCAGATCAGGACTAAAGGTCAAACCCAGAAGCTTGTCAAAACACGGGGCCTCTCCCAGACGAGAGCCATCCATCCCAATTGATATTAGATGGGGATCAGAGCGTTGATGATGTAAGGATAGGAGTTTGGTTTTAGATGCATTAAAGGTAACCAGCCACGTCTTCCCCCACTGAACCACGCGCTCGAGATCAGAGGAGAGAGAATCAGCGAGAACTTTGTCATTTACAGCCTTTGATGTGTTGCCGTAGATGATCGTGTCATCAGCATAGATGTCAACGAATGATTTAAGTATGTGTTTAGGGAGGTCATTGATGTAGATCAGGAAGAGAGTTGGGCCCAGGATTGACCCCTGAGGGACTCCAGCATTAATACTGCAGGCCTCTGATTTTTGTCCATCGACCACTACTCTTATGAGCCTATCGGAGAGAAATGATTTAATGATTGAGAAAACATTTCCAGTTATACCATAGCTGGAAATCTTGTGTATTAGACCCTTATGCCATACCTTGTCGAAGGCTTTTGATATGTCAAGAGCAATTACCCTAGAAAGGAAGCCTTTGTCAAGAGATTCACTAATCCTGTGAGATATAATCGTCAGCACATCTGCGGTAGATCTTGCAGAGCGGAAACCATATTGTGTGTCACTAAGAAGGTTGTTTCTGCTGAGGTGGTTGACTATTTCTCTATTTAATATGGATTCCAGCAACTTACTCATAACACACAGGAGACTTATTGGTCTGTACTGAAAGGGAGATGACTTATCACCTGAATTCTTAAATACAGGGCAAACTGATGAGGTCTTCCAGGGAGTCAGAAAGCACTTCTCCTTAAGGCAGCGCTTAAACAGTTTCGTAAGTATGGGAGCAAGTTCTGGTTGAAGCTTTTTTAACACTATAATCGGGATGCCGTCAGAGCCAGTTGCTTTACTGGAATCAAGGTTCTTGATTAGCTTGGCGACCTCATGCATGGATATTTGTATGTTACCTGGCGTGTTCTGTGTTATAGGAGGAAATACGGGGAGTTGATGGCCTTCGTCGCATAGGGTAGAATTAGCTGCAAAGTTCTTTGCAAATCGTTTTGCCTTGTCTGATGCTGACGAGATGACCTCTGGTCCATTGATAATGGTTGGGATAGAACGCACACTTCTGTTCAGGATCCTATTTGTTATTTGCCAAAATTGGTGAGAACCAAGCCACTGATCAGCTACCTTGGATTTAACAGACTTTAAAAAGATTTAAAAGTCAATATCTAAAAACCATCCAACAAATGCACACATTTAAAACAAATGTTAAACCAAATATGATGATGATTCACATCTTATTTTTCCAGCGGATTAACTTTCTTGGATTGTTCCAATGTTGAAACAATATTGATTGTAAACGTCTATAGCTTTTCCAACAATATAAATGGATAAATAGCCAAAATAAATTTGAACCAGATTAAGCAATGTTGTTGGCCGCAACAGTACCTATTAGACTCATCATACAAAGAATCTACTGGGTAAAAGGATAAATATAATTCTAAAAGTTTCAAAAATTGATTCTGCAAACTTTTGGAATCATTTCCTAAAACTTGGTGGAAAGCAGATGAATCCTGCCAGAATTGTGGAGTCAAAAGGCACATGGTTCAACTATGACGATATTCCAAAACATCTGATTCAGACTCCTTATATTAAAGCTTTCCAATATCTCAATTATATAATAATCATTGATAGTTCTTTCTTACTCAAAGTAATTGAAGAAAATATCTTGCATATGTCAAAATTCAAATGCCAAAACTTTGCCTGCTGATGTTGTCATATTTAGTCGTTTTAAGCAGCTTTTACCTGCTTTAATTTTTTTTTTTTTTTTTGGTCTGCCAGCCTGGATTTCAGTTATCACTTTCTTTTTTTTTGCTGGGGGTGGGGTGCGGGGGAAGCAAGGAAAGTTGTTTTTTAAGAGGGAGGGATAAATGCTAGCGCAAAAAAAAAAAAAAAAAAAAAAAAATGACCCTCCACTCTAAAACAAATTTTCCTTGCATAAATGAGACTCTCCTATGGCGAATATGATTTTTAAGGCCTTTTCACAACATTTTCAAGATATTTTCTATATTTTCAATGATTTTTTCAAAGTAATAATAGAAATATGGCTTTCATAAGGCAAAAGTCAAAATTCAAGAACTTGTCAAGTCTGTACAAACCCTGTCATAAAAATCAGATTTTTTTTAAGAGACACTACCCAATATATCCGGCCCAGGACTTAATGAGCTGCGTTTTATTATCCGAAAATATTAGAAAACCCGTAGAAAAAAAATGAATTTAGTTAAATTAAAGTTGAAAATTTTTGTAAGAATAGTGCCTGATAAATGTTGTACAAGAAGTTAAATATAGTTTCAAATCCAATAGTATATTGCGTTAGTTATATTAAATAGTCATTTACTTTAAAAGCTTTCATTCTGAATCTAGCATGTCTTAAAAAGGTGAGAGGAACACTTATCACTTGTTCTTACGTGCAGGCAACCATTCAATCTTAAAAGAAAATGAAAATAGCACTTACAAAGTTGCACAACCAAGGCTTGAGAGTTAAGTTTACCATAGTAGTTAGTTCATAGTTTGGAGGGGGTATATGGGTTCATACCTTTCCCAAGGGACCAGTGAAAGTGCTGCAGTACCTCAAGAGAAGTGAAGTTTCAGCCTGTGCCTGTAACCACTACACTCCTAAATGTTCCTACATACACACACCTTTTATATTTTCAAGAGTAGACAATGGGAGTTACTTGGCATGACATTAATAACGTAGATCATAAAAGAGACATTTTTATATGCCTTCTAAACAATACACTTAAAGTAAGTTGACCCTAAACAATGAAGCTCTTAAATTATAAGACAGACAGCACTCACTTCAATTTATGATTGATCTTATTAATTAAATCTAACAAAAAAATAAATAAATAAATAAAAATTACAGAACAACATGTGTAGGTAGTGCAAGCTCTATCTTTGTATAATTATGTAAATATTTCGAGGATTTACTTCGACAGTGCTTGATACTCAAGTAGAGCTAGGTAGTAAGTTTGAAAATATATACGGCAATTAAGCAACACAGAATTTTCCTATATATATATATATATATATATATACACACACACATATACATACACTAGCAGGCCGCTTGGCATTGCCCGGTCATAAAATATGTATAAATATTATATTTTAATTCATGCAGATTTCTCATTATAGAGTTAATTCTCTATTGATTATTATCCAATCCGCTAAAAAAGAAACCATAACGTTTAGAAATCTAGCCTTAGTCATTTATCTCTCCAGCGTTGTTACTATTTGAGCTACCGACAGATGGATATAGAAGGTTAAAAATTATGTGACTTAACTATGAATGTTTAATTTTACGCATGTGCAAAAGTAAGAGCAGGAGTAATGTTTTATTCAACTTACTCTGCCAAGGTAAACCGTTTTGTTTTCAATTTTAACCTCTTGGTAGCAACTTTTGCTAGTTAAAAACCAAATTGAAAGTTTGCTACATATCCAAATATCCTATATACCAGGGTGTCCACAAAGTCTGGCTACTTAATGCAGTCAGACTTTGTGGACACCCTGTAGATTATGTATCTAGACTTTCTGGGCACCCTTTAGATTATGTAGCCAGACTTCGTGGACACCCTTTAGATTATGCAGCCAGACTTCGTGGACACCCTTTAGATTATGCAGCCAGACTTTGTGGGCACCCTGTATAAAATTTCAGCTCTTTAGACCAAATATTCAGAGAAAAGTTTAGTAGACTTTTTGCACACATACACTGACAGCGTCACATATACTAGAAGTCGCTCAGCAATACTTAAATGTTTTAATTTATGCAGATTTTGTATTTATTATCATAGAGAAAATTCTCTATTGATTATATTGTACCCTATATATACAGTAAATGATTTCAAAAGTAAAAAAAAAATCACTTCAGTGTCATCAGCTTGCATCAAAACATTCAGCCATAATTGTTATTTAGCGCTTCAGCCTTCGTCAATAACACCTGTGCTTTCGCCAGATGGATAAAAAAAAAATATATAAAAAAGACTAAAAATTAAGCAACTTCAAGATAAAAATGTATATGCACAATATGCTCAGAAGATAGTCAATTTACCTCTGCCAAGATCAAGGTCAACTGTTTTCCCCCCACCCCTCAATTTTGACCCCTTAGCAGCTATTTTTACAGGCTAAAAAAAACTGAAAGTGTGCTACAGATTCAAATACTCAATACATCAAATTTCAACTCTGTAGACCCAATATTCAGACGAGTTTGGTAGAGATTTTTTGCACACAGACTGATAAGGTTACTTTATATATATATATATATATATATATATATATATATATATATATATTATATATATACTAGATGTATCCAGCATTGCCTGGTATAAACATAACGTTAAATCCATTTAAAAATAAATAAATAAATTAAAAAATGGAAAGAAACTGAGACATGTGCATGCAAATGTTTTTTTTGTAAACAGTTCACTTCTTGTAAGTAAAAAAAAAAAATACTTGAATTGAGATCGAAACCAAAACCTAAAGACAGTAAGCCAAGTACGATAACCATTAGGCCAGCTTGACATGATCTTTAAAAAAAAAAAAGTTTTCAAACCTCATGAAAGATGACAAATAGATAAAATCCTGATGACCTCCATGTACCAATTTTTCAATTTTGACCCCTTAGTAACCCTTTCTTTTGGATGAAAACTGATTAAAATGTTTTCAACATATCTGAATACCCTATATACCAAATTTCAAGTTAGTAGATCAAAATTTGAGTAAATAGGTTGAGAAATGTCCTCACATACATTTTCACTTTTATTTAGTTTATATATATATTTCCGTGTGATAAAATGTTTTTATTTTAAATTCTATGCGGTTATGCACAATGTAGAAACCATGCATAAATAGAATTCAGCATAATAGTGAAATGAAGCCAATCATCTATGAAAAACTATAAAAATGAATACATAATCAATTAACACACGTTTTTAGGCAAATGCAATTAACACACGTTTTAATATAAATTAGTTAACCGCTCACAAAACTATAACTGATTACATTAAGTTCGTTTAAATAACTTTTAAATTGAAAAAGGCTTTTATTATCAATGTCAGAGAGAGAATAGACTTTTATATATATATATATATATATATATATATATATATATATTAGTGGCCTGGCAAGGCCACAGGGGAGACAACCAAGAAAAAAAAACAAACAAACAAAAAAAAACAAAGCAAAATTCATCCCAAAGCAGCAAAACTGAAGCTAGCCTGCCCGGACACACACACACACACATATATATATATATATATATATATATATATATATATATATATATATATATATACACACACACAAATGTAAACAAATTGGGCATATTTTATAGGTTTGAAAATATAGGTTCTTTTTTACCAATTGCCAAAAATTTTAACCATAGAATAGTATTATAATCTTCAAAAAGCCTGCAAATTTTCATGTAGTTTCGTCCCATAGAACCAAACATATGAGCATTTCAGTATTCAATTTGGCCACCAGTGTAGATATATCAATGGATTATATACCACCTTTTTTGACAATTTTATAAGTTCCAAATCTCAGCAACTATTGATCAAAATTTAACATATGAAAGCTTGTTGGAAAGGTAATGACTGTAATTGCACAAAAATATGTGTACACAAAATGGCCACCATTTATAACAAATAATTACATTGCTTAGTACCTGAAAAAAATACTTATTTGCGGAAAAATTAAATGCAATATTCGTTTTCATCACACCCAAAAACTTATAGAAAACAAGATAGGTTTTGTGTTGGTCTACTAAATCACAAACACAACCCCTAAAAAAAAAAAAAAAAAAAAAAAAAAAAAAAAGACCCAAAAGGTCGCCATAAAGTGGGTGCTCATTTTACGTTAAATTATAGAAAAGTGATCCCCACTTTTTAAAACTATATTTTCTACATATCTTTGAAACTGCTCATTTTTTTTTTTTTTTTTTTTTTTAAATTTTAAACGTTATTTTTGTTTTCAGCACACTTGAAAACCTATAAAAGTGGTAATTTTTAAGGGTTTTTTTTTTAGTGTGGAAAGATACTGCACCTTTACCGAAACATTTTATAGCTGTAAGAAAGTGCCAAAAATAGGCTCTGGATGATCTCCTTAATATGCAACCTGAAGGGCAAATGACACATAATTTCTAGTGGACTAAGTGAGGAATGGGCTAAAATCCAACAAAAAAAATCATTCATGACTCGTGTAGAGCATTCACCAAGCGTTTGCAGAAGATTATTGATGCACAGTGCAGTTACATTAAATACAGTTTGAATATTTTGAATCTAGTAATACTATTTTAGATATTTACATTTGAGTGATTTGTATTGTTAAATTCATTTATAGGCAAAAAACCTTTAATTATTGAACACTGTGTATAATAAATTTTTGTAATCGGTCCTTTTAGATATATGAATGAAGTGGGTGCGGTAATACTATTTCATAGACTATGTGTTTAAATTTAAAAAGAAATTCTTTGTTGAAATCTGGTATTCATCTGTATGTAATACGAGTATAAAATTTTATTCATTCATGCATAAATAAACTAAGATGATTAAGTATGACTTATTTAACCCTGTTACTATTTCACTTGAAATAACTGCTCAGAACATGTTGCATAGCAAGGAGAATTATCAACTGGGAAATGGGTGTTATTCATATAAATAAAATAGTAGGGTGTGTATGTGTGTGTGTACACGTACATATTTAACCCATTAACAGCCGAATTAAGGGAAACTTTTAGATGTAAATGTAAATTTTTTCAGCGTCCCATTAGAACTTTATTCAATGTAACCACCTTGTGCATCAATAACCTGTTGCAAACCCTAGGCGAATGCTCTACACGAGTCACAAGTGATTTTTTTTTTTTGTGGGATTTTGGCCCATTCCTCACTTACAGAGTCTCTGAATTGGTATGGTAGGAAGTTGAGACTTTATTCTCCAAGATAGACCAAATATCTTGATCTCTCCAGTTGATTTGAAACGTTTTAGTGCTCACCAACATTCGGTTCATATTTAAGATCTTCGCAATGTCCCCTACAGACTTTCCGGATTTGAATAGCTTTACAATGGCAATTCGTTTCGCTAAATCATTGGGCATATTGTCAATAGTAATCTTCCAAGTTAAACTTTATCCATATACACACAAAAAAAAGAGATAAAATTCATGAAAATTCACTAAATATAGATAATAAAAAGTTGTAACAGTAAATATTGAATATCCTGTATATATTAGATGAACCTTTTTGGAGTTGGGACCAACAGACTATCTTAAAAATCTAATAGGAAAGAAGAATTCTTATTTTGGGCTTTTTTCTCACAAAGAAAAGTGACAAAAGAAAAAAAAAAAAAAAGAAAAAAAAAGTCAATAGTTCCAGGCTGTACAACCTAGAATCAAAATCAAATAAATTTGGATCAAAATTGGAATAAGGATTTTAGACACATGATTTAGTATCCTTATCTTTGTAAGGAATCACATAAAATTAGTAAAAAAAAACTGTTCTGCTTTAGGTAATTAATTTTGCCTTTCCTGGGACAGGTATTCAGAGAGTGTGTGTGTGTATTTGTTCCCTATGTCTCCTAAATGGCAGAGTCTAATATCACAAGTACATTTGAGAAGTTTTATTACCACACAAGCAAAATTAAACAAGCACATAAAATCAACATTAGGTTCTTTGATATGACAGCGGAGCATTTCAAATGAATGTTTCTGTTTAGAGCACAATATAAACATGAGACTTGACTTTTACATTTCAAACTTTAATTCAAGAATAATTTTATAAAATCAACAGTAGGTTCTCTACAGTGTAATGTAGAACACAATATATTGTGGACTAAGTAACTGCAGGGAGGCGTGTGAAGCTTTCTGGTGCACCACAGTGGGTCCCCAACTAGAGCTGCCAATCAATCGATTTGATTGAAAAATGGGCGATTTTGCCGATTTTGGTGACAATAAAATATGGGAGTGTGAAACATTCGTAGTTCTTCATTCAATCCCGGGCAACGTCGTGTCTTCCTGCTAATATACGTATGAGACACTATAAAAAAAATTTTAAAAAGGCCTATAATATGAAACCATTATAAATTAATATATTTATCAGACATGTATTTGTTAGTATATATAAAGAAACCTAATATATGATCATTAAATAAAATATACGCATATGTATTTTTTTACTTATTTTTATTTTTTATTTTTTTTTTTTAAACTTTTATGCAATGCCGTCATATTTTAAGTTTATCTGCCCTTGATAATGCAGAGAATCCTTGTTAGTAATAAGATATTGTCAATAAAATCTGTTAAAAAATTCTAGTAAAAATTGTATTAACTTAAATTGTATTCATCAGAAAAATCGCCATCTTCAGAATCGGTAACAAAATACAAGCATTACTCAAAAAATATCAGGCAGACATTTGTTGGTTTTAAAAATGCTAAACAGATCAGGACAACATAATTATGATCGGCTTCTTTACAAATAAGTACAATAAACTCGGAGTAGTGTTGATCACACCCAGAAGGTGTTAGGCGTTCGTCTTATTAGGAACAACAAAAGGATAGACAATGCTTTGCCCTACAAAAGAATGTACAATGAGTGTGAAGAAAAGCAAAGGGATTACTGAACACTATTAAAATACTAAATTCTTTAGGAGGGAAGAAAAATAAATATAACCCAAATCTACATGAATAAAATACTAAAGTTGTCTAAACATCCGTTGCTACATTTCAATGGAGATAAAAACACAAGCAAATAGTTTTTTTTTAGTCTCACTCTTTCAATGGACTGAAAGCAAGTTGAAATCCGGCGTGTAAGAATTCTTGAGTTGGATCTACTAATCTAAGTTCAATTATTACTAAATATTGAAAGACTTGAAAATAGGAAACAGCCGTTTTTGGAATGAAGAACTCCGAGTCCTTCCAACTTCAAAACCCTGGCTGAAAAAGGTCATACTAATAGCAGCAGTAATATGAACAAGCTTGACTCTAAGAAATACAATTCAGTACAATTTTTTATTTTATTGATAATTGTTTATCATTAATAGTAAATTTGGACTCCACTATAACACAACATACCAGAGGCGTTTCATATTTTACTGAATAGTTTTAAACTCTATATGCATTTGTTTTCCATGGTATTGTAATAGAATAATTTAACAAAATGACTAGCCTTTCTGACACCCAGCATCCCTAATATGCTTCATGCTAAACTTGGTATCTCAGATGAATAATATCTAAGATTCAGAAAAAATTACTTATTCTTCAACCCTAAACTGGCATAGATTTTGTCAGGGTGGGGGTTTGTTTTCCAGTTCCTAAAGGGAAGTAATTCTGATTTATTTTTCCAAGAGTTATTTCCATTATGTCAATTTATTCCTTGAGGAATCTAAAAGTACTGTATATATATATTCAGACAGAGATGGGCTAGGCAGAGAATAAAGAAGGGATGGAGAGAGAAAGGAAGAAAACAAGAGGAGGAAAGAGAGAGAGGGAGAAGTTTTAATAGAAATATGTTACACCTTTGTCCCGGGAAACGCTGTGTAGTTCTGCTAGTACAGATATAATAAAACAAATAAGAATAACCAAGGTCATTTCAAACTTAGATTGTTTGCAAATATCACTTGTGGGCAACTCATAATTATGTGCTGACACTTTTATTGAAGTATATAATTATAGAGTTGGACACCACAAGTGTTTTGCAACATCTTGAAAGAAATAGTATTCCTTATTCTTTTTTGTATATTGTTTCTTTTTATTTTACAGAATTTCAATAACGAAATTAAGAAAATTTGAAAACAAATTAAATATTCAATACTTATACAAAATAAAATACATACACTATCTTCAGAATCAATTTAAGTCCTTTTTTGAAAAGGAAAAAAAAAAAACGACATATCTTGGCCAATAAGTGATATATTCTCAAAATTCAAAGTGCATCTGTTTGAGGAACATTTGCTGAATAAGGGACATTCAAGTAAGTCACACTAACTCCAAGTGAGAGTTGAACCTGGAGCACATAACCCTCATGGTGTCTGCCGAGAAACACCTGAACACCAGTCTAACCCTAGCAATCAACTCATCCTTGGTGTTGCAAGCAGTACGCTTGATGCCCTTCTCAGCCGCACTCTACACACAATCGTTCATTTCTACAAAATCTCATGTTTCTAGATTTATTACTCTAAACTTAGTTTGCAAAAGCAAAGGTACAGACAGCTGTACAAACTTTTTTAATCTTTGTCCAATCATAAGTTTTGGTCCTTGATATGACTTTAAAAGACTTTCAGATGTGAAATCCCATTTGGTGGCTATGGGGAATGTGGAGTTGCCCCTTTAGTTATCAGTGTTCCTTGGTCCACTTTGGCCCAGATTGGTAATATCTATTAGAGCATCTGGTGATACCAGATCAGGCTGTCTGAAGATACTGGTTTCCTGACTAAAAATGCACCGAATATTACAGGTGACCTGTGAATTTAATTTTCCCTTGGCATTTCTTTCTTCAGAGGAAGCCAGTTCAACCCACCCAGAGTGAATGCTGCACACCAAACAAATTCATCTTGCAATGGATTGATATGAAGAGAAAGACAAATGTTTAAGAATATTTTAGATTAGGATTGATAATTTGTATCATTCGGACTATTGTTCTCATCTTCGTTGTTATTTTCACATTTTCATTGGGGTAAATCTTTTAACCTTTAAGTGCAGCTATTTGAAATTGGGTATCTTTCTGTCTAACTATCTCTATTCTATTGTTATTTACATGGAAGGTACTCGATTGGGCTCCAATCTCTGGTTTATTCCTTGTAAAAACATTTGCTGCAAGAACTTGTCTTATCACTGCAAAGAACTTTCTTTTCTAAATTGGTGTATCTAAAACCACACAGAACTTTCATGAACAGTTTATTTCCAAGAACTTATCTGTGGAACACATTACTGCAGTCTTACTTCCGTGTATACTATAACATACTCATCCTGAGTATAACTTTAAAAGACATTGAATGGTGAGGTCCCATTTGAGAACTGTAGGGAATGTTTAGTTGCCCCTTAGTTATCATTGTTCCCTAGTCCACTTTGGCCCAGAGTGGTAATACCTATTAGGGAATCTGGTGCTACCAGATCAGGCTGTCTGAAGATACTGGTTTCCTGACCAATAATGCATCAAACATTACAGGTGACTGGGGACCGGCTGTGAATTTACATTTCCTTGACATGTCCTCCTTCTGAGGAAGCCAGTTCAACCAGTCTAGAGTGAATACGATACAACACAACCATAAATTTTGTTTTTATTTCTAAATTGAATTTACAGTATGGAATTATTGATTTTTTTTTAAGTCACTTCTCTTTGTTTAAAAAAAAAAAAAAAAAAAAAAAAAAAAAAAAAAAAAAAAAAGTAAGAATTTATTTATTGGGTTTGTTTCTTCTTTCCTGCTAGATTTTCAAAATGGTTTGTTGATCCCAACTCAAATGATTGACGTAATTATATGTGTGTGATAAATTTTTGTACTCGGTCCTTTTAGATATATGAATGAAATGCGTGCGGTACTATTTCATAAACCGCGCGTTTAAATTTAAATAGAGAAATTCTTTATTGAAATCTGTTATTAATTTGAATGTAATATCAATATAAATAAGTTTTATTCAATCATGTATAGAAAATAACCATCCTTGTTTAATCCTGTTACTGTTTAACTGGGAATAACGATATGCTTGATTGCAGTCTTGAGTAAGGAAAATTATTAATTGTTAAATTGATGTTATAAAACCAAATGTTGAAATGCTAAGTATTGTTTTAAAATCTATCTAAACTAAAGTTTGCCAATCATATTAGGATGAAACTGCTAATTTTAAAACTCTTGGTATTAATAGCAGTTGTTCTACTCAATGAATTTTAGTAATTTTCGGATATTTAATTGTCATGTCGAAAATTGTAATATATGTAATATTGTTTTTGCTTAAAACATTTTTAAAAGATCGATTTGTTGGCTATACCTTAACACACACCGATTTTTCAAACTACAGAATCTAGAGTAATAAACCTAGGAACATGAAAATTTGCGGGAATGATCTCCTACATGTACCAGTTGTCCTAAAGGTGGTTACAAAACAAAAAGTGCACACATCTTGGATACTGTGCACCACAGATAAATTACATGTATATAAGAAAACTTTAACACCATTTGGACCAGGTATTCCATTATCAGGGCAGGTAATATATATAAATAAAGTAAATATATAGCCCAAGTCAGACAGTTATCCTATTGGTTCAAACATTATATTCTCGAACCTTTTTCAGGTGTCATTTGTTGGAATCTGCAGTTTTCCCGAACTTAACTTTTTCTTTAATCCTCTAAAACTATTTTAAATCTGCAGCCCATGGATTTTAAATACATTGCTGCATGATTAGTGAGGTGCATAGATATAATGTTGCTGACAGCAGACACGCAATGTGAAAATATTTAGCTGACAGAATATACCACAAAAGAAATTAGCTGGCATCTTTCAAATAATATCTCTTGGATACAAAGATTTATGATGAGAAAGCAAGCTACAAATAATGCAACCTCAATCTTAAGCGATAATCGTCAGTATTTGGACAAACTCTTATGGTATTTATACAAAATAGCTTTGAGCATTTTTCATCCACAGGTATTTGTAGATAAGCATCAATTAAACTTTTGTTTAAAAAAGTTTATCGAAAATCTTCTCTGGATTAGACAGAGGGTAATAGTAATCCTTTAGTGCAGGGTTCAATCCTGTGGAAAAGTATGCACAAACACAAATCTCTTTACTTTTTTGGTATTTCTGCCTTTATCAACCCGCGATTTCCATAAAGTTACTCAGACATGCCTGGCAGACGACAAAAAAAAAAGAAAAAAAAAAAAAGAAAAAAAAATGGAAACAGTAGACAAGTATTTTTCTGGATATGAAAATATTATTTTCCAATGTACTACTTTATGAATTTTAGTGGTTGTCACCATTCTTAACATTTTGTATTTTTTGTAATAAGGCTCACCCGGACGTTTCTGGTTATTCCCATTATCTGCCGGGCACACCCGAGTAACTTTGAGGAAATTGTGGGTCAATAAATACAGAAGCACCCTTTTCTTTTATGTAGACTATGGGCGAAACCCATCTGCTGTACTCTACTTTCGATAATATTCCTATTTCTTACAGTTTATTTAATTCCTTGTCTCTGATTTTATAATGCAAATGGAAGATTTGTTCTTGAAACTTGTTGAATATTTAGTTTGTATTTTACATCTTTCCAGTCTAAAGAAAACTTTCTTTTGATTCTTTTAAAACTACAGAATTAATGGCCACTCCAGATAAGACATATTGGTCAGTAATTTTTTATGTCTAGTGATAATGTAGTTCATTCTTCTCAAGTGGTCTTGTGTGGCCTAAACCAAATGACAGCAATATCTATATATATTCCAGCAAAACAGGCAGAAGAGGTCAGTTTGTTGGTGTGAGAGAAAGAAATAGTAAGGGGCCTTTAAGGTCTTAAGCAGGCAGACTGTGTTAGAATGTTCTGGTTGAAGGTGTGTCATTCAATAGAGAAAGCAAATATTACTGTAAATGAAACAAATTGTTTTATACAAGAATTGTGATTTTGTTTGAAAGTAAAATCCTTTGTTACAACAATGATCAAGACCACATGATTGACAGTTAGGCCAGTGTCAGAATCAAGCAATGAAATAAAAACCATGACAATTTAATTTTTACCAGGAAACAAAATCATGTACCTAAATATTTGTAATAGTTTTGTTTCGTATATATGTATATACACTGTGAAATTTGAGTTACCGGTTAATATTACAGAAGTTGGTAAATATTCTAATTTTTAAGTTATAACTCAATAGTTAATAGAATTTTAAAAAAATAAATTTAGCACCATTGTTTATTTTGCAAAGATCTAGTCACAGTAAAAGGCTTTAGATATAATGAAAATAAAGTTTGATTTGGAATATCTAACAGAAAATGAAGGAATAAAACCCAGCCAAATACCAATAAAAAAAATAAGTAAAGCTCTAATAATTTGTTTTCCTACAAAAAAGTGGAGAATTCATTCACATCTATAGGATTGTTGATTTTATATGTCTGACCTTAATGCTTGTGCAATGATAATGGCTTGACTGTAAGTTTAAAATGAAAAAAAATCAAGTATCATGGTGCAATTATATTTTAAACAGAAACATTAGTTTTGAACACACCCTATCATATCAAAAATGTCTTGAGTCTTTCGGCTTTTGTGGTAATAAAACTTCTCAAATGCAATTGCGATGTTAGGCTGTGTAAGGTGTTAACTTTGGTCAAAATCGCCTGTTCTTTCTTTCATTGAATTATTTTGATTATCGATACTAAACAAAGACATTCAATACAACACCGATCTACGAACACTGCCAGGCAAAAAGAAAACCTTTCCATCCAATTTTGAACAGGCAAATAAAGTACCTAATGAAATTTCATTAAAAAAAAAAAAAAAAAAAATCGGCTCAGCCATTTTTTTTTCAAGTCCATAGAGAACAAACTAAAACACAAAAGTTCCTTCAATATAATAGTAGGGATTAGTATTTATTATTAGTAATTTACTTTTCTGCCGAATACAAACAAGTCAATCGGTATCCAATCAAATTTACTGCTGATAAAAAAGATGGCATCCACCTGATAAAATTATCTTAGTCAGATATTAGGCTATTCAGAATGAAATATCGATTTTGTTAGACGTGGAAGTACCGATTTCTAACATCAAGAAACTGGTTTAATTTTATGCATTAAAATCATGCCTCTTTGGGCATCTCTTATTTTAATCAATTATCTCATGTCAACGTAACTCACTTGATGCTATTTTGGGTTGCCTCTAATTCTAAACAGGAAAATAGAAATCGTATAAAAGACACCCATTCTTCTCAAATATTCTCATCAATAGAACGAATAACAAATTTTAAGTATCTGACCGACTTCATTTTATATATTACAAGTATAAGCAAAATATCAATTTTTAGCTCTACCTTTACACATTTTTTGTACAAATTTTGGTTAACCAAGTTAAAACTGTAATTAACTTGGAAAATAATCGGTTTTCATCTGCTTTATATATAGAAAACTACTAGTACTACTATGCAGAGTTTGAATGAATTACATCCCTTTAATTATGTGTATTGACAATTTTACAGTCGAGAGGGAGGACCCAGCAAAATTATATCTTAATAATTATAAATCTCTGTGGGCCGTCCTAGCATCCTTGGTTGAATCTTACATATTAATATATTAGCGTTGCGACGATTAATTAGAATTGAAAACCAGAAAAATAAAAACTTTTAAGAGTATCGGAATCAGAAAAATTTGTACCTATTTTCCAATGCCAAAAACGATTCTTTTGTCTATTTTTTTTTTAATTTGATTTTGCTTAAAGAAAAATCTTCCACTTTTGGTAGTAATGTTAAATAGTTATTAATTTTAAACAACTAGTAAAATAAAATCTAGAGATCCCTCCCACAAGCGTATTTTTATGCTTGAGAAAATATCTGCATATTTAATCTGTGTTTTTACAGTAATCGAAAAATAACTCTATAGTTAAATATTGAGATCTATAAAGAATCGGAATTGGAAATTAGAAACTGTATCAGAATCAGGAAACATACTGAAATCGTCCCATCAGTAATATATATATATATATCTCACATTCAAATCTAGATAAGATGCCTGCACGATTTTACCGTTAAGAATCATCAAATTCAATGTTGTAACTAATACATAAATATTTAAATACAGTACTTATCTGATAGTTAAATGTTTTGGTTCTGATTCTAGCTGATGGCACCCAAATCATATTTCTTTTTAAAAATTTCGAAATCACTATTATATATTGGGTACAATATAATAATCAATAGAGAATTAGCTCTATAATAATAAATACCAAATCTGCATGAATTAAAATATCATATTTAAGCATATTTTATGACTGGGCAATGCCGAGTGGTTTGCTTAGATAACAAAATTAATTTTAAACTTGAGTAACTTTTTCAGTGTTGGAACAAAAAAAGAAAAACTTTCCATCCAATTTTGAACACAATTTACTATTTTTATTCATCACATAGGAAAAAGAAACTGGAGTTAAAATGATGCAGGAAAAAATTAAAGGATATTGTGATAATTCATTTTTTTGCCATCTGTGGCAGGATATTTGTGCATCGGGAGAAACTCGTGAATGATCAGTGAGCTTTTAATCAGATAACCTTTAAATATTTAAATACAACTGGAAGCTTGCTAACATACATATATATATATATATATATATATATATATATATATATATATATATATAAACAACTAGCAGGGCTACCTGGCACTGATTGGGATCCTTAAAAAGAAAAAGGAATTAATTTACTTTTTGAACAACTCTTCCATAGACTGCTTCTTAATTTCATGCATAAATTTGTTCAATTGTTCAAACTTTTTCAAAAAGGAAATAAGTAAACATTTTTTGTTAATATTTAACACTGACATTAAAAATATTTCAGAAGGAATCAAATTTTAATCACCAAAGAATCAATAGACAGTCTCAATATTGGGAAACTTTAAAATAAGGTGCCCGAGTCGGACATTTTGAAATTCTAAGAGTCAGAGTCAAATTTAAGACTTTTCAACTCCGCATCCCTGATTAAAGAACTTAAAAATTGAATAAAAAAATAAGCAAGAGCCTATTTTATTAAATAAAACTGTTCTATGATATCTACATTGGCTTCCTTTAATTTGATTCCACAATACTTTGGAGATAGTTTTCAAAATATTTCTGGCCCACAGGTTGACAATACACATATGCAAACATTTTATTGGTACGAATCTAAACACAGATACACCTAGTATATGGTGAGCATTACGGTGGCCCGAATGTATCAAATTACCTGCTACAAGATTTCTTCACCACCATATGAAGACACAATGAATTCAGGCGCCTACAGACAACCTTACAAATTCTCACTACCGTGCAGAATCGAGAACGCATGACATGTTTTGGCATAGGATTCACATGTTGCATTACTTTTGCGATGTTTAACTTTATTACATTGTTCGATTAACGGACGAACTATATTTACGCATTTGAACAAAAGAAAGTTTCTGATGAATACTACATTTTTTTTTTTTTCTTTTTACAATCTCCTTCAAAAACAACAAAAATACATTGGTTTTAGCATTTTCCAACACTGCTTCTCTAGAAGTGTAATCATGTTTAGTTTCAGAACAGTTTCTGATGGTCTGTTGTTCTATACAAGTCCTGGGAGTTTACTGGTTTGCAGTAGACAGTTCTCGAGTTGGAATCCACAGAGCAAAAGATTCTTCTCATGTTGACACGAAGAAACATATGCAAAATTGCTACAGAAAGGTTTAATAGTTATGGAGCAATTCTGCTTTCTGATTGGTTGGTAGCAGGACGTGAATAAATTTTAAAGATAATTTTTTTTTTTTTTATCAGAATATTTGAACATTGGTACCACAGGCAATTTTTCAGCTGACAGGAAAGCAAAATTCAATAAGGCATCTGTTCAAGAGTTTGAAGACAGGGGCCAGTTCAGCAGAGCATTTTCATAACAGAAGATCATGCCCACATGCTTTGAAGGTATCAAGGTTTTAAATGATACTCATGACATGGGAAGAGGGTGATGATCAGTTCATCAAGTGTGGTTTTAGTTGGCAATGAGAAATTTTGGAGAGAGTTTTGTGGAGTCCCAAATAGAGTTCAAGTTGACCTGTTGGGTAAGAAGTTCAATCTTATTAATTGCTGTTCAAACACGACCATAATAGCTGGATAGCGGAGGAATTGTTTATTGCTCATTATTCATTACACCATTGTAGATTTTCCAGAAATCTATAGTTGCTAATTTTTGTCACGCAATGCATTTTCTGGTCATCTTGGTGTACATACTTTTACCTATGGTTATTACAATCTT
The DNA here is from genome assembly GCF_053919585.1 of Euprymna scolopes. Taxonomy (NCBI): domain Eukaryota; kingdom Metazoa; phylum Mollusca; class Cephalopoda; order Sepiida; family Sepiolidae; genus Euprymna; species Euprymna scolopes. The sequence goes on along the minus strand of NC_136484.1, from coordinate 26,922,654 downwards.
AATGATTTCTTGACGCTATAAATTCTTATTTGTAGTTGATTTATGGCAGTTGATTGGTGGATTGCTTACAGTCTCTGAGCAATAGAAACTATATAGGTCTAAGTGAACCATTGCTATAAAATTTCCATGTGGAAACTTGTGTTTCAATATTTGCTTTGACCCATTCAGTTATCATATTGGTGCACTGATACGGCATAATCACATTGATACACCATTTCCCCTAAGATCATTGAAGTTAAGCAATGTTGAGCCTGATCAGTACTAAAATGGGTGACCATTTAGGAATTCCAGATATTATATGTGCTCTCTGCTTATCTTAGCATTGTTTCCAGTCGTCTAGTATTTCTTGCCACTGGACCCAAGCAGTGCTGATTCAGGAGATTGTTGAAACTGTGCAACTCTTACCTCACAAGTACCCGCACAGCTACCCTTACAGAGAGTATCCATTGTCTCTTGAGACTGAATAGAGGAATTGATTGCACTGATTAGCAGAAAAAGAAAAGGTTTTACTTCAAGAAGGTGTCTCTGAGATTATCTCTGATGGATTTGCAATCTACTCATATCATAATTTTGATTAACGGCTGTTCTACTTAGGGTAATATCAACCATTATCATAAGATGATCAGCAGATTATGTGCATCTATCACACAAGACTCTGGTAGGGTAGTGAAGATTGAGAGGAGGAGTGAGGCTTGCTTATCTTCACAATCTGGGAGGCAGGTCAGAAAAGTGTCAATCTTTGAAAGGGAGTTTACAATGGAAAAATTGTGTCTGCATTTGTATAGCTCGAAAATCCAAGTCAATCATAGTGGTGAACATTATAATTAGGGCTATGACAAGAGAATATTCTTTTCATGGTTTTGACTCTCGAGTATATATCTGACACAGACACAGTTAATCAATTGAGAAGCACATTACTATCTAAAAACATAAGATATTAACTGATATATACTCGAGAGTCAAAATAATGAAAAGAATATTCTTTTGTCATAGCCCTAATTATAATTCTAAAATACATGGATCTGAGCACTCCAATCTAATGAGATTGCTGCATCTATGTTATCAGAGACAAAGTTGAGCACGGTACAGTTGTAGGTTGAAGGAGAATGGTAGATGAAATATAAGTAATGCTGTGTTGTAAGGTTAGTCTAACGCAGATGTAGGTTTGATCATCTGATTCTAGCCTATATGCTCTAATCAAGGAGAAAGGGTTTCAAATATAAACTCAGTCCAAGTTCAGAGTCCTTATAATACAGTGGACGGTATCTAGTCCTGTCAAAAAGATTAAGAGATTGAGTGGAGGTTAATTTCACTTAGTGTTAAGATATTCCCAATAGCAATTTAGATTACATACAGATACCATTATTTTCTAAACTTTCCCTTTTTCCCTGTTAATGATTCTAAAGATGATTTAAAAGCATTAAAGATAATTTTTGGTGTTTTTAAAACGAGAAGTTATTTAAACTGTTTTCTACAGGCAAGCATACTCATAAACATTAATATGTATACTATATATCGGTGTTGTATCCTCTGACTTCTTTCAAACTTTTTTTTAATTCATGTATGGCAATGTTTGTTCCCATATTTAAGTTGTATTTGGATTATTTGTACCTGTTGATCTCCTTTCTAGGGGCTTTATATGGACGAATGTATGTTTAGTTGATCTTTGACAACTAAATATTTTTATTTACTAACCAAATAGAAAAGTTACTAAACCCACATGATTTTAGGAATATGATATCTTCATTCCATGACGAATAAATACATTAAAGATATTTTTGTATATTTTTTTTTTAAATAAGTGTAATTCTAAATACGCACCAATTTTATGTTAAGATTTGAAGGTGTAAACATTCCAATTTCTTCAGATGTTTGTTTTAAATTGCCTTCATAAAAAAGTGTATTGTTTTATTAAACCTTTTATTGTTTAAATAATTTGACTTTGCTCGTTTTATTAAAATAAAAAAATTTTAAAAAGTAAAGATTGAAAAAAAAATAATGGGTGAAAAGACTTTTCTTCTTTTTTTTTTTTTTTTTACACAGTAAGGAGTTTTGGAAGATTGTTAATGAAAAAAAAAACACACACACACAATTGCCAAAAGTTTTATTTCTAGTAACCACTTGGAAAAAAAAATCACTTGCAAATACGACTGTTTCACTCGCAATGTAAAGTCCTGCTTCTATACATAAATCTAAGGAACTGAGAACTTGGACCTGTAGGTTTTAATTAGTAAACACATACAAATCATCTAAAATGAAAAGCTGTTGTAAACGTCCAAAAGAGTCAGATGTGAGCTAACAAAGCACTGATGTAACATCTGGGAATGTACTAATTGACCCAATAAATCTTAAAGTATATAATTTTTTTACTATTGAATTGAAACTTTGTGTAATAATTAAAAATGGGTTAGAACACATAAATTGAAAGGAAAAGGTTCCTTATTTTATTTAGAAAACAAAATGTTGGCTCATAAATCGGACACTGAGTACATGATATATTTTAGAAATCAAGAAACTATACATTCAAGATCAAATGTACACATTATGGTAAGGAGCAAAGCGTTTTACATAAAGAGTTACATTGCACTTAAGTTAGTGGCTGACTATTGCAAAACTGATTTTTATAAGTTCATATTTCATCGAACAAATAGAATTTTAGCAAATTCTATAAGAATTTTTAAGAGGATTCCAATTGCTGAATAAGGATGACTTAACTTTGCTTCAGAATAATCCTGCACTAATTATTATTATCTTACAGGTTTTAAAAAGAAATTATTTTGTTCCTATTTATAGACCGTGGCATCTAATTAGTTAAGGCATTATATAAGTCTTGCTTTAACAGTAATATACTGATGGATAATCCACTCTGTTCATAGAAAAGATGTTGCTAAAAGAAGGTCACACTCCGACTCCTAAGATTCAATCTCCTTATTTTAAACTAAAGTCTTCCAATATTCAGTAATAACTAGCAGGATCTGTGGAAATTCCACAGTGGACTCACTCATATGTAATATATAGACTAGAGACCAATCACCTCTGGTCGGGTCTGCGTGGGGAGGAGTGTCTGATGTTGAAAGACTCAAAATATTCCCATGATCTGCACCAAAACACTGACGACACTCTCCAGCATTCCATTATGGAACGTATAATTGAACTTGGCATTCTGGAGATGTTCAGTGTAAATGGAGACATCCTGATATTATTGTAGCTCTTTTGTAAAAACTGCAGAAGTATTTATCTAAGCTAACAGAGACGCCCGGAGTAACCCGGTCATAAAATACGCTTAAATAGGAGATTTTAATTCATGCAGATTTTGTATATATTATTATAGAATAAATTTTCTATCGATTCTTATATATTATCAAGTTGTGACTTAAAAAAAAAAAAAATATCCATATGACTTGAGTGCATCAGCTTGAATCAAAACCAAATCTTATGAAGAAAAAAAAATAAAATAAAAATTTAAAATATATATATATATATATATATATATATATATATATATATGTAGATAAATGTTGATATTGAAAATTTATTCAAATTTTCAAAAAACTTTATAAACCTGTAAGGAAGGTATACAAAATTTTAATTATTCGACAAAGAGTACAAATAAAACATACACACACTAGACTACCCGTGACCCATTGGGTCAGTATGTTATATTAGCTATGGAATTAATGTATGAGCGTGACACTTATAAAGAAAATAGTTTTTTTGTGACATAACAAACATTTCTATGAAAGTATATTAAAATGAAAAAAAGAAGAGATACATTTCTATGAGTCGTTCTGTTTATAATTGTTTATTTTAGAAAAAAAAAAAAAACTTACAGCCATTGAATTATAAGTGGTTGGCTATACTTATAGATAAATGTGCACTGAACAGATACCATAATACTTAAAGTTAAATTCAAATTTTGATATATCTTAATTTAAACGCAAAAAAAAAAAAAAAAGAAACAACTGGGACGTTGAAAACGTACACAGTAAAACAATACGTTTTATTGTCGCATTGATTATTTATTTGTAACGCATGTTGGTAGTGTAGAAGAAAATGTATGAATGTTTTTTAAGAAAGGTGTATTAAAAAAATGAAGAATAAATTTTTTAAAAATAAAATAAAAGGGAAGGCGGTTATAAAATGTTCTTATGGTTGTCAACGGGTTAAAGCAGACTTATTTGTAAGAAAATTGCGTTAAAATAATTTAAACGTAATACAGAAATGAACGATGTAAAAAAAAAATGCACAAAGTATTAATTGTTTATTTGGATAGTTTAAACGCGAAAAAAAAACAATTGGGACACTGAAAACGTACACAGTAAAACAATATGTTTTATTTTTGCATTGATTATTTTTTTATGTACGCATGCACAACAGGAAGTCGTAAACCGGATGTTGGGTTATAACACGCATTACAAAGTCATTTGAGTTTTATAATTATATAGATAGATAGATAGATAGATAGATAGATAGATAGATAGATAGATAGATATATAACTTGAGTTCCTTCAACTATAATCGAAACCAAAACCAAGATTTATGAAGAATTCTTGGTAAGATTATTTATTACAAGAACTAGAGGGTCGTAACAATTAAATGACACTCACTCAGAAGAAAAAGATGTAAAGGTGACACACAAAATAACACACACGCTATCATATTAATATATAGATTGGAGTCAGATTTAAAAATCCAACTCCGAGCATTCTTACTAGTCCAACTCTTTATAAAATCTGTCTCCATCTACAACTCTAGTCACTAGTCATTCTTCTATCATTATTTTCATAGGAAGTGCTCGACTGAGCTTTAATCTCAGTTTCCCCTCATGTAAAATATAAAAAGAATTTATCTCTACCACGAATGCAAAGAACTTTTGGTTTATCTTCAGAATTCATCCTGCATAAGAAAATAAAAACTGTGTGAAGTATGTACCAGTGACAAAACAAAAAAATGATATTCCAAGAAATCAACTAAACTGATGAAGTAATTTTATTCTTGATAAGAATATAAAATTTTACGAGTAGTGGAAGTGTACGTAAGAACATAAATATGTGTGAAAGGTGATAACGTATGTACAAACATGTGAAGGTTTTCCCCTTCAAGAAAAGAAATATCTTGTTTTGTGCAAGATATTAAGCACTTTGGATTATTGCTCTATCCAGGATATTGAGCACTTCTGTAAGTAAGGAGACCTCCAGAGCACTACTAAATCTAATTTTCTAATGCTCAGAAATTATTTAAGTGACCAACGAAAAAAAACAGGAGGCCTACTAAATATAATTAAGGATGCCTCCAAAGCACTACTAAACTAAGCGTCTTCTCCTTTCTTTGTAGTTTGAAATAAAAATGTCACAATATTTTTCGACTTCATTTTAGCATGAAAAGTTTGCTAGAAATGACGTCATTACATTAAAATTTGAGATGGTGACAAGCAAATTCAAAGTTTTAGTAGGATTATAAAATAAGCATTCCTAAAGCAGACGATAGGTACTTTTAAGTTCGTGATAAATTAAAGCAAAAAAGAAATGCAGAATAAAGTAAACTTAATAAAATAAAAATCTAGATAGAAAAATATTCAAATTAAAAAAAAAAAAAGACACCTGAATAAATTTGAGAAAGAAAGAAACGTAGATAAGATAAATTAAGGAGACAAACAATGAGAGGGGGAGGGGGGCAAACATTAAAACAAAGAGAACCGTAAGAGAGAAGAGATAAAATCAAAAAAGGGTTGTCAAGGGAGAAGGGGTAACAACAGGATGCCTTCTCTTTTCTTTTATAATTTTTGCAACTTTAACTTAACTTCTGAAAACATTCTGTTAATAAAACTTTATCCACTGAAAAGTGAAAAGTTAATCTAAAATAGGATGAGGAAAAAATAGGTTTTGTTTGTCTATTTTAAGGCATATAAAAAATTTTTGAAAAAAAAAAAAAAAACGATTCAATTGTAAACAATTAAATACAGGTTGTTATTTTTACCCATAACTGGGTGGAAATTGTTTCTCGATTATATGACTAATTGAAAACAATAAAATCTGAACTGGAATAGACAATCCCATAGTATCCATTACATGTACACCTCCATTACCTATCAATCCCACTGCCATATGAAGGAGAAGAAAAAAAAAAGAAAAAAACGCGAAAATCTGAATCTACTATATGATAAAATGATTGCAGAAATTGCCCTCTGGACCAAATTACCGTAGGTTTGCAATAACAAATGCCACAAACAAATTTATTAGGCCTAAACTATTATCCACAATCTTATGTAACTTTAGAATGCCATTACAGACACATTTATTCGTTATAATAAAATCCTACATTACATCCTAGGAGAAACATCATCACTATTGTCAACATCTTTAGAGGAAGTAGTTCATATTTTCACCTCCAATTCTTACATCATCCCTCCGCATGCAGTCATCACCGGGAAGATGTACACACATTATTACTATACTGACCTTTCACCCTTCGTAATTGGATCAAAAACCCATATACACATCATTAACTTTTCATTTCCTTTTACAAAAATAATTTCTCCCTACAAAAATTCCCTCATTTTCCACTGGCTGAGACCTGACAAACCGATTATTCTAGAATACAATCTACATTCATAAATGAATACGCTGAACACTTACAAATATGGCTGCTCTCTCTACATGATGCAATTGTTAAAAAATGAATTAATCCAAATACAAAAATATCAAACTCCCATTATCAGAATTTTTGGTACTGATACACTAACACATTATGTACATATTAACTATTCGCAACAACCACATCGATAAAAATTACCCTGAAAACAAAATACATTTATGTTTAACCATGTTTACATTATATGCTTTCCGAGTCGCGATTTTTTCCGGCTACTTATTACGGGCCTTTCCATTTTTATTTGTAAATATTTATAGTGTTTTTTTATTTTCTGATAACACAAAACAGTTCTATATCTCAACCCCACCAAAAAAAATTACCATACCATGAACCCTATTTTCTGCATGTATGCTATAGACTTATTCTACAAATGCGACCCCTTCCTAGTGCTTACTTTTTGTTTTCCGAGCGGCAATGTTTTCCTTCTACTTTCCCTCAGAATAATAACAAATTGTAAAACAGCACCAGTTTTCGGGTGTGCTGAAAACGATTATCATAGTTAAATTTGTTTTTAGGATATGAATAAATTACTAGGTGGTCAGAATGTGGGTGCTCATTTTACGTTATATTTATAAAGAAAAGAGATCCCCCACTTTTTAAAAAAGTCATTTCTTTATATCATGAAGATTACCTTACTTCCAACTTCAAACTTACCTAAAAAAATTACGAATTTTATAGGTTTCACCTCTATGCTGATTCAGAAAATATTTATATTTGAAGGATACAAATACTTTACAACATATAACAGCCTTTCCGCACAGTTATTCACCCACCCCCACCAAAAAATAGACATACACTGAACCCAATATTTTATACATGTAGATTAAAAACTTATTTTGCATAAGAGAACACTTATTTGTTATATGTTTGCATTTACACCAGTTGTTGTTTGTTTTTTTTTTAATATAAATTTTTACGTTACACACTGCAACCACCAAATTTTTTTGTTGGTTTAGAGTATTTGCACGTGGTAATCCTGACAGCGATTATTAGGATTACATTTTGGGCTACTTTTTTGAAACCCCCACCCCACTCACAAAATGGGGTACCTATTCTGAAAGTCGTTCTTAACATAGGGAGGTTCGCAGTGCCCATTCCAAAAGCCCTTTCTGAACATGAGACGGTTGGGGGGGGGGGGCAAAAACAGTTGTATTTTAATTTTTTTATGCGTGGGGGAGGACCATGCTTCCAGCAGGCAACGCCAGTTAACCAGTCCTGCTAATTCAGTAATAAAACAAAACTAGAATTATTTTTTTCTTGTTGAAACATAAAACTGGTTTCTAACCTTTTTTTGAGGAGGGTAGCAGTAGCACCACGGCTACCACGGTAGCATTCAAAACAATTTCCTTCAAACTTCGCACCCCATAAAATTTATGTGTCTAAGGATAAGTTCCAACTAATATTTTATCAATAGAACATCGTAACTTGATTCTTTAAAACAGATAGAAACAATACTTAACCCTAAAATGAGAGCAAGAAGTTAGTACATTGGGGGGGGGGATATAGGCAGTACTATTTATCTAAACTTTCTCCGCATCCCCTGAAATCTAGTCTCAAACCCCCAAAGGGTGCCAGCACTCCAGGTTTGGAAACCCTGACTTAAAAGAACTCCATGTGTAGGTAGCACACACTTTTTTTTGTATTTGTTTCATATGTTGAACAATTATCAAAGAGGTTCTTAAGTAGATTTTGTCAGTAGTGAGTTTTTGAAGAAAACTAATAAGAAAAGTCAATCCATACCCCAAAAGAGGAAATTATATATACATATATATATATATATATATATATATATATATATATATATATATATATATGATGTGAAGTAGTGGGTGTAGGGAGGGGTTGTAAACTTTCCGCAGAGAAAACAGCCTAATCAATTAATCTCGTTTTTCATCATTGAAGATCAAGGGATAAAACCGGAAGTAAGGTTCAACAGAAGGTGAAAATAAAACAAAATAAAAAAAATGCCAAGCAAGATTAAGCAGAGAGCAATATTAAAAAAGGAGTGGTACTACTAAAAAAAAAAAAAAAAAAAAAAAAAAAAAAAAAAAAAAAAAAGATCAGATAAGATTTGTGGCAATGGAATGAATAGCGAATTACTGAGATATATATATATATAGATAGATACTAACCTACGAAGTTAAGGATGACTTTGTGACTGGGTTGGACTTTCCCAACTAGCAGTAATTATCACTTCCTACATCAATGATTGCATAAATATGAACAACTAGTGTCTGTAGGTATAAAAAGATAATTGTTAATATTTATTTTTAAAGTGTGTGTGTGTGTATAAGTGATGGGACGATTCCAATACAATTACTAATTCAGTACTAAATTCCCGATTCTGATTCTTTATAAATCTCTAATATTTAACTGCAAAGCTGTTATTTATTTATTTTTTTCGATTACGATAGAAACATGTTAAATGTGCATGTATTTTCTCAAACTTGTGAGATGATCTATAGATTTTAGTTTTATTGGTAGTTTTAAATCAATAAATATTTATTGTTTAAGCCGTGGTAGGCGGTGATGTCACAGCAGACAAAGGAGAGCGAAAAAAAAAAAAAAAAAAAGGAACCACGTGGGCAACCAGAGGACTTGGAAGTATAAGTCAGTGCAAGAGAAACTTTTGAAACATGATGAAACCTAAACTTTGAAAAAAAAAAAAAAAAAAAAAAAAAAAAAGTCAGACATGGGGCGAGTTGCGGACACAGCAGCCGAAAGAAAAAGATTTAAAATGCATGGCAGGACAGCGAGGCAAAGACAGGCCAGCATGAGAGACTTGAAACCCATATAGTGACAGGACAAGCAGACATATCAACACAGGAGAAGAAAAAGCACATGTCTGACACGGCAGAGTTTTGTTAACTACATGGTGAACTAAGAGAATTTTAAAACAAGGTGCAATGTATTGTTTGGAAAGTACCGTTAATAAATGTCTTATTTCAACTATAAAAAAAAAAGCTTGTCGAATGTTTTAATTTCTTTCCTCTTGTTTCTTTGCAAAACCCAACATACGTTACAATTATAATTGAAACAATAATCAAGACAATTCAAATATTAGACAAAACCCCTTTTTCTATACAAACAAAAAACTACAAAAGTGACACAGAAGCAAAAATTTGTTCAGGAGATTTATTTCAACAACTAACACATTGAATCTCTGTAATATGATCCATAGCATAGAAGAAATAAAGCTTAATATTTGTCAAAATAATAAATCCAAAAAATAAATCTCAGATTTGGACCATGTACAAAGAGATTGAAATAATTTGAAGATAGGACAACAATATCATTCACTAATGCTTTTAATTTGGATGCGTTTTCAATATATTTATTGAAAAATATAAACTATATTAAGTCCACCATATTGACAAGTGGCTATTTTTCTTTAAGATGGAACTGTTTTGTATGTACAGAGGTACACAATATCATGCAGATTAAGTTGAAAAGCACCAAATAAACAAAAATAAATCGCTCTTCTTAAAATTATAAACCTAACTTGAAGAAAACTTGAAAAAAAAAATTGTTTTGTTTACATCTAAAGTTTATTAAATAAAACAAGGAATGAATGAGTTATCACAAGTGCAAGTGGAAGGCAATTTCACTATTTTTATACACACCTTTTAAATCTAGTAGGTAATGCCCTTTTTTCTTCTCTGCACCCTCTTTCCCGCAGAAAAGACGCTGTGAGCTCGTCTCTGCTTTATCGTTATTTTCATGGCAAGTGTTCAACTGAAATCCAATTAATAGTCCTCCCTTGCCAAACTTTCATAAAAACACTAGCTACAACCATTATATATATATAATTTCTCCCACTCCCTATCTGTGCCCAAAACTAAATGCAGACTCAGAGCTTCTTTCCCAGAATTGCCCATCTATGGAACACTGTTCCCCTGGTTTGCTTCCTGGTGGAATACAACAGTCTTCAAATCCAATGTTAACAAGTTCTTGTTGAGTTGCCCCAATACATAATAAAATTCTACCAAATTTACACAATGATTACTAAAATACCTTCGGGTCTTGATAAGTGGTGTCCCAAGTAAAAAAAAAAAAAAAAAAAAAAAAACAACATTGGTTTGCTTGTGATACCTAGCATTCAGAATTTCATAAAAATCAATATATATTCATAAGTAAAAGATAATGTAAATATTCATTTAAAATGGTTGCATTCGACAACATCTTAACAGAAAAGTATATATATTTATTTTATATATTGATTTTTATTTATTTATTATATCTATAGAAATGGGGAAAAAAAAAGAGACAAAATGTACAGGTTTTAAAAATGTTTCTTTTCAAATTGTACTAAATACTGACACACAGTCAAGACTATATTACCTATGCAGAACCAATGAATGAGATTTACTTCATAGTGATCTTTATCCTGGGCCCACTAAAATCGACAGATTAAACCATTCCTGTAATGATCCGGTCCCTGTTGATTTTGCAGCAGGAGTTTAGTTCTGTGTAGTTCTAGGCTTTGCCCCTTTTTTATTTATTTATTTTTTTTTTTTTTGAGAAGGGGTTAGTTTATTGCTAATCGCCCGAGGCGACCTCACCAGGGAATGCCAATGTGGCTGCTCACACACTTTTTTTGCAGGTCAGAGTACCCCTCCTCGGGGGGGGGCACTGACTTCTTATTCCCACTTTCCGACCCTGGGGTTGGATTTCTAGCAGTGGAAGAAAACTAAACAATCTAAATAGTTTAATGAAATGGCGAGAAGTTGTCAAATGTAGGAAAGTCATGTGCAAAAACAGAAACATTTTATGTTTCTGAACTTTTTAGACAAGGATTGATAATTTGTATTATTCAGACTACTGTTCTCATCTTTAGTCTTATTCTCACAATGCTTTGGCTGATGTAACCTCCAACCGTCTTCAGGTGTACCTTGTCCAACTTTGGAATCTGTATCAAATTTCCATAAAAATCCTTTATTTAATTTGTGGGGATAGCTTGCTCTCGTTCTATCAGTCATGACTGGGTAGAAGTCTTAGGTAATTCCAAATTGCATTATTAGTATTACTAGCACTAAGGATTGAACCTTCAACCTCCAGAAGAGTGTCAGTCAGAACTGAATTCCATAATACAACTGTGTATTAAAACTTCTATCTGGTCATGGCTGAGGGGGAAAAGATATTCTACAGCGATGAATTAGAGGGTTTCGTTTGAAATTCTGTACATATTCCCAAGTTTAACACGAAGATTCCAGGGTTTAACAAAATAGGCTTAAGAAGATCAGAGGTTACATTGGCAGAAAACCTAAGAATGATCATACTAGTATGAATAATTGGAATAATCCACAAAATTTATTCTTGATACAATTGTGTTCAATAATGGAATTCCATTTGCAGCTAAATTCTTTGGAAATTTTTGCAAATAATTTTCAATCCGACACATGCCAAACGCTACATGTCACAAAAGATCTAATGGCCAAACAGAGAACTTTATACATTTAAGCAAGTTTTAAGAAAATCAGATGTAGGTGAAACTAAAGATGAATTATTATAACAATTTTTTTTTTTTAAATGTATTGGATCACTTCAAACCCGAGGACAATTTTGAGAATGTTACCAGCTGTAAATGTTAAAATCTGTGCCTAACCCTACACGTGGATTCCATGAACAAAGCTCCTTTCTTAGAACTGCACGCCTGCTTTCCAGCTGACTACAATATGTAGTCTTTAAGTCCAATGTAAACAAATTCTTGATGAGACGTCCAATTATGTAATCCAATTTACCAAATTTCTACTATTAACAATTACTACGACATTGTCCCATTAACGACAGTACACTCATTAACTCTTATCCTGGAGTAGCTTCCGGGCCTTGATAAGTGGCAACTCCAAAACAAAAAAAAAAGTAAAGCTTAACTTATGTTTGCCAGAAAGATTAGATCAGCATTTAATAAATTAATATCTAAAGTATGAAAAATATAATTCTGATACAGAATTTTTCTAGCTCAATGAAAAAAAGTGTGTTTTAAAGATTATAAACAGAAAAATTAGCTGGATAGAACATATAAGAGACATTCCAAAAACAATGTTTGCTCTTTTTCATTCTGCCTGTATGGATCAGAGAGGATTGCAAATTACATAGTTATGATATTACCGGTTTGAGACTAAGAAAGTAATTCGTTATAGACATGTATCAGAGGTAGAGATGTGTCGTTGAATTCCTCCATGCAGAAAAAAATTGAATCGATTATTCACCGGCGTTTTTAAAGCTGATGCAGTTGATGTCAGCACAGTAAAGAGACGGGTTTGTTGATTTCAGAGTGATGAAAGATGTGAGTGACAAATTGGAGACGTTGGTGACTATGTAGAAAGATAACATTTTACTTTGTTTTTTTAATATAAAAAAAAAAAAAATAGGCCTTACTTTTGGAACAACCTTCGTATTATTGAGAAAAAAAAATTGTAAAGTAGCATATATATCATTAAATATTCAGAATCCATTGTTAAAAGACACTATAACATTATAAATAACTTAAAAGGCGGTACAGACCAGAATCAAATTATTGCAAGAAGGTAATATAGGATTCGTTTGAATTCCTAAGAAAGAGTATGACTAGAACAGAAAGGCTCTAATGACAAGCATTTTGGACTTTAGACACTGATCCAACAAGAAAAATAACTTACGAAGGTAGTGAAATTTATAGGAGGGGGGGGGGATACCCCTCACTACCAGAATGAACAAATCCAAAAAGTGCTTTAAATATTGTGCAAATGTTATTTCAAAAATAAAAATGTAGTTGATTTTTAACTGGATTCTGAATGTATTACTGCTTAATCATCAGATTACCATACAACACACGATTTTGCTACTAAATGCAAATTTAGTAAGTTGATAGTAAAAGGAAATAAAATAAAAACTGTTGAGCTAAATCGGCATGATCAACCATTTACGTTTGTTTTTTTTTACAACCACAAAGAAATAACAGATTTGCTGACAGGCAAAATAATGGGAAGGGCCAGTTTGAATAGGCTTACATATTCAGAAAGGAATCTCAAAGAAAATATAAATAAGTACATACTGAATAAACCTACTATTATAAGAAAATATATTAACTAGAACCTATTTAATAAGAAATGATATATATATATATATATATATATATATATATATATATATAAATCTAATACCATAGTACTTTTAACATACATACGAGTGTCACGGTTTCCAGATTATAAATTATTCGCATTAAATTAATATAAAGATATGCTAATTTAATGTTCATAGTAGGTTATCCCCTTCTATCCTCCACTTTAATAAATAGGATCTCCCGATCACCAAAGGCACAATGTAAAAAAAAAAATCGCTTTTTGGCCAACGTGAAACTAAAACATACCTTATTGTTTTTCTAGCTAGGATCCAAGGGCAGTATTTGTTCTTTCTAAAGATGGTATGATATTGTGGGGTTTCTGTTCATGGTATAATGATATTGTGGAGTTTCTGTTCAAGCCGGACGTCCATACAATAGAAATGTCACAGACTCCTATAAGGATATTGGAGATAAACCATAATAACCAGATATATTCTGACACTACATTAACCAGATTACTTAGACAAATACTTTTACAGTTTTAACAAAACACTACACCAATATGGTGGGGTTTCCATTCACATTGAACATCAACAGAATGCCCAGCAGCAACATTATGTATGAAAGATGCTGCTGTGGAATTTCTACAGGTCCCATTAGTATATTATAATTATATTGCTGGACCAATTCTGTTTTTACCCTTTACAAAGCGCATTCAAAAAGTAATTTATTCCACCCAAATGGATCAGAGCAGATTGCAAATTTCAATATTATAATGACTAAACTTATGCATTCATAACCTGAAAGTTTCATCTCTGTTGCAAATATTGACGGTGTGAGACTAAGAAAGCAACCCCTGTCATGGACGTGCAGCAAAAGCAGAGATATATCATTGAATTCCCGGCAAAAGTGCATTGAAAATGGTGGTGACTATGTAGAAAGATAAATTCTGGAGCACAAAATGTTGTTTTAACCGTTCCACTTTAGTCTTCGTAGCTTTTCAACTGTTTGAGTTGTAAAAAAGTTTTACTTTTGGAACTACCCTTATATCTAGAGGGATTTCTATTTGGGGTACCAGGTGCTGCATGCAAATTATGATCTAGTGGTCTTGCGGGCTGAGGATCAGCAAATCTGCAAATACAATAACCATAAATAGTTATAGATTGTTCATTGTGATTTGTGCCGATTAGATACTCGCTGGTGATGACAGGTTGATTTCAGAATGCTCAACACACACTTTCAAAGTAATACTGTGTTAACATTCTGCACAATAACTGAAATCGTTTCTTAATTTCTTGCTATGATTATGCGAAGGCGGAAAAGAAAGTGAAAGATAATCTTACCGTTACGCCAAGACACGATCGGAAGTGTTAAGCATTCAAATTAAACAGTCAATCAAAAAGATGACTTGCAGAAATGCTGTTGTTTTAAACCTTCTATGAAGGTCATTTTTAATGTGCGGGAAAACCAGCTCCCCTAAAAAAGGGGCACTCTGGCAATATCCAAATAAATAGTAATTGTCTAAGTATGAAGGGTTTCCCCTACATTGACCAAGGACTAATTACAGAACAGATATTACTCGGCCTGAAGGGCAGGAGTTTGTGTTGGATTAGTTTTGCTTTATTTATACGAAAAAGACAAACAAACAGCCGACACAACGGCACGGAGGGTGTCTTTAAAACAACCCCCCCCCAAAAAAAAGAGACAATGTCTGTTTGTGAATCTGAGATATTACGATGTATGAAGTATAAAAAAACTTCTCCCGGAATCTAAACCAACGCAAGAACCCCACCCACCCAAAATGCCTTTCGTGGACATACACAAATTCTTGCGCCCATAGACTAGCCTGGGTGCCCAGCGTTTCCTGGGTGTTTGGGGGTGTGTGCTAAGCGGAAAAAAAAAAAAAAAAATGGTAGTAGGCAGGCAAGCTTTAACCCATACCACAAATGAGGAAAAGAATGTGAAAAAGAACGTGACTACTTTACTGTTGTGACATCATCAAACTGGAAGTGGCAAAGGTTTAAATTAAGTCAATCGAAAAGAAGGGATGACTTTCAAAAATATCGGCGAAAAAAGCGACCTCCTCCCTATAGAAAAGTGCCCAGTTGAGGGTGAAGGAATTAATGTTTTTAGCCGATTTTTCTATATTTGTTGTTCGAAGGGCCGATTTCAAAACAATACTGATCTCATGAAAAAGTTTTAGGCAGACATACATACATACATTTAAACAGATAGGTGAAATTTATATTATAGATAATTTTTGGCCTATTTAAGGGCATATAAGAGTAAAAAATTCATTAATTTTGACATGTGTAGGAATACATTGAACGGAAGAGGTCACATGACAATTAGCAGAGGTAGTGTTAGGATCCCAATTTGAAGCAATGAAAAGATCTCTATCCAGAAAAATATCAGCTTTATCAAAAAACATTTGTTGATTAAATATATTTCTCATTCTGTGGAATTTTCACGGGTCCTGCTAGTAATATAATAATGTTCCAAACCAATTAGAATGTAGAAAGGCTTATTTTGAACGTTACCCACCTGAAGAAATCTGAAATGGTTGACAAGATTGTTGAGTATCACTTTTTTTTTTTAAACATTGTGTTTATAACTGTTCTAATGAAAACGAAAAGTAGACGTCTTTTTTTTGGGGGGGGGGGGCATGCGACTTATTTTGAACTTGTTCTAAATATGCCTTCACAAATAACTGTTAAATATACTGTTTTTTCTTAAATTTAAATTAAATCTTTTGTGTTGAGTTGTTGAGTTTTATTTGTTGAGTGAAGATATACATTCATATACCGACACACAAAATCGTAGCAAGAAATTAAGAAATGGCTTCAGTTATTGTGTAAAATGTTAAAGTATTAACAAGCCTCTGTCCCAGTGCTGCAATGCTACATCCCTGTGATTGATTGAGATTGTCGGACTGACTTCCTCATTTTGGTTGTTATAGATTCCATGAACAAAGCTTCTTTCCCAGAACTACCCGCCTGTAGAACACTGTTCTGCTGGCCTGCTTGCCGTTTAAATACAACATGGTAGTCTTCAAATCCAATGTTGTTGAGCCGTGCCCCATAAATAATTAAATTCTACCCAATTTACACCATTAACAATTACTACACTACTAACTTACATTCATTAACCCTTATCCTTGAGTGGCTTTCGGGCCTTCATCAGTGGTGACTCCTAAGTGTATAAAAAAGAAAATTTTAATGGAATGTGCTTTGATGAGTATGCTACACTGGTGCCCTCTCTACATAAATACCCCCCGCCAATCACCCTGTCTGAGAGTAAGATCCCATCCCTTTACTATGATTCCATGGTGCCGGAGGGAATAGCTCCTTCCCTCAAAACTGACAGCCTTTGGAATTCCCTTCCTATTTTGTTTCCCTGCCTGTACTAACATTCAAAAATTTAAATGTAAACAAGCATCTCATTGCATAACTCCCCACTTAGAATGCTTCTAATTTACAGTAGTCCCTTAGTTACACCTTGTTTAAGATTAACAAAATTTAAAAAAAAATAAAAAATTTTAAATATAGATAAAATAAGGTATATTTATTTGCAAACCAATCCTCATCTTCGTAGTTGTCTCACAACGTTTCAGCCAATTATTCCTCTGGCCTTCCTCAGATGGTTAACTACGACAGGATAGGAATGCCGAGTCTTAACTCTATCCTCAGTAATTACTGCCTCCCATAGTTGTCTCACCACCAATAACTATGAAAATGAGGATTATAGTCCACAAATAGATAAATAAATATACAAATTACTCATCTCAAAGGATTCCAAAATATTATATCATCTGCTACGGACCCGATAATCGAAGACCAGCTAAGAATGAAAAAGTTGAATTTATAAGACCAAAAAAAATCCAACCTTGATCGCCCTTCAGGGCTCATGACAGTAGATAGAGATGTTGAATCTCTACAGTTCCACGTGAGCATTATCTGAAGATAGCGGTTTCAATCCTACTCAAAGTCGGCCAAAGGATTAGTTGACTAAAAACGTGAGAAGACAACAACTATGGAAGGCAGTAATTACTGAGGATACAGTTAAGAGACTCAGCATTTCTATCCTGTAGCATTTTTTTTGTGTGTTTTATGAAACAAAGACAATTTTTTTTTTTTTAATGAATTTCTTTTATTAAATTCTAATATATTTTAGTTACTATTCGTGACCACAGAGAAAAGGAAAATTTCAATGTTTTTAGATTTTATGAAAAATTTAACCTTGAAACTTATTTGAAGGTTCTAACTATTATCAAAACTATTTGTGCACAAAACAGATGCGAGTTTAGTATAAAATAAACTCAAACGTTTCCATAGCATAAAAAAACAAAGAAAAACACAGCCAACCAAAGTAAACTTCTATTTTTAATTTTCTTTTTGATTTCCGTCATTTAACTTCTTTTTTTTTTTATATAATTTTTACAAGGGAGTCACCACATCAAGGCCTGAATGCCACTGAAGGGCAGGGTAAATGCATGTAACGTGGTAATGTAGTAATCGTTAATAGTGTAAGTTGGGTAGAATTTGATTATTTAAAGGGAACGACTCAACAAGAACTTGTTTACATTGGATTTGGAGGCTACCATATTGTAGTCTGCCAGGAGTGTTCCACAGGCAGCCAGTTCTAGAAAAGCTTTGTTCATGGAATCTGCATTTAGATTTAGGCACAGATAGAGTGGAGGAAATTGTTGATATGGTTGTAGCTAGTCGAGTGTTTTTATGAAGTTTGGCAAGAGGGGACCATATATTGGAGCTCAGACGAGCGTATATTCAACTTTAACATATTTGGGTTCGACATGTAGTACACTACTTTTTTTTCATGCTAAATTTTATTTTCAACTATCTTATCAATTGACTGAGAGCCAATATCCATGAAAACTGTACATCAAAAAGACAAAAATTATCCTTCAGTGTTTGTACTAATATTCATACAAAATAACGGTTGAATCAGTGAAATAAAAAACAAAAAGAGTCTAAGAAAACGACTCAAACTGAAAGTTTTAAAAAGAAAAATGTACAAATCGATATAGAAGAAAAAGAAAAAAAATCTCATGATAGAAATAGATTTATTTAAAAAAATTTTCACCCCAAAACAAGGTATATTTATTTGCGGACTGTTATCCTCATCTTTATAGTTTTTGTTTCATGACATTTTAGCCAACTATATGCGACGGATTTTCACAAGATAGGTGACATTTTGAAGCTTAACCCTTCAGATGACAAATATAAAAAAATTGGCTAAAAACATTAGTTCCTTCACCCTCAACTGGGCACTTTTCTACAGGGAGGGGGTCGCTTTTTTTCACCGATATTTTCGAAAGTCATCCCCTCTTTTCGATTGACTAGCCTTAATTTAAACATTTGTCACTTCTGGTTTGGCGATGGGTGCAACAGCAAAGACGTCATGTTTATTTTCACATTCTTTTCCTCCTTTAATGTATGGGTTCGAGCTTGCCTGCCACCACTTTTTTTTTGGGGGGGGGGGGCTCAGCACACACGGGCAATGCCGGGCACCCAAGTTAGTCTCAAAGAATTCCAATAATTAAATAATATACCATTAGGTATGGACCCGACGATAGATCATTCTTCTGTCTATAATTTTTACTTCATCACACAAGGGAAAATGGTTTCACCATTTCTCTCTATATGTGCTCAATCATACCAGACTTTCCAATGATTTTCTCCTGACTTTTAACAGGTGGTATGCTTCACTATATATTTTCACATTTACATGGAAGGAAATGAAGTACATGCTCTTCTTAGAAATTGAGTCTCTCCTGTTGTCATATGGTTTACATATTCTTTACATGTTTGGGTACTTGTACAGTTTAATCAACACATTAAAAAATGAAAATATTGAAAAAAAAGGTTATATTGTATGTATCTGTTTTGAACTGAAGATCTCAGAAAAAAATTTCACTTAATTTGATAGAGTAGTTTTTTTTTGTTTTTTTGTTTTTTTACAGCGGAAAAACACATTTTTATGACAGCACATTGAAGGCAAACATCTTGGATTTTTTTTTTAATTTTTGTTTGGATTTAAGATACACCATGGAGAGATAACTCGGTTTAAAGCGCCGACACTCCCTCCCCCATCTCTAATACTAGCTTTTCTTCCTAAAAATCGAACCTTTTGCTTGGTATCATAACAAATTGTTTTTTCGCTGTAAAACAAAAAATACTTGATGAAAATAAACAAAAAAAAAATTTTTTCGGAGAACTTTATTCCATAATGGATACGTACAATTTAAACTTTTTTTCTATATTTTCATTTTTTAATGTCTTCATTAAACTGTACAAGTACCAATTTTTTTTCTAGATTAGAAAACCATTCAGGAAATTACAATATGCGTAACATTATAAAATAAAAAGTCATAAGTAATAATACTTCACATCTATACAAGACTATATTTAAGGTTCCCCAAATTCATACTAGAATTGTCCTCATGGATCCATGGCCTAATGGTTAAACCCTGTTGCTTAACTTGTAAATGACAGTCTTTTGGAGGTTAAGGGTTCCATCCTAACTACAGTCAGTAATTACTAAGAATAAGATAAATTAACACTTTTACTCCATCATAGCTGATGAAATGAGAACAAATCTATGTTCATGGGTACAACAGGCCTAGTGGGTGATGCCCTTTTCTCTTCCCTGCAACCTCTCTCCCACAGGAGAGACATTGCGAGCCTGTCTTTGTTTTATCGTTACTACCATGGCAGGTGCTCGTCTGAACTCCAATCTCTGGTCCCCCCCTTGCCAATCTTTTATGATAAACACCCGCCTAGCTGAAACCACTATCAAAAATTTTCCCCACTCCTTATCTGTGCCAAAATCAAAATGTAGATTCCATGAACAAAGCTTCTTTCTTAGAAGTGCACGCCTGTGGAATTCTGTTCCGGTTGCCTATTTCCCACCTGACTACAACCTGGATATCTTCAAGTCCAATGTGAACAAATTCCTGATGAACCGCCTCCTTAAGTAAGACACTTTATCAAATCTCCAACACTAACGTACTGTACACACAATAACCCTTATCCCCGAGTGGCTTCCGGGCCTTAATAAGTGGTGACTACCTTGTAAAATAAAACAAAAAAAAAACAACAGGTTCTCAAATTAGACTAAAATGTTCTGAATGATACACCCAAATTTGGAGGTTCTAGTAGTGCAAACCTTGTGAATATAACAATGAAAATGAGGGTAATCGTTGAAATAATCAAAACAGAAGTTATCAATCTCCACGTTTGGAAATATAATCGTTTCGAAATTTCAGAAAAGAAAATTTATTTTTGTTTGCATTAGAAATTTTACCTTGGTATGACCGGAAAAGTATGCAAGAAATAGATCTGCTCTTAAAAATTGGTTTAAATGGTACAACTAAAGTGCAGTTTAACCAAATCTAGCTACGGTGTTTACATACACTCACGTCTTTAAAAGATTGAAAATAGTTTATGACCCAATAAAAACGTTTTTTTTTTATCTTTGTCTACTCATGCATGAAATACAAAGAATGAAATTAAGGAAACCATCAAGACAAATGTAAATCGAGTCATTTTGTTCATATTCCTTTGATCTTTTCTTTATTATTTACTAGCATGGGTACCCGGTGTTGCCCGGGTGTCAAAAGGTGTTAGTAGCAGTAGCCAGGCTCGAACCTGTAATGTAAAAGAGGAAAAGATGGTGAAAAATGCAAACGTGTTAGCAGTCTCGCCCACAGCGCACTTGTGACGTAACGGCTTTCGAAATAACATCTTAAACGTATGTTGAGATTGGTAGGTGTGAATGATTTGTAAACATGTTGACGCAAAAACTGACCTCTCCTTGCAAAAAAAATGGCCCAACTGATGGTCAAAGAATCAATGTTTTGGGCCAATTTTGGGATATTTGTTGTATCGACCTTTCTAACGATACCAATTTTGTCAGTGTTTGTTGTGTGTATCGAAAGTTTTTGGCAGACATACAAGCACACACATTTTACCTATTATATAATAGAAGACTAGCGGCGGTATCTGGCGTTGCCTGAGTGTGGAGAGGTTTTATGGTAAGAGGAATGGGGCAATGGAGCTCTAAAAAATTTTTAACTTAACCAACAAAAAAATGAAAATAGCAGCAAGTACCTGTGCGAGCACAAAAAAGAAAAATTAGCTGCAGTAGCCAGGCTTGAACCTGTAATACAAAGGAAGAAAAGAAGGTGAAAAAAAAGCCAACCATTCAGCCCCCACGCCCTCCGCGACAAACGACGTTGGCGGGTTTCAAAATAAGGCTAGTCATTGCAAGCCATATGATAACTTTGCAAAAATGTCCACAAAAAAAGTGACCACTCTGTGTAACAAACGAAGGTGAAAGAATAAATGTTTTGGGCCAGTTTTTGGATATTTGTTGTCCGAGAGACTGAGCGTTCAAGCAATACCAATTTTGTCAGTGTTGGTAGAGTGGCAAAGTTTTAGCAAGACATACAAACATACATACAGTCACACACACATTAACAGACAGGGGAGATTTATATTATAGATGTTGATTTCTTCATTGTGTAAAACGTGATTACAACTTTTATATATCAAATTAGAACACTCGTCACAGAATGGGAAAAACTCTGCAAACAGAACAGTTTTGCAGTATTTTTTAATCCTTAAAAAGATTAAAATTCAAGATATAATGCTACCACTAAAGCTTACATATAAAATCCTTATTTTAATTTTGATCAAAATCCATTTTATACGATTTTGATTCTAGAAAATGTCTAAAATTAAAGGTTTAAACTTGAAGCTCCATAAACAAAGAAGGTTGTATGAACAATGAGTTACAGTGTAGGATAGGCAAGACCTCAGTAGCATTTAACTAGCTCTGCAAGATCTGGAAAAAACAAAAACTTACCCTCAGATCTGAATTAAAATTTTATGAGTAACTTGTCCACACTACTATATGGAAATCAAACTTGGCATCTCAAAATCAGCCGAGAGAAAATTAGATACATTTGATTCCAAGTGCAATCGAGGGATTCTAGGGATCAAATCACCCATCAAGAAATCAGAGGTCGCACTAACAGGTAGTATCATTAATAATCTGCAACCAACGTTTAGGCTGGCTCAGAATACTCTTAAATTGACCCCAGAGAGAATTGTCAACCAAGTGCCCCAATAAAAAATGGAAAAAGGGGAAGACCAAAACTGAATTGGAAGCAGACTATTGAAAGAAATTTAATTGCAACAGGAAGAAACTAATGGGACACTGTAAATATGGCTTCAGATCAAAAACGATGGTATACTTTGCCTCATGCGTTGCAAGATGCGAGATTTCATAAGTCGTTATTAGTGTGTGTACTTCTGTAATGAGCAAGAATGCGAAAATACATCGTTGAATTTCCTGCTCCTAGCTTTAAACACTGATGTTGATCAGATGAAAGTCTTTCTTTTTCTTATTTACAGACTATCGAGCTAAAAAAAAAAAAATTTGACATTATCTTCTTCAACCAGACAAAATTTTAGGGCAATTGATACTGTCACTCATCCTATCATGATTCCTTATCTATTCTGCTACACACAACAAACGATCTCTCCTTCAATTCTTTTATACATTTGAATTGTTAAGAGTAAAAGAGGAAGCACTTCATAGAGGTAATTGCAAAGGCTTAAAATTGATGGATCAGGTTCTGAAAGTGATTGCGAGAATAATTGAGCAACAAATAAGTCAGATATGCATAGAAGAAATGCAGTTTGGTTTTAAGTAGGATTCTGTACCGAGTCCATTGTTTTCATTTATGTCTTAAAAACATTGTTCAGGGAGTTTTGTATGGCTTGTTCAGAAGAGATGTTGGTTAAAGTGTGAGAAAACTCCTCAAAAGAGAAAAGTTCTGACTCAGTTTGTAGAAAGGGTGTCTGATGCAATTCAATTTTTTTGTTGCACTTATGCATTGGGTATACAATAAGTGCAATGGAATTACTGGTAGATTAAGAGGGAATAACCAGTTTAAGTGTAAAACAATGGACATTGATGAGAACTTAATATACATGAAAAACTAAAATGGCTTAAAATATCTTAATGGCATACACAAAAAGTTTGATGATCTAACAAAGAATGGTTAATTTTTGTTAAATCTGACTAAAAATATTACTATTTTTGTGTTTTGCACATTTGGATATTTGCTCCTTTTTGAAACAAAAAGTGTTTCATCACATTTCTGCACTACATTTTCAGAAATTTTTTTTTATATCTTTGCTAAAACACAAGATTAAGCAATGAAATTTGTCATGAGTGCACTTTTGTGTAAGAATTCAGAATATGTCAATAAAAAATCTCAGGAACTTAATTCTTTCCAAGTAATCTGTAGTAGATGCAATACATTAAAAATACTAAGTATAGGTAAAAATGAATTGATGATTCCCAAAATAAAAAAAATTTAAAAAAAATGGATGTCTCCTTTCACTTAAAAATTCCAAATTCAGGAAGCTAAGCAATTTTAATGAAATCTTCAGCATTTATGAATTAATGATTACTGAATATAATGGACCCATTATTTTATTAGGAATCTTAATGAAAATCTATTTTGTGTAAACAACAAACAAATTATATCACATATAGAGTATAAAAAAAGCATTTTTATGAAATTTAAAGCACTGTGGATGTTAGTAATATTTTTTAATATAGATATAAACAAAGACCCTAAATCCCAGGTTAATAAAAAATTTTTAATTCATTTTTCAAATTAATGATATCATTTATCATTGTTTAATATTAAAAAAAAAAAAAAGATTGTAAAAATAATAACATTTTACTTGATATACAGGGCGTTTCAAAAGTCTTGGGGACATTTGGAGTTATTAAAAATCGTTATGTTCCCAAGACTTTTGAAACACCCTGTATTATGATGCAATTTTATATTTTTCGTATGAACGTGTAGTTATCAGCGCAAGAATTTTTTTTTAATCTTAAAAATAAAAACGATTGAAATACTCGGCCATTTTGGAAAAAAAAACATAATTAAAAGTAGTGTAATTCTTACTAACAACTTCAAATTCTTTGGTAGAACATTACTATAATAGACAGGATTTGCACCATCACTTTATGTCATTCAAATTTTATTTTCATAGATTCAATAACCCCCATCAGTTTCATTAATCAATATTAATAGATATACATCATTTAGAAAGAAAATCTAAGTTCGTATTTTTTTGTAATTTTTTTTATTAATTATTTTCTTTCAAATTTGTATCCCATGTATTAATTGTACCTCTTTTTTTCCCTGAATCAAATTTTCAATGTAGTCATTGAATTGAATTTACTTTTCATACTTAGAATGTGCTAGTTTTAACTAGCCGGGATACCCGGCATTGCTCGGGTGTGGAGAGATGGTGTGGTAAGGAACCCCAAGGGTGGAGAAAGACGTTAAAAAAAAAAAAAATTTTAAGTGGTAGTAGCGAGTTTGTGGAGAAGTGAGGGGGGGGGGGGGTTACAACAACAGTAGGCAGCCCGGGTGGAGAGAGGTGTTAAAAATAAAAAAAAGTGATAGTAGGCAGGCAGGCTCTAACCCGTAACATGAAGGAGGAAAAAAGGTGAAAAAGAAGGTGAAAAAGAACGTAACGTCCTAGCTGATGCGTCCATTGCGAAAGCAGAAGTCGTGAGTGTTCGAATTAAGGGTAGTCAATCCAACAGCGACGATGACTTGCAAAAATGGCGACAGAAAAAACTGACCCCTCCTTGTAGAAAACTGCCCATTTTAGGGTGAAGAAAATTATATTTTTGGTAATTTTTTCGATATGTTGCCTGAGAGACCGAGCTTCAAAACGATACTGATTTTGTCACATTTCCGACGTATCTGTCGGAAGTTTTGTGAGACATACAAACACATATTGCCTTTTATATATTAGATTAAACAAAATTAATTATCATTAAAACACATTTAAGAATAATTTAATAAAAATAATTAATATATACAACAATTATATTGACAACACCAATTCTCGTTAGATCAACCAAGTCAAACAACATTTAATAATAGCAAGTGTGTTCTGACTATTTAGGAGTACCAAGCGTGGTCTTCGCTTATCTCAGCATTGTTTACAGTCATCCAAGACTTTTCTCGTCACTGGATTTAAGTAGTGCCGATTCAAGAAAAAGTGGTTAGAGATTGCACAATCCTTACAGGGGTTATCCATTGTTTTCAAGACTGAACAGAAGCCATGAAGAATAATTCTAGTAATGTAATTGTTGAAGTTCTTATTTATCATGTAAAGAAGTTGATATAGAAAACAGTTCATAAAAAAAAAAATTTGTTTAACTTTTACAAAAATTATTTCAAATTCTATGAAAAACATTGTTATATATAAACAGATGGTAGTTGCCCATGGAGTTATTAATAATTTCAGAGTATTACTGAATTGAAAACTATCACTTAAATGAATTTTCTTAGAATAAATAAAATCTTAATTGTGTAAAGGTGTAATTTTTCCATTTCTATAATCTATTACAAAACCATATCTTTTATATAAAATTTAAAATAATAAAATGAAATATTATTGCTGTTATTGTCTTCCATAAACTTCTGAATGTTGATAGCCAGTTTGTTTAAGTTTCACTTGTTTGGATAATCATTCAATTTTTAGTAAGAAACATGTTTTTTTTTTAATTCAGTATCTTAAGATTTGAATTTATTAATCATCTTTGAAATAGTCTAAATAGTTCTAGAAAATATTTATCCTTCAATTTCTATAAATAAAAAATCCCAACAAATTTATTTGTTTTAGTTTAGCTGCAATAATATTTTTCATTTTATAATTATTTTCCATGAGTAAAATTACATTTTTTCATATTAGAGATTCCTGACTTTAAGCTTTTATCTTTCAAAAACAATAAAAGTTTAAACAGAAACGAATATAAAAAAGTCTCTTTTAATGATCATAGTCCATATAAGTCATGCTGACTTTTGCACATTCCTAAAAATACAATATATCCATTAAAAATAAATTAGAGAACCAAGTTGTATTATAATGTATTTTATGTACAAGAAACTGAAATCCAATACAGTCATAAAATGAATACATTCCAAGATTTTCCAAATAATTTGCATAAATTAGATTCTGTACAATTTTATTTCTATTGCAAGATTTTTAAAAATGATTTAACTTTCATAATTATTGACTGACTATAAAATACACTTAAATATGATATTTGGATTATTGCAGATTTCGTATTTATTATTATATTGGGCCCAATATATAGTAATGATTTAAAAAGTCTAAAGAAAAAAAAAAAAAAAAAAGACTCATGCACCACCACCGAGAATCAAAACTAAAACGCTTAGCTTACAATTTGCTTTTTCTTTTGACGTTAATGCCTGAGCTATGAAGACATGTTTGTTACAAGGCTAAAAATAAAATAGCTATTACGTTACGCATGCATATTCATAATGCCGTTGTTCGACGATCAAAGGAGTTTGATATGCAAATTTATATATATATATATATATATATATATAGATAGATAGATAGATAGATAGAAAGAGGTTTGTGTTTACTATAATTTTTTTATGCAAATATAAATCATGTAGAATATCTGCATGAACATAATTACACGTAATAGTTAACTAAAGATGATTATAAGAAAACCGAGAAAACTACAAGGGAATTAATTAAAATGAATGTTTAAAAGAATATGCAAATTAGCTAGAGCTTTTACAGATGAATGCAATTCCATGACTCATATATAACAAAGTTGTTTTCTTTTTAAATAAATAGAAAAAAGGGCTTTTAATATAAATACAAAAAAAATAAATAAATAAAATAATGGAAGTATAGATTTCGAAAATTTTAAAGCTTAATTTTGAACATGAAATTACTTTTACATATGCAAAGGAATGTTAACAAATTAATAAATTTATCATATACCAGTTGTATAAGACGACTGCTAAATCACGAAACTCTGTTTTGCCTAGGCTAGAGATTGCAACACTTGGTATCTTATGAAATATTGGTTTTTAAAGATGATTTAACTTTAAGTATATAATTTATAACTATGAAATTTCAGGGGCATTTATATCATAGATCAGCATTTTCTGCTATCCTCCATCCCTAATATGGAATTGAAAAATATTGGTGAAAAAGGTGAGGGGACTAACTGCCTTAAGAGGATAGAACGGTCCAGAAACAGATCATTTCAAATTCATATGCAAAACTGATCCACCTGCTCCAATTTATTTTTGTTGTTGTTTTTTAGCAATCATTTTTATAGTGTTCACACATAATCTATAAATATAAAAGCGAAAATGTATGTATGTTTGTATGTGTGTGTGTGTGTTCGCTTTTTCTGTATGTCTATAAAAGGCTTTTTTTTCAGAGAAGCGGTCGGTCGTTTTAAAACTTTTTATATCACATATAAATCGTAATATCTTACAGTTAACAACGAAGCTCGGCTGTCTATTTGATTTGCTCGATTTCGGGAAGATAAATATTCAAAATTTGTCGCTCACCGCATGTGGGTTAGTCTTTTTCCTATAACATCTTGGGGGAAACAAAAAGCGTTCAGCAGTAAATGAATACTATCCCGCAGTCAAACTTCACCTCATTAACTCATTAAAACGGGCACCTGCCAAATCCAAGTAATTAAATAAATTCAAACATGTTTCTGTTAGCATATCGTGGTGGGGCAATCATTAACGTTGCACTTTTTTTTTTCCACACTTTAATTTACAACTTTGCCTCAACGGTTTGGGTTCGATTCTCATACTTACTTTTTTTTTTTTTTACCCCCCACCCCCGGAGTTTCCACACACACCTCCAAACACCCGGGCAACGTCGGGTATCCCTCGCTAGTCTATATATATAAAAGCGAAAATGTATGTATGTATGTGTGTATGTTTGTGTGTCTGCTAAAAACTTTCGACAGACAACAAAAATTCACAAACTCAGTATCATATCGAAGCTCCATCCTTCGCTCAAAAAATATCGAAAAATTGGCCAAAAACATTCATTTTTTTCACCCTGAAATCGACAATTTTCTACAGTGGGGGGGGTCAACAAAAACGGTCTTCCGTGACGACGGTTGGTTCTACGCATGCGCCAGATGACGTCATGACCTGATTTACTTTAAATAGTTGAAAAACTGAACAAATTTCATGTACGTCGCATTAGGTCAGTTGATTAGCGCGTTGGTTCATTATCTAAACGTTTTGGGTTCGAATCGTGGTGTGAGATGTCTTTTTTTTTTTTTTTTTTTTTTTTTTTTAAATTTAAATATTGAACCAGTGTTATTTAAGCCATTTTTCACGTAACGATCGTTTTTCTGTTTTCACCGATTTTTTAAATTTTAATATTGAAACAGGCTTATTTAAGCCATTTTTCACGTGTTCGTTTTTCTGTTTTCATCGTTCGTTTGCCTTATGTTAGTTTTTGTGTTTTGCGCGCATCTGTCAATTTGGTTCTTACTTAAATAAATTCAAACATCTTTCACTAACTCATTCTGGCTGGCCGATTTTATTTTCAAACTTTGCCTCAAAACTTCGGGTTCGATCCTATCCCCCCCCCCCCGTTTTTTGTTTTTTTATTTAACACCACACACACCTCCAAACACCCGGGCAACGCCAGGTACCCACGCTAGTCACTTAAAAAAGATAGCATTTTTCTCTTTAATTGCCAACTAGATAGTAATGTCTGACTATAATTAAAAATTGAAAGAAGAGTGAACCTAAGAAAAATAGTATTTCTTGATTTTATGAAAGAACCATAAATCCGTTAACTTCCTAAAAGACAATTTATTTGAAAAAGAAGACTCAAATGTCATTGTTTGTTTTTATTTTCCAAAATAAAAAATGTTATTATATTTTCTGATAACAGTTAAATAACTTAGTAAACATTTACAGACATTACTGATATTGATATTCTCAATTTTTGAAATTCATTCTGGAATGCAAATTTAACAAAAATCATTAGTCTTGTTTACAGTAAAACTGCTGCTGCTGCTTAATGATACTATAACTGATACTGTGGACGAAAGTCAAATTCAATAAAATTTGAATATTTTCTTTTCAAAGAGGTTAATTAAATAAATTGCTACTACGGACAGATTAAAAAAAAACTGTTATAATTGTAATACATTAACTGGATTGATTTACTCGTCAATTAGTTAGGGTATAAAATATATTCATTAGAAAATGTGTAATGTATCCATTGCAGGAACAACCAACCAACCAAACAAACAAAGCAAATAAATAAATAAAAATCCGGGTCGACATTTTTTCTTTTTTCCATTACTTTTGGCACTACTTAAAGCCTCTTGTTGCCACCTGTTCATTTTAGCCTAGCATGCGTTTCTCTTTCTCCTGACCGCCAGCCTCATCTTGTCTTTGACTTTCTCCTTCAAACATGTTCTATCGTTTTTCTCCATTTTTTCTTCTCGTGCACACTTCCTAATTTGCATATGCTCTTCTTCAACTACTGCTGGTTCTAATCTCTTCGCAGCCAGCTATCCTTCGCTGCTGCTGATACTTTCTCACACACTCATATGCACTGTTTCAAATGTTCAATACTGGTCATGTTAAGAATGACACTCAAGATGAGAACAGTAGTCCAAAGAATCCAAATAATATGAAGCCTCAGAGTAAATAAGGAAGTTAGTCCTTGTTCTTTTTTATTGCATCCACATTAATCCAGCCACAAATAGGAAAGAAAACATCAGCACCTCTACAACTGTTACATCACCACTATAACCATCTTCCATTGAGCAACTACTTACAACAACAAGTCAATGAGACTCGACTATTTTGCCGAGCAGATGATTACAGATGATCTAGTGGCAAGCAAAAAATACCTCACACTATGTTACACATCTTTCACGCCTTGCATAAGAGAAATATTATTATTATTATTATTGTTAAACACACCTATTCACGTTTCAAAATTTTGGAGATGATAAGTTGTATAATCTGAACTACTCTTCTTATCTTTGGTATTGTTTTCACGTTTCAACCGATGTAACCTCCAACCTTTTTCAGATGCATTTTATCAAATTTTCCTGAGTTTGACAAGATACAGCATAATCACACTGACACACCGGTTCCCGTCAGATTACAAAAATTAAGCAACATTGAGCCTTGTCACTACTATATGGGTGACCAATTTGAGAATTCCAGGCAAGAGTTGCAAAAACCTAACATCTCCCCTAACAGAGATATTCATGCAACTGGGGGCCGCTTGTGAATTTCATACTACCATGGAACTTCCCCCTTAAGAGGAAGCTGGTTAAGCCTGCATAGGGTTAATGCCATTTCCATTCCATATCAAACTTGCTACGACTCATGATGTGATGGACAAAGTGCTAAATACTATTCAGCCATAAGTAATAGAAAGTTGAAGGTTCAATCCTAGCTAAAGTCAATAATATCATGTAAAGCAACAATGTGTGAGAGATCTATAATCCCACCAATATAAAATTTCTTATCAAGCACAATTGATTGGATATTTTCCTCTAGGATGCAGACATGTCAACCAGATCATGGCATGGTCATTACATACAAGTTATCGCAGATCAATGATATTCTATCATCTGATTACTATTAAAGTACTCAAGCCTAACAATTGGACTATTTAAAAAACTTGACATTTCCATGGTGAAGAAATACCAAATCTTTTTAAGTTTAAAAATAAAATCAACCAGCCATGGGTAGATGGTCGACTAAGTTCCAATTTTGGGTAAAGATTCACAGCCAAAATTTGTCTGGTTATAATCACTGTAAATATTTTTTCTTTCTTCCTTTGTACCTGGGATTAGACAAAACTCCTATGAGCAGAGTTTTTCAAGAATTACTTGTCTGTGGAACACAATACCACAGGGTTGTTTCCCAACTGACTACAACATGGTTGTTTTCAAGTCCAATGTTAAATTCTTGTTGAGCCATCTTCTTAAATAATCAAGCTCTATTTACTTTCAAACATCATCTCTAATCCTTAATGTGCACCATCCAGATAAACTCATTAACCCTTATCCTCAAGTGGCTTCTAGCCTTGATTAGCATTGACTACTTAGTACAGAAACTAAAAAAAAGACCTAATATAAGAAGCTGAAAAATAAAAAAAAAAGGCACAAAATCTTTAGTAAAACTAGAATTTAATACCCCCCCTTTTTTTAAATTAGCATCTGCAATATAACTTTCTTTTCTATGTATTCCACTGAGGTCCGATATAGAAATCAACCGGAAAACTTCAGAGAAATTTGGTAAAGAAAGAACTCTTCAGAGAAATCCGATACAGAAATAGGAAACTTGATGCCTTATTGGTCCTGAAGCAAGATCATTATTTTCTTTGAGAGGAAGTCGGAAGATAATTGAAAAATATGAAAGTTGAAATATTTCTAAGCCTCAAGAACTGCTGAAATTAAATAGTCTTATGCAGTTGTAATTCTAATGCACATATAAAATTTGCATGAAGAATCAGGTTGTTTAACATGACGAGCACGTTGAAAAAAAGTTTTTGTTTGGTTTAGAATCATAATTGACTTTTGCCTCCAAACTTTAATTCAAACCAGAAATTACTTTCTAATTGACAGTAAAAATCATTTTCGAATTTTGCACAATTATGATTTAAAAAAGATGTCAGCCATTTTATTTTTTTTTTTTTTAATGGTGCGATTTCACTTTATGGTACCCAAATTAAATCAAACATAAGTTTAGTTATCTTATCAGTATCCTGTATTTATTCCACTTAATAGATCTTAAATATAAAGTCCACATATTCCCCATTTATTTAACTTTTGTTAACAAAAAGGTTTATACTTAATCTCCAGTCATATTGGTGCGTATCGTTGAAGGCAGAAATTTTATTTTTAATCCATTTCAGTGATATTTATATTTAATCCAGATAAATATTTTATTATTAATCATAAATAAAAGAAAACGGGAGGTTTTTCCCTCCCTAATTCAGATGTAGTCTTACCCTTCTATAGACACCTGGAAAATTGACTAAGACAAATCTATTAAGATAATTCACTGGTGAAGAGGAGGGAGAAAGAAAGTCTTGATTTTTTGTTTTTGTTTGTTGCTTTTGGTTGACAAAGAAAAACAAAGAGGAAAGTGAAAAATAAAGTGTATGGGTGGGGGGGGGACAGAAAGAAAGAATGTCACCTATTCTGATTTTAACCAATATTTGACAATGAGAGAAACTGGATTCAGTGGCTTAGTTAGCATGTCATTCATATTAAGAAGCAGAAGTCCAGAGTTCAAACCTCACTCAAGACATAAGTAGTTTTATTTTTACCTTTTTCCTAAAATGTACTTAAGCATTTCAAAATATAATACTACACAGATTGTTTTATTTTACTATATTCTGTTAATCTTTATACGTTATGGAAATCAAGAACTACTGCAACTCTAAATAGCCTGCCTGTTTTTATAACAACATTAATACTAAGTGCAGGATAACAGAAAATAATCCTAAGTCCAGGGTTGTGATTAAGAAGAAAAAAAATTATCTTTCATTACTCTAAATATACAATAAAATTGTACAACAATACAAATTTATATAAATAAAACAGTAGATATATGTGTGTATGTGAGAAAATATTTAATTCTTGAACTACTGATCACATAACACTGAAATTAACAGGAATTAGAAATTATGGATAGTTTGTAACAAGTAAAATCTTTGGATGGATGAATAACCTGTCCAAAAATATGTTCGTAAGTTAAAATGCAAAATATTCATTTCAACTTGCCGACATTTCTATTACTTTTGCACATGCGCCAATTCATTCATAGTAGTTCCATTTTAAATCTTTCTTATCTATCTGTCGATAGCTCAAATGGTAAGAAACACGGCTGGAGCATTAAATGTTTTGGTTTCAATTCTAGCCGATAGCACCAAAGTCATTTTTTTTTTCAACTTTTGAAATCAGTATTGTATAATCTATTATATAAAAGGCAAAATGGATGCAAGCGTTTGTGTATACCTACAAAAGGCTTTTTGGGTGGGGGTTCTCACGTCGGTTAGATTCTGTGAGAAGTTTTTGCATACTTCCCAGACCATAATATCTCAGATTCGCAAACGGACATCGTCTAGTTTTTTTTTTGATCGAGTTAAACAAAATTACCACCGTGGCATTATGTCGGTTGTTTGTCTTTTTCATATAAATAAATAAAGCAAAACGATTGGAACGCAACTGCCTGACCTTCAGGCCGAGTAGTATCTGTTCTGTAATTGGTCCTTAGTCAATGTAGGGGAAACCCTTCATACTGAGACAATTACTATTTATTTGGATACTGCCAGATTGACCCCCTTTTTTGGGGGAGCTGGTTTTCTCCCCCACATTAAAAACGACCTTGTGTCTAATTTGCTTTCGTAGGAGGTTTAAAAGCAACACCATTTCTGCAAATCATCTTTTGTTTGACTACATTAAATTAGAAAGCTTTAGAGTTCTGGTCACGTTATGGAGTAGCGGTAAGACTTCAGATGTTCTTTCACTTTCTTTTCTACCTTCTTGTCACGGGTTCGAGCCTGCTTGCCTACTACTTTTTTTTTTTTTTTTTAAATTACACCTCCAAACACCCGGGCAACTAGGCTAATATTCAATAGAGAATTGGCTACATAATAAATATGAAACTTGCATGAATTAAAATATATTTAAGTGTATTTTGCAATCCAAGGTCCCTCCCCCCATCCCATTAGTTTATTAATGAATGCAAAAATACAGCTAACATCTATGTACCGGATCCTCATTAATTCCTGAGAAACGCTGCACCGAGTGACTTTTGAGGGATTTAAAAGGCTGAAGTGTGTTTTAATTAACATTATCTTACACCCTCTCCCACCAAATCAATGGCGAGTGTAACCTTGAGTCCCACCCCAAAAACCTGAATGGTATTAAAATATAAAAAAAGTGTAAATAGCTTATGGAAAGGACATGGGGTTCATCATTCAATTCAGGACAATATCGAGATATTTGCTGGTAAACAAAGAAAACAGTAATTCTGAAATCTAGGTTCTTCAGAAATGAAGAATTTATTTCTATCGCTTTGGTTAATTTACTTACTATTAATTACACTGATGTAAATATGCATTAAACATCTGGTGGGCGTTTCCAATATAAACAATGGGTAAAGTTAACATCTGAAGAAGGAATGGCTCACCTTTCCTTACTCATTTTTAAGTTTAAAATATGAAATCATTGGGGACGGCAGGGATGGGGGATAAAGTTTAGATGGATCATCGCTCATTTTCAGAGCTGGCGTATCAGCAAGAAATTTTTTTTTTTTTTTTATTAAAACCAAGTTCTTTTTTCTGCTTTTTAAGTTTACAGGCACAAGTTTTTTTGTTTTGTTTTTAGAAACATTTTTGCAAAATAATTTATACAAAATTCAATAATATGGGGAAGGCGTACTCGCAAAAGTTGAAACATACCATTTTCTCTTTGCAAAAGAGTTGAAAAAAAAAACAAAAAAAAAACAAAAAAAAAACAAAAAAAAACAAAGAGGGGGGACACGTAAACAGTTGAAAAAAATATTTATATCAAGTTATCATCGGCTAACTCTTATTTTAGTCACCTAAATGGTGCTTGTGCAGTTTACCGAAGACATTAAAAACGAACAAAGACATTAACAAAGATATTGAAAAAGAGCTATATTGTACGTATCCGTTATGAAAATTTGATTAAGTTTTTTTTGTTTCTGTTTTTTTAACAGAGGAAAATCAAATTTTGATGAGATCGATCATATCGCCCTCATCTTGGCGGACGAGGAGAGGGGCGTCAGGGGAGATAACTCTATGGTATAGCTGGAAATGTCTTCTCAATTATTAAATCATTTCTCTCTGATAGGTTCATAAGAGTAGTAGTTGATGGGCAAAAATCAGAAGCTCACAGTATAAATGCTGGAGTCCCTCAGGAGTCCATCCTGCGCCCAACTCTTTTCCTGATCTACATTAATGATCTTCCAAATCACATCCTTACATCATTCGTAGACATTTTTGCTGACAACACTACCATCTATAGTAGCACATCTCAGACAGTAAACGACCAAGTTCTCTCCGATTCTCTCTCCTCTGATCTTGATCACGTTGTACAATGAGGAAAGGAGTGGCTGGTTACTTTTAATGCATCTAAAACCAAGTTTCTATCTTTACATCAACGTTCTGATCCCCATCTGGCATCAATTAAAATGAATGGCTCTCGTCTTGGGGAGGCCTCAAGTTTTGACAGGCTTCTGGGCTTGACCTTTACTCCTGATCTTAAATGGAATACGTACATCAAATCTGTTGCCAAGGCCGCTGGAAAAATGGTCGGATCCTTCTATCGATCCAGTAGATATCTCACTGCTGATGCAATTCTCTATCTATATAAGAGCCAGATACGTCCAAGGATGGAATACTGTTGCCACATATGGGCAGGAGCTGCTAGAAAGGACTTATCCTGCCTTGATAGAGTTCAAAATAGACTTCGTAGCCTTGTGGGGGATGTCCTTTTCTCTTCCCTGCAACCTCTTTCTCACAGAAGAGATGTTGCGAGTTTGTCTCTGCTTTATCGTTATTTTCATGGAAAGTGTTTGACTGAGCTTTAATCTATGGTCCCCCCCCTCGCCAAACTTTCACAAGAAACACTAGACTAGCTGAAAACATTATCAATAATTTTCCTCACTCTTTATCTGTGCCTAAACCTAAACATAGATTCCATGAACAAAGCTTCTTTCTTAGAACTGTACGCCTGTGGAATTGTCTTCCGTTTACCTGCTTTCCAGCTGTCTATAATATGGTTGTCTTCAAGTCCAACGTGAACAAGTTTCTGATGAGCCGTTCCACTTAAGTTAACAAATTTACCGAACTTCCATTACTATCGATTACTATATTGTCCTTTTGACTACTCTACACTCTTTAACCCTTATCCTTGAGTGGCCTATCGGCCTTGATAAGTGGTGATGCCTATGTAAAAAAAACTTTTTTAAAAATACTCCATCCTTGGACGTACCTGGCTCTTATATCGGTAGAAAATTGCATCAGCAGTGAGATATCTACTGGACCAATACAAGGATCTAACCATTTTTCCAGCGACCTTGGGAACAGACTTGATGTACGTGTTCCATTTCAGATCAGGAGTAAAGGTCAAGCCCAGAAGCTTGTCAAAACATGGAGCCTCCTGAAGACAAGAGCCATTCATTTTAATTGATGCCAGATGGGGATCAGAGCGTTAATGATGTAAAGATAGAAGCTTGGTTTCAGATGCATTAAAAGTAACCAGCAACTCTTTTCCCCATTGTACCATGTGCTCAAGATCCGAGGAGAGAGAATCAGAGAGAACTTGGTCGTTTACGGCTTTTGATGTGCTTCCATGGATGCTAGTGTCATCAGCATAAATGTCTATGAATGATGTAAAAATGTAATTTGGAAGATCATTGATGTAGATCAGGAAGAGAGTTAGGGTTAGGGTGGATCCCGGAGGGACTCCAGCATTAATACTATGATCTGATTTCTGCCCATCAACCACTACTCTTATGAACCTATCAGAGAGAAATGATTGAATAATTGAGAAGACATTTCCAGCTATACCAAGACTGGAGATCTTGTGAAGTAGACCTTTATGCCATACCCTATCAAAGGCCTTTGATACGTCAAGAGCAATTGCCTTAGAAATTTACTATTTGTTTTATTTTTTATTGTCAACCTTTTCAAACTCTTTATGTGTAATCACAAAGTAGAATCTCCTTTGAGGGGTAGCTTAGGATAAAATAAAAAATAAGCCGGGGAAAAAGAATTTATATATATATATATATATATATATATATATATATATATATATATATATATATAATCTACTTCTTTATAAGTTCACGTCTCAATAATTTAACAGATAAAACGGCAGTATTATGGGTTATCGTTATTCCTTATGTAGTCTCCGTCATTGCTTAATTAATTAGCAGAAAGGTCCGGTGTTATTGAATGTGAAATCTATTCTTTTGCACGAAACAGCATATTGCCTTTATTATTCTCATTTTTACAGTTTGGGGAGTAAGTGCCCAATGATATACTCAAATTAGAAAAGCACTAATTGAAATAAATTTCTGTAAACTTGTTTTTACCCCCCACCCCCCTCGTGGGCGGCAGCGGCACACTCCACGTTTCTTAAAAACCGGTGGGGTGGGGCTCTGAACATCTTAACATTTCTATTTTTGGTACTTATAAGGAATGGGTACCCAGATGATTTCCGTTCTTATGAAGGTTTAAGTATTGACGGAGATTCGAATCAGTTCCGAAAATTACTGATGCAGTTTATGGCTTGAAAGTCGCTAAAAAAATAAAATGTAAAAAGGCAGACGATACTAAGGATGCGACAGGTTAAGTTACGATTTTAAAAAAGTTTAACCCCGGATTCTCCGCCAATAACACTCAACAATCCGTGACCATTGTAAATAAATACGTTACGATAGTCGTGCGTGAACTGACTTGACCCCATAAGAATCGAAATCCTCTGAGTACTCATTCCGTACATTACAAGTAGCTCTCATGTGTAGCTCAAGCTGATATCTCGCCGATTCTACTTTCGCTTTTCCCCGCTCATATGCCCTTATTCTGAATTCGTAGCATCGGGCCAACATCATGGGACTTTTTTTTTTTTTTTTTTTTTTTTTACCAAAACGGTCATTAATAATGTTTTGGTTATCTTTCAGATGCAAGGTTCATTGTTTACTTGCGGTTTTAACGATGTAAGATTCCGTTGTACGGAAGACCAAATCGGCCAAAATGTCTATGATGTTTTATTGGCGCTTTTCTTCGTATTTTTAATAACATTTTTTTGCACCATTTACAAGTTCTTTTTACAAATAAGTTTTTAATACTGTAATAGTAAAATAAAGATACATTTATTAATTATACGGAAAAAGTATCTCGTAATGTTTTCACACGAGATTTTTTTCCTGTTGATTTCTCTTTTTTTTTTAAATATTAAAATTGATTTACTATTTAAAGTGATTTCAAAGCCTTTAACATGACGGAGTTTATAATGAAAACCAAATTACCGTTAAAATTAAAATAATCTTTATTAGAAATTTGTAACAAAATAACAAAATTATAAAACTATTAGATTAAAATTGAGAACTTTTCATTAAACAACGTGAACATTTTATAATGAGCGTTTTCATGAAATGTATTTTTAATAATAAAAAAGTGAACTTTTTTTACTTAAACTTCATAAAAAAAACGTATCCAATATAGAATGTTACTAAAATAATTTTACTATTACAGTATTAAAAAAAATATTTGTAAAAAAAACCTTGTAAATGGTGCAAAAAAATGTTATTAAAAAATACGAAGAAAAGCGCCAATAAAAACATCGTAGACGTATATTATCATTTAAACAGTATATCAATTTAAATATTTAAATTCAGTAAATAAATTTAAATATTTAAATTATGGCCGATTTGGTCTTCCGTACAACGGAATCTTACATCGTTACAACCGCAAGTAAACAAGGAACCTTGCATCTGAAAGATAACCAATGTTTTTGTTAAAACAATCATTTTTCTTATTTCGAATTATTTAATCAAGTAAAAATTCCATTTTTACTCGATTACTAAATTTAAAAAGTTATTCTAGCAAATTACCTAACAATAAATAAAAATATCGTAAAAACTTGGAAATACTTTGAAAAAAAATTTTCATTTTAGTAATCAAGTAAAAAAAAAAATGCATTTTACTCGATTAAATAATTCGAAGTAAGAAAAATTATTTTTTTTTTTTAATTTAATGAGTTTTACTATGCAATAAATTAAATTTATATCAGTTTTAAATATATTAAACTTTAAAAAAAATTGTTAATGGCCGTTTTGGTAAAAAAAAAAAAAAAAAAGTTCAATGATGCCGGCCCAGTCGGCCCACTGCTACGATTTCGGAATAGGAGTATGTGAGCGAGAAAAAGCGAAAGTAGAATCAGGGTGACAACAGCTACATGAGAACGGTTTTTTAGTAGTTTCTATAACTTTCATATTATAAAATTGAAAAAAAAAAAAAAAAAACATCGCGTTTCATTTTTATACATGTCCAGTGAGTGCGAACGCAAACATCACAATAATTCGATTAAACTACTTGAGTTTAGGTAATGTAGTTTAAAAATGGAAGATTACGAGGTTCTATCTCCAAAACTCTAGCTGAAGTTTGTGAACAAACTGAAACTAGAATATTATTGAATTGTCAGACTGAAGCGGAAGTTAATGCTCAAACATATATGCTTTTTTTTCCAGGAAGTTTAAACAACTTCTTTTTTAATTTTATTTTTAAAACTTCTTGGAGGATTCGAATTCACATGTTCAGCTTTTTAATCTTTTCAGAAATCTCAATTTTATGCCGCGTTGTTGAAAAAATAATTTGAAGTTATGCAGTATGCACACGCAAGGAGTTAAAAACTCTTAAATCCAAAGTCAAAGCTTAAACAAAACTAGTTAACAATTAGGATTGTAGAACATATTTGAAACAATTCTCTAGAAAGAAATTCATACCACGTGTTCAAGGCTTTTTTTTTTTTTTGCTAAAATTGTCAAACGGGAGTGCCATTGATAAACTGACAAGTGCGACCGTAAAAACCATTTCAAGTCAACGTCAACATTTATTTTACCAAGTGCCATTAGTTTATAAATTCTCTAATGTAAAAAAAAAGAAAAAAATGGTAATGAATTGATGTTTCAACAACTTGCTCATCTGGCACTAGTCATGCCCATGCGTATATCGGAGTGGAATATGTTCTGTTTGGTTTCAGGATCCCCGTTTCTAGGCCATTAAATCCAACTTCTATAGAGACTAGGGCTGGTTGATTTATTGCTATTTGTCTATGGCGACCCCACCGGGTAATGCCGACGAGGCAAAAGTACGTATCTTTTTGGTAGATGGATTCACCAATATTAAACAGACAATGTCTGTTCCAGTCTTCTTCGGGAGAAGAAGGGTACATAAAAACATGGAAATATGCAAGAGAAATATGCCACTCACTTTTAGGTCTATTTGGGGTTTGTTTGTTATTAGGGGAGGAGGGGGGGAGCTATAAAAATTTATTGCAAATTAAAGGATGAATTCTACAAGAGATTTCGCAGAAAATTCTTTCAAAATTTACAAAAAGAAAAAAAAAGTTACAAATACTAAGTTACAGTATTTTAACGGACTTATATTGTTTATGGATAAAATTTCAGCATTGTAATGTTTTCTCCTATATGTACCTATTTACTATGCCTCCCCACGGGACAGAGGTAGACACCAGGGTCGTTTTTTAATGTGGAGAAAAGGTACAAAAATAAAAATTGTCTCAGTCGTGAAGGATTTCTCCTCCACCGAAAGAGAACAAGAAAATGAAGTGCAGCAGCAACTGCAGCAAAAA
The DNA here is from genome assembly GCF_053919585.1 of Euprymna scolopes. NCBI lineage: Eukaryota > Metazoa > Mollusca > Cephalopoda > Sepiida > Sepiolidae > Euprymna > Euprymna scolopes. Next base: position 26,881,619 of record NC_136484.1, on the reverse strand, counting down.
AGTGCAGCAGCATTAATAATGCTGCTGCACTTTTTTGCTGCAGTTGCCATTGCAATGCTTTGCTGCATCTGAAGAACAGATACTACACTTTGATCTTGACCAAAAGACCAAGAACTACTGAGAAATATAGTTGCTATTATGATTATTATTATTATTTGCTATATGAATAAAATATCACAATTTAAAATAAAATAAGGGGGAGGGGGCTATAGTTTTAATTTTTTTTTCTCTAAAGCTCTCCACCCGGAAATATGTCTCTACCCAAGTAACGCCAGAGAAATACAGCTAGTTAGAAATATAAAATGTTTAAAAAGTTTTGTAGTATTTCGTGTTCATCATTATTCAAGCCAAAAACTTTCGTTTCTTCTTAAATCTTGAAAACAAAATGCAACTTGTATGAATTCATCTTTGTTGGCAAGATATTTGATTATAAATAAATAAATAAATAAATAAATAAATAAATAAATAAAAGGTGCTAATGAAGAGAGTGAGCGCTATTTTTTTAATCGTATTTCCACGTTTAATTAAAGTTTTATATGTTTTTTTTATTATTCAATTGTAAGGTTAAAGTACAGAATAGGTATAAAACACCTTCCCTCCCCATGTTATTATAACGTTATTATTTCAGCACGGATCACTCTCTGCATAAGTACCTAAATAAATAAATAAAAGCTAATAATGTGAAAAGATTTGTATATATTCACTTAATTTTTACCATTAATTTACATTTTTAAAAATACATATAGGTTGCTTCCCATCTGGGGCATAATGACTCCAGTCACACTGACGAAGTGAGAAAGTATTCACAACTAGTATTAAGGGAAAATACTCTTCCGTATAAATAATTGAATCGGTTGAAAAGTATCAAACAAATAAATGACTATATATATATATATATATATATATATATATATATATATATATATATATATATGTATGTATGTATTTTGTATGTGTGTGTGTGTGTGTGAGAGAGAGTACCATGTATATATATATATAATGTATGGAGTTTTGTTTACTTACTCAAGAAACATAGTTCCGTTGTTGATGGGATGATGATGATTATCGGTAAGCACGACCGCACTTCCCATGAGAATTCCTCAAATCCGGACAAATAACAAGCAAAAATGACTATATATACGCGTGTAGTATGAGGCAATAAAGACAGGTAGTTAAACTACATTAACACTATTGGCTGTGTGTAGTTATACCCAAAATAAATAAATTAATAAATAAAAACTTTACTTTTTCCTTTTTAACAGCTTGTATTTAGTGGTTACTACAAAAAAAATAGTAACGTCATGCTAAGCTCCGGTAATGACATACTAAAATTGCGCGTGTGTTTTCAAGTTGAACTGTTGAATTTGTTAGGGGCTAGTTTTTTTGTTTGTTTATTTTTTCTTTCTTTCTTTTTCCCTTTTCCCTTTCTCTTCTCTAGAACTTATTTAGCAAGACTTGGCTTTCGGCGAACAAGTGGAGGAAGGAATGAAAGAAAGAAAGACGGAAATCTGGGCCACAAGAAACAGTTAAAAAAAAAAAAAAAAAAAAGTTTTGTCAACTAACTTGGTACTTGCGCGAGCGCATACACACAGACACGCGCGCGCAACGCCTACCAAACTTCCTTTCTCTGATGGCGCAACATTGCAATGAAATTACAAAAATATATATATATATATATATATATATAAATATATATATATATAAATATATATATATAAATATATATATATATATATATATATAAATATATATATATATATATATAAATATATATAAATATATATATATATATAAATATATATAAATATATATATATATATATAAATATATATAAATATATATAAATATATATATATATATATAAATATATATATATATATATAAATATATATATATATATATATATAAATATATATATATATATATAAATATATATATATATATATATAAATATATATATATATATATAAATATATATATATATATATATATATATAAATATATATATATATATATAAATATATATATATATATATATATATATAAATATATATATATATATATAAATATATATATATATATATATATATATATATATATATATAAATATATATATATATATATATATATATATATATATATATATATATATATATAAATATATATATATATATATAAACACACACACACAAGCCAAAAAACAATCATACTAGTCTTTCAGGTGTTTATTCAGATTGGCACTTATGGCGGCAATTAAAAGTAAAGAAAATACAGAAAAGTCTTCAATGGTGTACGTGCTCGTTTCAAAATGAAGATGTTATATTCTTAAATCACATAGATCGATCAAGTAGTTTTATTTAAAACTAAGAAAATCAAAATTCACGATTTTTAGCAATTTTACTACTAAAACTGCCTTGAACGTAAGGTTGATTTTTCACCTCGACACTTCAATTTAAGTTGTCACTCTTTTTTTTTTTTCTGATCGAATATTGACGAAAACACTACGATCGTGGCTACCGGTGGCCGCTGGCGCTACGACTCGTTTTGTCGTAAAATTTTTCTTGAAATAAAAAACCCAAAAATCTACTTGATCAAATTCCGTGATTTAAGGAATATTTCATCAATTTCATTCCATGATTGGTATGTACATGATACAGGCTTCTCTGTATTTTCTTTACTCCTAGTTGCCAATCTGAATAATGTCTTTTTTTTTTTCTGGAAAACAAAGATAAAAAAAAAAGTTATTTGAACAATCAGTTTAATTTTTGGCACTCAACTGAGGAAAAAAAAAACAAAAAAACAAAACGAAATCCCTGAAAATGACTATCTCTGGTGGACTGGCACTTAACCGTGGCTACCGAGATTAAGGTGGCCGTGACTTAACACTATAGTCAAACACACGATATTCGTCGGCGTACGTTTTTAACGTGTTAAATTGTCTTTTCAAAAGACGTTATTCCTTTTTTTTTTTTTTTTTTTACTTGGGAGTCACCACTTATCAAGGCCGAAAGCCACTTGAGGATAAAGATTAATGTTTTTTAATGCAGTAGTTTTTACTTTACTGTCTTTGAAATAGTTCAAGAAAATTAATATTTATCTTTCAAGGGATTTTTACAATTTATTTAACTTTCAAATTGAACTGAATTTCAGAGTTTTCATAAATGCTGTGAAAAACATTTTTCATTATAACTTTTTTTTCACGTGTAAAAATACATGTTTTTTCCTTTTAGATATTAACTTTCGTCTTTAATCTTTCAAACAAAAAAGGTAATTGAAAATTAATATATAAAAAAATATAATAAACTGGCTTTCAACACCATGAGCCATATCAGTTTTCACAATTAAATTGCACATACCTTGTCTGTGTGAGGAACGGTCTCTACCAAACTCCTCTCTCAATTTTTAGTCTACAGACTTGAAACACTATATGTGATTTAGACTTGTGGAACAAATTCGATTTGGTTTTTAGTTGGTAAAAGTAGCTACTAATGAATCAAATTGAAAAAAAAATTGGAAATTGGCAAGCATAAGTCAACTTAAAGTGTTTCACTACACATACGCAAATATACATTTCTACATTAAAGTTGGTTCATTTTTAGTTTTGATATCCATCTCTTGTTAGTTTAGATGGTAACAAATAACACTGGAGAGCTATATACTTTGGTTTCAATCCTAGCCGATGGCACTGAAACCAATTTTTTTTTTAAACTTTTGAAATAACTATTATATATTGGGTATAATATAATAATCAATAGAAACTGGCTTCTATAATGATAAATACAAAATCTGCATAAATTGAAATGTGATATTTAGGTGTATTTCATGATCAGGCAATGCCGGGCGAGGTGTTAGTAATTAATAAAAGTTTGCTTAATTATTGATTTTAAAAATTTTATATGTAGTTAAGTAATTATTTTTTGGCGAGACATACGGTCAGCCACGTAATACATAAGAACTTAAAACAGAAACAAATAAATCTGTCACTCAGCAGCTTGTCTTCAACCTAAGTTGGACGTCTTGAATAATTGAGCCGTAACGTGGTCTTTCTATTCTAAACAAAGATAAAAAAGGTAATTTACAATCAGAACCAGAGATTAGGTCCTACATTTTCATAGTAATTGATACAAAAGTTATAAAATAAAGCATGGCACGTCTTAGCTTAATTTAGATCCAGGGCTATTCATTTATTTATAGCCCCACACCCCAAATTTATACAAAAGGGTGCACTACAGAGTGTGGTATCAGCAAGTGTGCATTCCATTAAATTTGCAGTGACATCCAGAGAATCGGATGTTCACCCAATGATGTCAAAATAAAAAAAATGTTGGCATTAGTGCACTTTAGCTAATCGCAAGTATTTTTTTTTTTCATTTTAGGAAGAGTTCTAGTAGGGAGAAGGGACAGATAATCCAAATTTTAATAATTTTTCAAACCAAAACTTTTCTGGTAATTCAAGATAAGTTTAGTAAAATAAAAAAAAGTAACACAACAAAAATATATTAATTACAGAAACATTGGAATTAAATTACAGAAACATTGGAATTAAATTACAAAAAAATTATTATATTATCAACAATTTTTCAAAATAAATATTTTTTTAATTTGCAAATAAAATGTTTGCAATTGTTTTTTTTTTGTTTTTTTTTCAATAATTTTATCTGTGAAAGTTTAATTATAATTTTTTTTTTTTTTTTGAAAAAGATGAATTTCTTTAATAAAATAAAAGTCTCTAGAATTATAAAAGTCATTTTAGAATATTTGGATATGTATGGATTTTTTTTTTAAGCTTGAGAAATTATTCAATAAATTCTTTAAAAATACTTAGATTATCTCCTTTTCTTGCTAGAACTCTTCTGAAAATGAAAACAAAAAATACTTCCGGCCAGATAAAATGCACTAGTGCCAAAGTATTTTAAAATAATCAGTATGCAGGTGGCTTTATGCAGCATTTCCGGTATAAAAAAACAAATACAAAAATGTCTAATCCAATCAAAATATTTCCACTAATACAAAAGTGAATGCAATGGATAAACTCTTCATGTAAATAAAAAATGATAATAATTATAGTCAGCTAACGTACTTCCCAACTTCTGGCGTAGCGCTACTACTGGAAGCGGTGACAAGGCAAATCAGTTCCTTCACTTTTATTGTTCTTCAGTATTTCTATTGCGAAGCGATTTATTGAAATAACATAGAAGAAAAGGACATTATTGAAAAAGAACACAATTAGTCTTTATTTGCACTTTTTAATGACAAAATTAAAAAATAAATTTTTTATGTTCTTTGAAATTTTATAAGAAATATATGTTTATGAAATTATAAAATAAGTTGTTTGTTTATTTTTTTAATTTTTAAAATAATTTTTTTTATTTGAATTTATATAATAATGTTAATGAAAGTATAAAAATATCACAAAAAAAATTACATACACAGAGGAGGTATAGACGTGAGAAAAAAAATGAACGAACTGATTTGCCTTGTTACCGCTTCCGGTAGTGCTGCATGAAGTATGTTAGCTGACTATAAATTAAAAAAAATTAAAGAGTAATGTGCAAAAGTAAGAGTATTTGCCAGGTTTCCATTAACTAAAGATAAATTTCATGGATTCTTTTATTATTTTAAAACATTTTTTTTTTTTTTTTTTTTTTTAAATCAACTTACTGCTATAAACTCATTTTTGGACAGCTATAAAATTGTTTGGTAATTTTCTCTTTTAGTTGAACACCTATGAGTAATTTTATAATGTTAGTGTTTCTAGCAACCATATGTTCACATTTCTTTCTCACACATAAGGGTACCATTTTGCATGTTTTGTTTTTTTTAATAACACACATGGATGCCAGAAGAAAAAGAAAAAGGACAATATAGTGAAGAAACAGTTGGATTTAAATATGTATGCAGTTAAACAATTTATCTATCGATCCATCTATCTATGTACTATTATATAAAATGAACTTTGTGTGTGTTTGAGAGAGAGAGAATTCATTTCCTATGGACTCCAAAGTGGCTGGGCCGATTTTTATGAAATTTCACACAAATTTACTTTATGTATCTGGCAGTGTTCTTAGATAGGTTTTGTATCAATGTCTTTTATAAGTATCAATAATTGAAAAAATGTGATGAAAGAAGAAACAGGCAATTTTGATCAAAGTTAACACCTTACATCATGAGTGCATTTGAGAAATTTTATTACAACACAAGCTGAAAGGACCGGTATATAAAATCAATAAAGGTTCTTTGATATGACAGCGGTGTGCTCAAAATTACCGTTTCCATTTAAAGAACAACTGAATCATGATATTGCATTTTTGTATTTGAAACTTTAATTTAGCCATCATCGACGTACAAGCTGAAAGATATGACGGGTACACTCGAAATAAATGTTTCTCTTTAGAGCACAATTGAACTATGACACTTGACTTTTGTATTTTAAACTTTAATTCAAGCTTTTATATATAAAAATAATTTTATAAAATCAACAGTAGGTTTTCTACAGTGCAATATAGAATGCAATGTATTGTGAACTAAGTCACTGCGGGGAGGCATGTGAAGTTTCCTCCCAGTGCACCACAATGAGTCCCCAACTAGAGCAGGCAATCAATGGATTTGATTGAAAAATGGGTAATTTCACTGCTTTCGATGAAAATAAAAATATGGGAGGATGAAACATTTGTTGATCATCATTCAATCCCAGGCAATGTCTGGTCTCCCTGTTAGTCGAAGATAAACATAAATGAAGGATAAGAAACACATAACATTATACATAATATAATATGAACGCAGATAACAATTGACATAACTACTAAAGAAAGAATACATTACGATCCCAGTTATGATTAGAAAGAACACATGCTGCCAGGGTTGGAGATAGAGAATAATGGATAAGTAAATTTTATTTAGTTGTGCTTGTGTTCTGGAAATCTATATGACTGCTGCTAAGATGTCGTCAGATGCGCACAACATAAGAGTTTGTAAAAACTATGCAAAGATAGACAACTGGTCAAACCATGTCCAACAGCTTTGACCAACATGCCAGAAAGAGATCAAGATCTTGTCCTAAATTCTGCACATGAATGAAATAAGTTTTCTTAACTTCTGAACAGGAGAGCATATTCTCTAACGTTAATCAGAATAAAGCCAAGGGAGATAATTCTGAGCGCACATAAGGATTTGAATAAGTCAATGACAGAAAAATCATGATTTATATATTTATTGTTATGTTATGGATTGTCCTGAGTTTTAGAAAGTGTGTGTGTGTGTGTGTGTGTTTTTTTTTATTGAATAAAGAAAAAAAAATGAAAACAGCTAGTGTTAAAAAAGGGAAAAATAGCATGAAAAAAATATGTATCAATAAATGTTAAGTATTGCTTTTAATTTTACAACAAAATAAGTTGTTTGGAATAATTCCTCAAAGTCAATGATGAATTCAAACACGTCTCATCATCATATTCATTTTAATGTGAGTTTACATGCTGCCATGCATTGGACGACTTCAAGAAATTGACTTGAAACCAACTTTTCTCTACCCAGGTCTTTATTTAGCCCTCTTTCTCGGAAATCCATCACTATCACTTCCTAATCTTCCACTGCCAACTGACCTTGCTAACTGAACTTTTCTATATCTACTCGTGGTGGGAAGATTAATCAGAATCAGATATCAAAATAATCGGAACTTTTTGGAGTATCGGAATCATAAAAATTTGTGCCCATTTTCTGATACCAAAACCAATTCTTTTTTTTGTCTTTTTTATTTGATTTTGTTTAAACAAAATCTTCCACTGTTGGTAATAATAATAAAAATAAATATTTATTGATTTTGAACTACCAGTAAAACTAAAATCTATAGATCACCCCCCCCCACAAGTGTATTTTTATATGTAAGAAAATATCTGCATATTAAACATGTGTTGTTGTTTTTTTATTTAGTTAAATATTTAGAAAGTCAAAGGTTACATCAACCAAAACGTTGTCAAAATGACACTCAAGAAGAGAACAGTAGTTCGAATGAATCCAAATAATATGAATGAAGAGAAGTTTCATATTATTTTGGTTTGGTTTTTCTTTTAAAAGTCCTCCCCCCCTCATCATCATAAATTGTTATTTTTGAGCAGCTATAAAATGATTTGGTAATTTTTTTATTTATGTGAAAACCTATGAGTATTTTATTACTATAAGTTTAATGTTTATAGCGACCACATTATAGAGAATGGGAACGACCGAGGAGACGGGTCGGAAGAAAGTGTTCACTGGTCGTCATGCAGGGTTATAAATTCAGTGCTAGTCTCAGACTTCGTAGACATTTTAAGTCCACTTTACATGGTGCTTTGAACAGGATAAATTTCTACAGGATTATTTTCTTACTGAAATTGGAATAGTAATGGCATCAGGACAACGCAATGATGAACATTACTTGCAATTAGTTCATCAGTTGATAAATTTACAGAAAGAAAACAATGAGCTTTGCGCCGGCATGGAAAATGTGTCAAACCGACCACACACTAAAAACCAGGCAGATCTGTGATCGAGGATGTTTACATGGGCGTTATTCATTGACACATGGACCCAGTACAAACAAATGTGCGGTTTAATCGACCCAGTGGAAATATGCAATGAATTAAGAATGGCTTGCTCGAGTGAAGTAAACAGACTTTGGTTTGAACTAGTAAGGCCCAAAACTTCCAATATAGTCAGAGAAGAACAGCTCCTATGGCATATACAACTCATTGTGGTGACAGGTCTACATCAAAAGGTGCATAGACATAAATTCCACAATATGAGACAGCAAGAAGGGGAGTGTCCCCGCACAGTTTTTAGCAAAGCTTTGGTCCCAAGCAAGGTTTTGCAATTTTACTGTCCAGTGTCCTGGCGAGAGTTGCCAACTAACTATATACTATTTGGAAGACATGGTGGCTGGCCAACTCATAGCTGGACATGCAAATTCAGAATACCAGTATAAGTTGTTGGCCGAAGCCAATATTTTGACAACAGCTGAACAGAAATTCCACAGACTGGCTAGTCTAGAGACAACAGTTACGTCGACTTCTCACTTGCAAAGCAGTGTAAATGAGTGTTTGACGTTTGGCTCTACGAGGTCTGAGAAGGAACCATCTTGGGAAAGAGAAACCCAGAACTTCAAAATAAACCATGTGAAGGGTGTATGATGAACATCACACCACCAACAGGTTAAAAGGACAACAACTGTCCAGCGAAGGAATTTAGATGCCATAATTGCAGAATTACTGGACACTTACGTAGTGACGACACATCTGATGCAGATATGAAGGTGGATAACCAAGACTCGATCAGGCACAAACCAAGGAGTTTGATCCCACGACGCAGCATGAGAGTAACCTGACCACCAAGACCATTGTCCTCACAAATGCGAGGACCAACTCACAACTACACAGAACTTTTCCAACAAGTGACCACAGTCATAAGGTGAGTGGGGGGGGGGGCATGTAGAGTTACAGTCATAAGGTGAGTGGGGGGAGGCATGTAGAGTTACAGTCATAAGGTGAGTGGGGGGGGGCATGTAGAGTTACAGTCATAAGGTGAGTGGGGAGAGGCATGTAGAGAATGGGAACGAACAATGAGACTGGTCGGAAAAAAAGTGGAACATCAATCATCATGCGGTGTTATAATTCAGCGCTAGTCTCAGACTCCGTAGACTTTTTAGGTCCACTTTACACATACATTCACATATCCCTCCCGTCCACTTTGCATGTTGTGTTACCATGAGTAACACAACATGTTGAGAGAAAAAGAAAAAGGACAATAGTGTAGAGACAGTTGGATTTAAATACAAGTTTCAATAAGTTTCCAGACGTTTTTCGTATGGGCACTTTTATTGATAGTACACACATGAAACTTCAAAGTAAATTCCTGGCTGCAATGCACTTGTACTATTCCGACAACTGCTGGAAGGCTCCATGGAAGTTCTCTTGTGTGAACGTGTCAATGACCTTGGTCACAGGCTCTTTCATCTCAATTGTTTCATAACGACAGTCTCTAAGGTTTTTCTTGAACTTAGGAAATAATCAAAAGTTACAAGGTCTGGACTATAGCAATAATCAAAAGTTACAAGGTCTGGACTATAGCAAGGGTGAGGAACTGTCTTGATGCCTATCTTAGTCAAATAGTATGTGACAAGAATGAAGCACCTTTGGAACAAACTTTGCACAAATTTTCCACATCTTCAGTTCCTCACAAACAATTGTGTACAGTTCCCATACCGACCTCAAACTGTGCACTTATCGTCTCTATAGACACACGATGGTCCTTATTCATGAAATTCCTAATTTGACCAATCCATTCTGGTGTACAGATTTCCTTACTCCTCCCACACCTCTCATCATTTCTCACATACTCCGTGCCTCCCTTGAATCTCTTATGCAACTCAAAAACTGATGCTCGATTCATGCAAGATGGTTCAAAAGCAGTCTGATGCATTTCATATGATTCTGTGGCATTTTTTCAAAGTTTAAAACAGAATTTTATTACATATTCTTCTTCTAAAGTGTCCTCATGCCCAGAGTTCATTTTTGAAATTCACTAACTGTGACGATCAGGCTTAAATAGGGTGTATCCCAATTCCTATTGCATTCCATTTCCTACTGTTGTGATACTATAAAGTGGCCCTGGGGTGGATTTGAGCCACTAAGTGCTGAGAGGGGGGGGGAATAGACAAAGGAAGAGGAAATGGCTTAGAATAAACAAAGAAAGAGGAAATATTCTACAATCAACAATAGATAGGAAATAGCAAACAATAACAATAGAAACCTACTGATAAGACAGGGAAGGGCAGCTTCCGGTAGTCAAGGTGGAGTGGGCGACCTGAGAGACGAAGACAGAGGAGACAAGCAGTTGAGATCTGGATGCACTAGACGGCGGATGGGAGTTGATAACAACTACAGTTGAACAGTTAAAGAGTTGACTGTGAAATAGAATCGTGGAAAATTTTTAGAGTTGACTGTGAAACAGAGATAGACGAATGTAACACCAATAGGACGGGAAGAAGACACACACACACACACTCACAAGTCCAACAGTCAATTTATATGTGAACATTGGCGTTTGTGTTTTTCCTTTCTTTGTTCATATTTTTTTTTTTTTTTTTTTTTTACATTTTCACCCCAAACAAGGCATATTGCCACTTTGGTGTAGGGGGGTACTATCAGGAGCAACAACTACTGGGGTACTATGTAAAGATTTGGGCAGCAAGATGTTGCTTCACGTTGCACTTGAACTTCTGCACGTCAGTACAGTTGGGGAAGCAGGGACCTGGAATGGAATTCCAAAGTCTAGCGGTTCTGGGGAAGAAACTACTGGAGTAGAAAGATCTTTTACATCTAAGGATCTCTACAGTGTGGGGGTGGGATTTTGCAGCCTGTCGGGTCTGTCGAGGGTGTTCACGTCATGGGGGCAGAAGTGCTTGCAGTTCATCAGAGCATTCACCATTAAAATACTTGTAGAACAAGCAGAGGGATGCAACGTTTCGTCGATGGGACAGAGGCTGATGCTTAGATGCCAGTTTAGGGCCTATCAGATTTGTGACTCTCGTTTGAACCTTGTCATGGAGCGATAGACTTTGTGAACCGTGTGTGTTCTCATCAACAGTCGCCAACGGGAAAAGGACGATCTAGCCATAAGAGCAATAGAGGAATAGTCGAACGAAAAATTCACGGTATACGACGTTGGGAGTTGGCGATCTGACGAGGGAGCCACACGTTGGGTTACACTGTAATGATGAATTTAGTAATTTTAAGTTTTTATGCTTAAATTTCTTTGCATCTTCGAATATTTTTTAATCAATCAATTCTTTAGATATACATTTCTTAAGTAAATGCCAACGATTATGAAAATAGTTCAGAGTCATCCGACTAACAGCAAAATCACACCCCTTCATTGCAGAGGTCTCTCGACGCTGGAAAATTTTTAAAATTCTGATAGTGTCTTTCCCCAGACAGCTTGCCTTTGAAATTCCTTTGCTACTGTTTCTCCAACTGTACTTACATGCAGAAATTTAAATGTAATTTGAACAAATGTCAGGCTACCCAACACCCCATCCAAGTTACCCCATATCAGTTTTCCGTTCAGTAGTAATATACTTTGGGATTAATAAAAAAAACATTTTTTTAATAATTCTTTTAAAAATAAAATATTAAACCATAAATAGAATCCAGAGGCACTATCATTTCAGGTTGAGTGCGACTGCGAGTAATGGCAACTATGACGTGACTCTAGGATGTCTAGATATTGGAGATAGGATGCTTATGAATGCAGACTTCAACTCTTGTCTAGTTCTATTGCATTCATTTTTTGTGTGAATGCACTCCAGAATGGCATGAATCCTTGGCTTTAAAATAAGCTTTTGAGCAAAACAGCAAATGATGCTCTTTCTCTCTCTCACACACATATATATATATATATATTAGCATTTCAGCCCGGCGTTGCCAGGGTGTTTGGATGTGCATGTTGAGCAAAAAAAAAATAAAAGTGGTAGTAGGAAGGCAGGCTCGACCCGTACCGCAAAGGAGGAAAAGAACGGGAAAAAACCTGACGGCTATGCTGTTATGACCACCGCCAAACCGGAAGTGACATTTTTTTAAATTTAGGCTAGACAATCGAAAGGAGAGGATGACTTTAAAAAATATCGGCAAAGAAAGCGACCCCCCCCCTGTAGAAAAGTGCCCAGTTTAAGGTGAAGATATTAATGTTTTTAGCCAATTTTTCGATATTTGTCGTCTAAAAGGTCGAACTTCAAAACAATACTAATCTTGAGAAAATCCGTCGCCTCTGTCGAAAGTGTTGGGCAGACATGCAAACATACATACATACATTTATATATTGGTAACTAAAAATTTTCAACCCAAACTGATGAAAAAACTTGCCCTATCTCTGAATACCCTTTATCTAAAATTTCAAATGTTTAGACCAGAAATTGTCTGAGTAATTTGGTAGAGACCGCAGAGGTCAAATTTTTTTTTTAACTTTGACCCCTATTATGACCTTTTAACATTTATTGTTTTGGGCTCAAATCAAGTTATTAAGTTAGATCCATGTCCAAGGAACCTATATCTAAACTTTCAAGTGTTTAGACCCAAAATTGTCGGAGGAGTTTGATAGAGTTCTCAAAGGTCAAATCGTTGAACTTTGACCCCTTAACAGCCAAATTGCCAGCCGAAAACCAATCAAAAAGATTTTCCCAAATCTCAGTACCCTGTATATCAAATGTCGAGTCTGTAGACTTAAAATTTACAGAGTTATTGCATAGGGAAATGTAGACAGACATACAGACACTTTCATAGATATATAGATAGATATACTAATAGATTAAACAAAAATATATATCGAAACAATTTTTTGTTTACTGTAAAGATTTTACGCAAATATTATGCAAGTATAAATCATGCAGAATATCTGCATGAATATAATTACATGTAATCGTTAACTCTAGATGATCATCCCATAAGAAAACCGAAAAAACTAATAGGGAATTAATTAAAATTAATGTTTAAAAGAATATGCAAATTAGCTAGATCTTTTGCTAGTGAATGCATTTCCATAACCCATACATGAGAAAATTGTATTTTCTTTTTAAATAAATAGAAAAGAGGCTTGCCTTTTTTCTGTTGTTCTTGGCCTCAAAGTGTAGTATCTGTTCCGGCAGATACTGCAAGCAAAGACCATATGTGGGGGCGACCCCACATATAAGACCTTGGTCAATGAAGGGGCAACCCTTCATACCAATTGTCACTATCCAGCTCCCCTGGGGAGTTGGTCCCCATTTCCCCTTCACTCCTCACTTTAAAAATCGGCCTTGTGCCTAATTTGCTCAGTGGGGGAGCAAATAAATACCCTGTTCTTGGCCTTCGTGCTGGGATCAAAGTGTAGTATCTGTTCTGCAGATGCTGCACTTAAGATAATTTGTACCAGTTAATGGAAGGGAAACCCTCTATACTGGGACAATTATTATTTTTGGTAACCAGAGTGCCCCCTTTTTACCTACTTTTAGGGGAGCTGGTTTTTACCCCACATTAAAAACGGCCTTGTGCCTAATTTGTTTTGGTGGAGAAGCAAATAAATACAATAAATAGAAAAGAGGGTTTTTAATATGAATATCAATACACACAGAAGAAAAACGAATTTATAGGAGTGTGTATATATATATATATATATATTATATATATATATTATATATATATACACACACACACACAGATATCTACACACACATACACACGTTTGTAAACAAATATATATGATGGTTCAAATATGGTGTTTCCATATGATGTTTCCATATCATAATAACAAAAAAATATTGAATTTCAAGTAAAACAAATGCTACCTATGTAATTGTCATGTCGCAAAAAATTACTGAAAATGATAAGGTAGAAAATAATTATTCATGAAAAACAGTTCCGATAAGAGTAAATGCAGTTCGATAAAGTTACATGCTGGGTCGGACATATTGGGTCACGTGACGTAAGCAAAAGGGAAAGTAACTCTGCTGCTGAAAACAGACAATTTATTCAGAAAACAAAACTAAACATAACATACATAATTTGTGATTTTTTTAAAATAACTTTTTGAACCGTTTCATATTTTGATTTTTTTATAAAAAAATAATAGCTGATTGAATTTGTGAGAAATTGTAAAGTTAATTACCTTCCTCTTAACTTTTCAATTCAAATCGGTAGATTTTGAAACCAAATTGCTAGATGTTACAAATGTTTTTGTCATGAATAATTATTTTTCTACTTTATCGCGTTCTGTAATTTTTGGATGCGTTACTATTTGCGACATGACCATTACATAGATACCATTTGTCTTAACTTTAAATTCAATTTTGTTTCGTTATTATAATATAGAAGCACCCTCCATGTAAATGGTTTTACATGCAAAAGAGATTGAATCAGTAACCTTAATAAGCTGGTTCCATTTCTATAACCATTCAGCTTTTACTGTAATCTGATATTCAGCAGTTTCAAGTTGAATAAGCCAATGAATATATTTCAAGAAAAAAAAATCGCATTGTCCTTAAAATGAAGAAACATGATACAAATGTTTTGATCCAAGAAAAAAATTGTAAAAATAACTATAAATAATGATTGTAAAAAATATGACTGATAATGAAATCTTACAACCTTCAAATTGAAACTGAATAAAACAAAGTTTCAAATTACCATGGTGAAACAAATAGACAACATTTGTTGGTAGTGAATTATTAATTTTCAAAAAAAGATTAATTTAAATGCATCACTTCTGCCATCGTCATCATATTCATCCTCACATTTGCTTTTTGGGTTTTTTTTTTTTTTTTTTTCAAGTAATTTTAGAGGTTGTGGTTCTTGATTGCCTAAATTTTCCTGGCCAACAGCAGCACATGGATCCAACTAGTATATACAAGATCATCTCTTTTTTTTTAATATGCTGGCGAGTGTTAGAACAGCTTTTAAAAATTGACTTCCAAACTAACTTATCTCTGGTTAGGTTTTTATCTCTTTTTCCATTAAATGCATCTTTATCATTTTCTCCCATGTGAAGCCAGTAATTTTATTCATTTGTTAAGTTGTAAAGAAAAAAAAAACAGTACTTGTACAGTTTAATCACGACATTAAAAATGAAAATATCAAAAGAAGGTTATATTGTACGTATCTGTTTTTGACTGAAGATCTCTGAAAAAAATTTCTCTTAATTTGATCGAGTAGTTTTTTTTTTTTTTTTTTTACAGCAGAAAAACACATTTTTATGAGAGCGCGTTTATGTCAGCCATCTTTGAATTTTGTGAACACGCCATGAGGAGATAACTCAATTTAAAGTGCCGACACTCCCTCCCATATTTAATACTAGCTTTTCTTCCTAAAAAATCGAACCTTTTGCTCAGTATCATAAATTGTTTTTTTCGCTGTAAAAAACAAAAAAAAAAAAAAAAACTACTTGATGAAATTAAGTGAATTTTTTTTTTTTGGGGGGGGGGGGCTTCGTTCCATAACGGATATGTACAATATAACCTTTTTTTCGATATTTTCATTTTTTAATGTCTTGATTAAACTGTACAAGCGCACCAATAAAACAAACTCACACACACAGTAATCAAGTAAACAAATCAATGACAACAGTTCCCAATGACTGTACAACAAATGCCCATAGCCCACTCAGGAATGCTGATCACGCTGTGATAATGGTAGAAATCAGCCTAAATTCTCGCCCTAAAACTGAAGACCCACTACTCAAAACAACGAGGTATTACAAAAAGGCTGATTGGGAAGCCATCAGAGAGCTCATCAGAGATGCCCCATGGCAAAATATCTTTACTCTTCCAGCGGAACAGTGTGCAAATGAGACAACTGAATGGTTCAAAACTGCTATTGAAGCACATGTTCCCGCACGGAAATACTATAGCAAGCCCCACTCCCCCCAATGGTTTACTTCTGCTTGTGCAGCTGCCATTTGTCAAAGGCAGCATGCGTTCCGCAGATTCAACCGACATAAGTCCAGCTCAAATAAACAGAAGTTTATAGAAGCTAGAAATAATTGTAAGAGAGTGATAGACACAGCTAAGTCAGATTACTCTGAAACCACCAGAAAGCGCATCGAAGCACAGAAATTAGGAACCCGGGATTTTTGGAAAATCTACAACAGCGTAGTTAATAATGGACAGTCAATTATTCCCCCACTAACAAACAATCATGAGGTTGCTTGCACAGCAACTGACAAGGCTAATCTGCTTGCCAGTCGGTTTGCCTCAAACTCCACACTGAACTCGGTACACCACTCACTCCCTGATTTTCCTCTGCGAACAGACGCCACACTTGACGACTTGAAAATCACCCCTTCTCAGGTACATGCTATTATAAAAAACCTAGACACCTCTAAAGCATGTGGACCAGATCTCATCCCGGCTGTGCTATTAAAAAAATGCTCTGCCGAGGTTGCTCCAGTTCTGTCCAAACTTTACAATAAATGCCTTAACGAATCTTGTTTTCCCGACTGCTGGAAAACCGCCTCTGTGGTACCAGTCTTCAAGAATTCTGGTGAAAGAACTGACCCACTAAATTATCGCCCCATTAGCCTCCTCCCGCTTTTCGCCAAAATATTTGAGTCCTTAGTTAATAAAGCCCTAGTCCAGCACCTAACAGCTGCTAAACTCTTGACTGACAAACAATATGGATTCAGGCAAGCCCGTTCAACAGCAGATATCTTAACTGTAGTTTCTGAACGTATATACCGTTCATTGGATAAAACAGGGGAGGGTAGAGCGGTGGCCCTTGATATATCTAAGGCTTTTGACAGGGTATGGCACGATGGTCTTCTAAGGAAAATTAGATCATATGGAATCACTGGAAGAATTCATAACGTAATTAAATCCTTCTTAAGTAATAGAAAAATCAAAGTTGTCCTCGACGGACGTACATCCAAACAATATGACATAAATGCGGGAGTGCCTCAGGGGTCTATCCTTGGACCTCTATTGTTCCTGATATTCATAAACGACCTCCCTGATAATATTGTTTCGGAGATGGGTATATTTGCCGATGACACCACTCTCTATAACAGATATGAGGGGAAAACAAATGAACACATATCCAAGAAAATGGCAGAAACACTAGAGGATGACCTCCAATCCGTAGTGGAATGGGGACAAAAATGGTTGGTCTCATTCAATGCTGCTAAGACTAAGCTTGTTTCCTTCAATAACTACAAGAAACCTTCTCTACCACCAATAGCAATGGCCAAGAACACATTGCCTGAAAGTACTTCTTTTAAACTCCTCGGCCTAACGTTTACAGGGAATATGAACTGGAATAGATACATTGAGAGCATTGCCAAGGCTGCTGCAAGGAAGGTTGGCTCCCTCTACCGTGCTAGAAAACTACTTACGCCTGCCAGTATCCTATACCTCTATAAGGCAACCATTCGCCCATGTATGGAGTACTGTTGTCACATCTGGGCTGGTGCATCTGCTGCTTGTCTCTCGCTCCTGGACAGGGTTCAAAAAAGAGTCGCAAACCTGATAGGTCCTGAACTGTCATCTGGGCTTCAACCTCTGTCCCATCGACGAGATGTTGCATCCCTCTGCCTGTTCTACAAATACTTTAATGGTGAATGCTCTGACGAACTGCAAACACTTGTACCTCCCCGACGTAACTACCCCCGACAAACCCGACAAGCTACTAAGTCTCATCCCTTTACAGTGGAGATCCCTAGGTGCAAGAAAGCCTTTTACTCCAATAGTTTCTTCCCCAGAACTGCGGGTCTTTGGAACTCCCTTCCGGGATTCTGCTTTCCCAACTGCAATGATATGCAGAAGTTCAAGTGTAATGTTAACAAACATCTTTCTACTCTTCTCCCTTCATAATGACCCCGCTAATTAATTCCCTAATAGTAGCCCCCTGCTTCAAAGTGGCACTGTGCCTTGTTTGGGGTGAAAATTGAATAAAAAAAATTAAAAAAAAAAAAAAAATGAGTACTCCTCCCCCTAACATTTTACAAATATTTTTTATATTGTTGATAATGGTTTAGCATTTGAAGTGAAAAGAGTTCTTTCTAGTTAAGTTTCTAAGGTTGTGGTTCTTGATTGCCTTAATTTTTCTAGGCAACGACAGAACATAGGTCCTACTATTATATATACAAGATCATCCCATGAGCAATGTCCAAGGTTTAGGAAACAAAAGAAAAAATTAATTTTATTAGAATGTTATGATTAATATAAATTCCATCATTATCAATAATTTATTTCCCCAGCCACAGTTTTGAATCTTTTCTAATGTTATCCAATGTTCTCCCTTCACCAAACTTTCAGGAAAAACACTCGTCTACCTGAAACCACTATCAATAATTTCCCTCACTCTTTATCTGTGCCTAAACCTAAACGTAGATTCCATGAACAAAGTTTTTTTTTCTTAGAACTGCACATCTATGGAACTATCTTCTGTTTCCCTGCTTTCCAGCTGACTATGGTTGTCTTCAAGTCCAACATAAACAAGTTCTTAATGAGTTGCCCTCTTAAATAATCCAATTTACCGAATTTCCACTATTAACAATTACTGCAATATTATCCCATTGACTACTGTACACTCATTAACCCTTACCCTCGAGTGGTCTTCGGGCCTTGATAAATGGTGAATCCTTTGTAAAAAAAAATCTATGCTGAATGGAGCATTGTATTACAATGAAGTTTGTATAAATCAGCAGGATAAAACAACTTTCTTTGATCGGTTCCTGTGTGATTCATCAAATCAGGTCTCCTTTACTTCAGTGCAGTACAAATTGTTAACAATGTTTGCATTGGATATAAGCAACTCAAGGTTGGTTCACACCAACATAGTCCACTAAGCAGTATAGTATGCATAACATTTTTGAATAGAAATTTCTTTTTAGATTGTTGCTTACCTTCTTCAAACCTAACCACAAAACCAGTATCTAAATATCTTAATATATGCCTTCTATCATAGATTAAGAAAAGCATGTACTCCTAACTAAACCTAAAAAAAAAAAAACAAAAAAAAAAACAGGAAAATAGTAGGTCATATAACATTTAGAAAGGAATGCGAGAGAGAGAGAGACAGAGAGAGAGACAGAGAGAGAGAGGTTTGACAATATTAGCATAAAGACTATGTTGCAATATTTTTGTTGTTAGATAACCTCTAGAAGTGTAAGCCATGTTTAGTTTCAGAACAGTCTCCGATGGTTCGTTGTTCTAAACAAGTCTTGAGAGGTGACTGGTTTGCAGTAGACAGTTCCACAGAGCAAAATATCTTTACCGTGTCGAGACGGAAAAAAACAGACTATTATATAAAAAACGTTCAAGTAAATTTTGGGCAAATTTGTATTTACATAGACTCGAGTATATATATGTCATCACTATTAAAAACAGATATATCTAAAACATAACTTTCATGGGTGTAGGAGATTTATAGATGACCTTATATGTATAAACGATAATGATGAATTCGAAAAAAATAAACATCTTATATATCCAAACGAATTAAAATTGAATTGTAAACATAGAGGACAACAGGCTACATTTCTGGATTTAGATATAAAAATTGAGGATGGGATTTTTCTTTATAAAATATTTGATAAAAGAAACGCTTTCCCCTTTAAAATAGTACTATGCGCCATAAAGATAGCACCTGCCCTGTTTTTATGTTTTATGGAACCATTATGTCAGAGTTTTTGAGAATAGCTCGCGTTACTTTAAAATTAACAGATTTTATACCACCAGTTTCTAGCTTAGTAATAAGGATAATAAAACAAGGTGGAGATAAAAATAAAATATTTAAATAGTTAAATAAAGCATTTGTTCGTTATCCTGATGCTTTTGAATCGTTTAAGATAAACCAGACTATATTAATAAAGGAAATCCAAAACTATATTAGCAATGTATAAAATGTATTTATAATTACATATAATAAATTTATATATTAAAAAAAAAAAATGTATATATGTAAAAATATTTTTAACCTTTATATATCTAATTTTAAATAAATAAGAATGTAAATATACTAAATACTAATCATGGTGGGGGTGATAAGTAGTTAAATGGATTAATCCTAATCTTATAAATACAAGACTAATAAACTAAAAAATTAAAAAATGTATCCATTTTAAATGTGGAAATTGATGAATCGCACAGGTAAGAAATTCATTTTTATAGTATGAAAAGGTTAGTAATTGCAATTAAGAATAGGAAATTGGATCATATGTTTGTAACATGTCTTCTTCCTAAGATTAACAACTGATGATCCCTTGAAAAATAAATTATTGGTATTATAGTAAATTCGAGAGCGAGTTGATGCAGTGATTGCAGGTGATTAAATGACTTACTGACTAGATGGTTTTCTAACGAATGATAAAAAATATTTTTTTGTATAGTTTTAAAGGTTAAAAACTTCAAAGACTATATATATATATATATATATATATATATATATATATATATGGAGGAGTTAAAATAATGAGATCGATTCTTAAAGAGGAAACTTATTGGGATAATGCAAAGCTCAACAAATTGATTTGGAGCTTATATAGAATATCAATAAAATAAGAAACCGACAATATAGAAATATATTCTAATGCATATACAGTGCGTTACTTGCTTTATTGCAGATCACATTTTCCTTGATAACTTTTTTATTACTAAACGTAATTAACTGAAATTTTGTACAGCTATAGAAAACACATTGATAAGTTAGTCCATAAAATATTATCCAAATATTCTCACTAGTTCAAAAGTTATAACAATTTTTGAAAAATATGAAATTTTTTCTGTTTCTCGCTTTATTGCAACGTATTGAAAATACAGTTTAAAGGTAATAAAAGTATGAATTTATTTGTTAATTTAATTCAAATTAGTTACAATAACAGATATATAACCATATAGAAATCAAATACAACCCACAAAGCGTGACATTTTAACGAAAAACGAATTATTTATCAACATAATTTCCCTTCCTTGCAATCACCTTAAACAGTCTATTATCAACAGATAAGGTTAGTTTTTTTTTTATTTGAGAAGGTGTTATGGTCCTAGACACTTCAAGAATTTTATTCCAAAGGGCATCTTTTGATGTGAATTGCCGTCCTCCTTCATAAACCCCTCTTTTCAGAATTGACCAAAAGTTCTCTATTGGGTTCAGGTCATGAGAACAAGGCGACCAGGTCATGAGGTCTTTGATCCACAGAGACTCAAGGTAGGATTTGGTAGTTTTTGCAGCGTGAGATGGAGCGTTATCGTGCATAAAAGTAAGGCGTCTACAACGAAGAAGTGGAAGGTCGTCCAGCCAAGGTGACAAATGCTCCTCCAAAAACTGGATGTATGTTTGGCTGGTAAGGGTCCTAAGAGTTCATCTCCAACGATTCCAGCCCAAAACATAACTCCTCCCCCTCCTTGTTGACGCCTGATACGATATAGCATAGGGTCTCCCTTAGGACTCCAAACTTTAGCCCATCCATCTGGACCATCCAGCGTGGCTCTCGATTCATCCGTGAATAAAACTTGTTGAATGTCTGTTTTCATGTATTTTTGTGCCCAAGCTATGCGTTTTTTCATGTTGGTTTGGTTCAAAGGAGGTTTTGAAATGGGTTTTACGTTTCCTGCAATTTCGTTTAAAATACTACATCTTGTTTTTCTTGACATTGCAGCAACGCCAGCTTTTATAAAAATAGACCTGCTGGTGTCATTTGGGTCCTTATTGACTTCTTTGCTTATTTTTCGCATGTCACGAGGAGAAATGACTTTCTTTTGCCCTTATCCTTACGTGGTGAAATCTTTGGCTTCTCCACAAAAGGATGCCACAGTTCTCTTATCTCTACCAAGTTCTTCTGATAACTGGAGAATTGTAAGACCCCCTGCAAGACCTGCGGTTATCCTGTTCTTCCCTGGTGCAGTCAATCGTCCATTTTTAGGCATTTTTAGAACTCCTGCAATAAAGCGAGAAACAGTAAAAATTTCATCTTTTTCAAAAATTGGTATAACTTTTGAACTAGTATGAATATTTGGATAAAATTTTATAGACTAACCTGTCAAAGTGTGTTCAATGGCTGTACAAAATTTGAATTAATTATGTTTAGTATTAAGAAAGTTATTAAATAAAATATGATCTGCAATAAAGCAAGTAACGCACTGTAGATTTATTCGTTTATTCAATAAGGATGATACATCAATTAGGAGTGTAGGATAAGTGAAACTCTTTATACCATGGTATTTCGAAGCGTAATGCTTCTCAAGAAGAGGAGAAAAGATGCTAAGTAACATAATTGGGATGCAACATCTAGCAATAGCTATATTAGACATCGCATCCCTTATATACTTAGCATCTTCTCTCCTCTTCTGATGAGAAGCATTAGGCTTCAAAATATCATGGTATAAAGAGTTTTACTGATAGCTGATAGAACGAGAGCATGTTACTTTCATGGATTAAATAAAGGATTCCATTTGGAATTCTGTGCAGATTCTCGAGTTTCACAGAAAGATTCCCGAGTTGAACAAACAGAATCCTGAACAGAAGCGTGTGCTCCATCCCAACTATTATCAATGGACCTGAGGTAATCTCGTCAGCATCAGACAAAGCCAAACTCTTTGTCAAGAACTTTGCAGCTAATTCTACCCTTTGCGACCAAGACCGCCAACCCCCAATATTTCCTCCTGTATCAGAAAACACGCTATGTGATATACGTATATCTGTACGTGATGTTGCGAAGCTAATCAAAAACCTTGATTCGAGTAAAGCAACTGGCCCTGATGGTATTCCAATTATAGTACTCAAAAAACTTCAACCTGAATTAGCGCCCATACTTACAAAACTGTTTAAACGTTGTCTTAAGGAGAATAGTTTCCCATCTCCCTGGAAAATCTCATCAGTATGCCCTGTATTTAAGAATTCAGGTGATCGCTCATCCCCCTCTCAGTACAGGCCAATAAGTCTCCTGTGCGTCATGAGTAAGTTGCTAGAATCTGTGTTAAATACAGAAGTAATCAAACATCTCAACAAAAATAACCTTCTTAGTGACACTCAATATGGTTTCCGTTCTGCTAGATCTACAGCAGATGTGCTTACAGTTATATCGCATAGGATTAGCAAATCTCTCGACGGTGGCAATCTTTCTAGGGCAATTGCTCTTGACATATCTAAAGCCTTTGATAGGGTATGGCATAAAGGTTTACTTCATAAGATCGCTAGCTATGGTATAGCTGGAAAAGTCTTCTCAATTATTAAATCATTTCTTTCTGATAGGTTCATAAGAGTAGTGGTTGAGGGGCAAAAATCAGAAGCTCACAGTATTAATGCCGGTGTCCCTCAGGGATCCATCCTGGGCCCAACTCTTTTCCTGATCTACATTAATGATCTTCCAAATCATATCCTTACATCATTTGTAGACATTTATGCTGACGACACTACCATTTATGGTACCACATCTAAGACAGTAAACGACCAAGTTCTCTCCAATTCTCTCTCCTCTGATCTTGAGCACGTAGTACAATGGGGAAAGGAGTGGCTGGTTACTTTTAATGCATCTAAAACCAAGCTTCTCTCTTTACATCATCAACATTCTAATTCACATTTGTCATCAATTGAAATGAATGGCTCTCGTCTTCAGGAGGCCTCAAGTTTTGACAAGCTTCTGGGCTTGACCATTACTCCTGATCTTAAATGGAACACGTATATCAAATCTGTTGCCAAGGCCGCTGGAAAAATGGTGGGATCTTTCTATCGATCCAGTAGATATCTCACTGCTGATGCTATTCTCTACCTATATAAGAGCCAGGTACGTCCAAGGATGGAATACTGTTGCCACATCTGGGCAGGAGCTGCTAGAAAGGACTTGTCCTGCCTTGATAGAGTTCAAAATAGACTTCGTAGCCTCGAAGGAGATGTCCTTTTCTCCTCCTTGCAACCTCTATCTCACAGAAGAGATGTTGCGAGTTTGTCTCTGATGTATCGTTATTTTCATGGAAAGTGTTCAACTGAGCTTCAATCTATGGTCCCCCCCTCGCCAAACTTTCACAAGAAACACTCGTCTAGCTGTAAACACTATCAATAATTTCCCCCACTCTTTATTTGTGCCTAAACCTAAACGTAGATTCCATGAACAAAGCTTCTTTCTTAGAACTGCACGCCTGTGGAATTGTCTTCCGTTTTCCTGCTTTCCGGCTGACTACAATATGGTTGTGTTCAAGTCTAAAGTAAATAAGTTCTTGATGAGCCGTTCCATATAAGTTATTAAATTTACCAAATTTTCATTACTAATGATTACTATATTGACCAATTTCTACTGTACACTCTTTAACCCTTATCCTTGAGTGGCCTCTGGGCCTTGATAATGTGGTGATGCCTTTGTAAAAAAAAACAAAAAAAAAAAAACAAGATAGACCTGAAGAAGGTCAGAGGATACCTCAGACAAAACATTGTGAGAATAACACTAAATCTTAACAGTAAAATATTTTGATATACTATTTTCTCTTGATGCAAACAGACAGGCACCACAATAATTTGGCCCATCAGCCAATCAGATGTCTTGGCATAGGAGTACAATTTGTTGGACTTCTTACAGCATCCATTTACATTGTTCTCTCCCACTTTTCAATCAGCAAGAGTTTCGATAGCCATACGAACTGGATGTACTGTTGTTGGTTGTTTCAACTCACCAGTAATGGAAAGAAATCTATAAGGATGCATGACACTTTTTTGTACAAATTGATTCTTAGCTCTTTTTAATTGCTTTTTCGGTACTGCCAAAATAAACAGTATTTTTTAAAAATCTTCAATGTTATCTGGCGTCTACTTATTTAAGCTATTTTCAACTCCAACATGAACAAATTCTTATTAAGTCATCCTCATAATTAATCAATTTCTACCTTTTCACCATTACCGATTATCACGGTGTTCTTTCATCAACCCTTATCCACGAGTAGCCTATGGACCTTGATAAGCAGCGACTCTTGTTAAATAGAAATTCTAATTGTTTAGAATATGAGGCCAAATGAATGTTCTATCACAAATTAAGTTCAACAATATGAGTTTGTCAAGTTTGAGAACATGCTATAGGAAAAAGTCAAGAGAGTTCAAATCTGGCAAATGAGACGATCATAAAAAACAGTCCACAATTGCAAATCCATCAAATGGGGAAGATTATTGTTTAACCAGTCTCTCACAAGCGCAGGATAATGGGCTGGTACCCCATTCTGCTGAAAGTACAAACCCTCTGCAATATCCTGCACATAACACATTACGACAGACTCATTTCCCCCACTCTTTCTTTGTGCCTAAACCTAAACATAGATTCCATGAACAAAATTTATTTGTTAGTACTGTATGCTTTCCAACTGACTACAATATGGTTGTCTTCAAGTCCAACGTAAACAAGTTCTTGATAAGCCGTTCCATTTAAGTTAACAAATTTACTGAATTTCTATTACTAATGATTACTATATTGTCCAATTGACTACTGTACACTCTTTAACCCTTATCCTCGAGTGGGATCTGAGCCTTGATAAGTGGTGATACTTATGTAAAAAAAAAAAAAAAAAAAAAAAAAAATCGACAACAGCTGCTGTATAGCCAGATAACTAAAAGTGGATCACATCATCACTGTATACTACTAAACAGTATGTATAACTTTTTGGATAGAGATCTCTTTTAGATTATAGTTGAGCTTTTTCAATCTAAACCAGAAAGCCAGTGTCAAAATATCTTAATATCATAGACTGAGAAGAGCATGAACTCCTAGCACAACCTGAACAAGCTGGAAAACAGTAGGTGATCTATTATTTAGAAAAGATTTAGAGACAGATGGACAGACAGAGAGAAGGGGGGGGGTAACAATTTAGCATGGGGACTATTACAAAAAAATTTTAAAAAAAAAAAAAAAAATTAAATTTCACTCTTCTGAAAATCAGCCGTAATGTTAAATCTGAAAATTTATGTTTCTGAATTTTGGAGATGGAGATTGATAATTTGTGTTATTTTGATGATTCAAACTACCTTTGCAGTATAGCCAAATAACTTTGTGCTCTTAATATATAGTTATTTATGGTGAACCCTGTAAAAAGTCACCATCGACCATTGTAAAGTGATTGTGGAAAATCAGTTGAACAGTCTTGAAAAGAATCTTTCAGTGTACTAAAAAAAACAAAACAAAAAAAAACTCCACACACTTTGAAATAAATAAGCAAAAAAATGAACAATACACACAACTCAAATTACAAATATGGTGGCATGTAAATCAAGAAAACTTACATGTTTTATACTGAATAGAAAATGTAAACGAACAGCAGCTGTCTATAAATTATCAGAGTTCCTTTTGAGAGCTTCCATTGCACAAAAATATAGACATCTTCAATCTATGCGACAGGTGTTAACTTACCATCTTCAGTTTCTGATTTACCTGTCACAGGTGTGAACTAAATTAACAAAGGTCAACCTTTTGATGAAGATCTTTCCGAAAAATTATAAATTCAATATTTCAGGCATTCACATCTGGTGATTAATTTGATTGTATATGTATGAGTGCTTTCTACTTCTGAATGGCTGCAAGCCTAAGGTGCCTCAGAAATTAAGCAATATTCTGGAAGGGAGTTAATTTTAACTTTGTTCCTTTAATTATATATATATATATATATATATATATATATATATATATATACTAGCATTTCAGCCTGGCGTTGCCCGGGTGTTTGGAGGTGTATATTGAGTAAAAAAAAAAAATGTGGTAGTAGGAAGGCAGGCTCGAACCCATACTATGAAGAAGGAAAAAGACGGGAAAATAAACGTGATGTCTTTACTGTTACAACCACCACCAAACCGGAAGTGATACTAAAAGGCTAGACAATTGAAAAAAGGGGATGACTTTCGAAAATATCAGCAAAAAAAAACGACCCCCTCCCTGTAGAAAAGTGCCCAGTTGAAGGTGAAGAAATTAATGTTTTTAGCCAATTTTTCGGTATTTGTCATCTGAAGAGTTGAGTTTCCAAACAATACTGATCTTGTGAAAATCCGCCGCCTCTGTCTAAAGTTTTAGGCAGACATGCAAACATACATACATTTATATATTGGTAGCTCAAATTTTCGATCCAAACCGATTCCGATTAAAAAGCTTGCCCTATCTCCGAATACCCTTTATGTAAAATACATACAAAATGAACAACAATAAACATTACAAGTTAAAAAGCATTATTATGCATGTACATGCACACACACACTCTTGTTGTTTTTACCTTGTTCGTTTAAATAAATATATTCCTTGTACATGTTGTAACTTGGCTTTAACGTCCTCCCTTTTAATGTCTCTCCTTTAAATGTACATCCCTTAATGTTGCCATTCCTTTTTACCTGGAGTCAAAAATTAAGTATATTTATTTAAGCTATGAGAGTTATTTCCCATATAATTTTCATAGACAAAAATGGATTTGTTTTATGCTTCCATAAATCCAACACGCGGTCTACTTTCAAGAAAATCCTAAGTTAGGAAATTCTGTGTATTTTAAATAGTATTTGACTAAACTCTTTGCCCATGAATATATTTCAACCTGGCAACACCGGGTATGTACAGCTAGTATAAACATACAACATCAGAACTAATAAAAATTAAAAAGTTTATAAAATGTATCCAACATTGAATAACCTTAAAGATATTGTATTTTTATTTGCATAAAAAAATGTTAATTTGTTTTCATAGCAGGATTTTCCATAACTAATATTGTTAATAAAACAAAAGCAAAACAAACAGCTATTTTTAATTTTTAGAATCCTTACAAATGAGGTTTTATAATTTGCGTATTCATTCTTTTTGCAGACTGTTATCTTCAACTTGTACGGCATAATCACGTTGCCAGATCACCAAAGTTAAGCAACGTTGAGCCTGGCCAGTACCAGATGGGTAACCATTTGGGAAGGCTAGGCGCTGTATGCACCTTCTGGGCCAGCATCCTCACTCTGAAAAAAGAACTGCTTGCTACAAAAGCATCTACAAAGTTTTAGATGGCCTATGCCCCTCCAGGGGTTCAAGGCTATGAATGGATGGTTATCCTCATCTTCCTAGTTGTTGTTTCACCATGTTTCAGCCAAATCATCCTCTGGCTTTCTTCCAGTGATTAACTGCGACGAGATAAGAATGCAGAGTCTTGTAAATGTATCCCCAGTAATTCCTCCTTTTCATAGTTTTTGTCTCATCACGTTTTTGGCCAACTAGGTAGGATTTGTTGAGACACTTGTAGTCTGTCTAAACTGTACGAACGAACTGACTAAACCAAGATGGCCGACTCCTATTTATATCACCACAAGCAAGGGAGGTAACCATGTAACTGAAGCAAGGGAGGTAACCAATGTCTACATTAACATTGCTGCTGTCCTCAAGTGAATAATTTATTTCTGATTTAACAAGTCCCTTAGAAGCTCAGACGAAGCTCCTGCCTTGGTCAAACAATCAGAGACCTGATCATAACCCTTGATCCATTCTATCTGTATCTCCCCTCTACTCTTCATTTCCTTCAGCCTTGCTACATCTATTCTCAATCGTCGATCGCTTACCAGATTGTTGGAATTCAATGTCTCCACAAGTGATGCATTATCTGTCTTGCAGAGAACGTCTGGCAATTTAGATAACTGAAATACCTCTTGTATCATAACCGCAGTCAAAACACCAGCATCAGCTCCCTCATTCAGAGCAAGAGTCTCTGAGGCCAATGGGCTTTTTGTCACTCTGTCCAATTTCTTTGACGCCCAACACATGGGGGCCATTTTGTCAGTACTTCCTCCAATAAAGACAACAAAACCACCCTGTGAAGATCCATCTTCCAGACTGGCATAAGAGGCATCAGTATAACACAAAATGTGTAAATCTGAGGGCTTTCCCAATTTTGGAAATGTTATAGAACCCTTCTTGGATTTCAATTTTGATAAGGCTTTATTCGCCTCAAATAAGGCTTTTACTTTGGGATGCTTTCCAGTGTTGCTCATTTTACACACATCAAAAGCTATATCAGGGCGTGTTTGAGTTGAAACCCACATCATCTGACCTGCAAGTCTCTTCAACTCATGCTTTTCTTCTTCATTCAGTTCATCATTTTTCCTCAGTATCCTCCCTTTGCTTATTTCTATTGGAGATATGGAAGATACATATAGATCTTGTTCTACAGTGATCCCATTTTCCTGTTGATTAACATTCAGTCCAACATATTTGAATGTTCCACTTTCATGAGATCCCACCTTAAATTTTTCTTTCAATGTTGCAATCACATCCCTTTCAAACTCTGTGTTTCCACAGAAAACAAAATCATCCACGTGCATAGCAAGAATTCCAGTCAAATTTCCTTTAATATCATGCCACAAAAACAATGCATTATCATAAGCACTTGCTACTCCTTTTAATTCAATCAAAGCCTGAGTAACTCTCTTGTACCATGCCCGTGGAGCATCATTCAATCCATAGATGCATCTTTTTAATTTCCACACTTGAGATTTAGGACAAACATCAGATGGTGGCCTCAGGTACACATCTCTCTCTAAAATACCACCTTGCAAAAAGGCTGAGGTAAAATCTATGGTCTACAGCATCCAATTCTTTATTGATGCGGTTAGCATGACCATTCGCATAGCTTCACGGCTACATGTTGGGGAGTCCGTTTTCAGATTACTATTTTCTTCATAGCCTCGTGCTACAAGGCGAGCTTTCATTGTTTTCTGATTATCCTTGAATTTTTCAGTAATCACCCATCTTGTGGATATTGTTTTTTGACCTGTGTATGGCACACATTCAAATACTTCATAGGTGTTCATGTTTTTTATTTCTTTATGCTTGGCATCCATTACAGCTTTCGACTGCTCTTGTTCAGCGGTGAGCAGGACTACATTTTCCTGTTCAGTATATTGGGGCACTTCTCTCTAATGATCAATATGATTCCAGTTGATACAAACTTGATCCTCGTTTTCATCCTCAGGTTCTATATTGATCCAATGACTATATTTGCCAGTTGATTTAGGCTGTACTGACATAACCTTTCCTTTCTTCCACTCCTCACTTCCATTTATTTTATAAGTTATGGTCTTATTTCGGCCAGGTTTTTCAGTCTTATCTCTTAAACTGGTAGAACTATCAACAACTTCTTCTCTGTCTATATCTTCACTTTCTACCACTTGATTCTGCAACTCCTCCTCCTCAACTGAAAGGTATTCATTCTTCCCTTCTGTAGTGTTTCCCAGCATTTCAGCTTTTTTTGTTCTTTTTTCGTTGTTTTTATTCACTTTCATCAATTGGCACGGATGCATCCTATAAAATGCTCCGCCATGTCTGATTAAGACAAACTGGCCTTCTCTGCCTAACACTTTTGCTGGACCACGCCATCCTTTAAAACCCTGCCTCCGATAATAGATTTGGTCTCCGGTAACATAATCTTCATCAGCATAAGTTCTGACATTAGACCTGAGAGCTCTCCTAATTCTCTCACTGGACTCAGCTTCCAAAAAGTTTCTCCTTGCACTATGGAGAGCATTTAAATTTTTTCTCACCATGTCACTTGTAGTAGAGGACTCCATAGCAGGTAACTGGTCTGTCAGAATTGAGGGTGTATTTACATTGAAACCGAATACAAGTTCATTTGGACTGTGTCCAGAGTAATTGAGGAGGGCATTTTTTGCACAAATAGCCCATGCCAAGGCAATTTCAGGTTCACACTTCTCATCGTCAATTGTTTTTTTCATTGCCTCAGCAACTATCAAATTATGACGTTCTACAGTACCGTTGCTGAATGGACTTTCTGCGGCAGTAGTACAGGTCTCTATGTTGAGTTTTTCATTCATCTGTCTATAGTGTTCATTGTTGAATTCACCCCCATTATCACTCAGAAAACGAACAGGAGATCCGAAATAGGTAATCCACATCATAAAGATGTTTTTGATGATCTCCTCCTCCTTCTTTGTTTTGATCAATGTTGCCGCTGAATACCTGGTAGCGGCATCAATGAGATGTAGTATCCACACCTCATTGTGGATGAACTCTTTCAAATCCATGCAAACTGTGTGATTAAATCTATTGCCAAGAGGCAATCCCACAACCGGTCGCAGTGGAGCTTTTTTAAATCTAAGGCAAATTTGACAGTTTTCACAAACCTCCTCAATCGCCTTTATAAATTCCTTGTCATTGAATTTGCCACTTTTTTTAACCAAGGAAACAAGTTTTTCCTTCGAGGCATGAGCAAACTGTCGAAGTTTTTCTGCTTTTTTTTTTTTTTCTGTGAAAGAACACTGACCAAAATTCTGAACATGTAATACAATGTTCTTAGTACCACTATGATCCAACAACTTATTTGTTAAGGGGAGACAATAGTGCCCTGAAGTTGTGGTCTTTAGTTCAATACATTTATCAAAAATCCAGCACATACCTTTCCGGAAATCTAGCACTATTCCTGCTGTCTTCATTGATTTGTGACTTAATAGAAGAGGCAAGTCGTTTTTCACAATATCTGCTTCGATATAAACTCTTATACCTCCGAGTGTAACCGGAAATTTAGCAACTTTAATTGCTGTGACAGCCACTCCATCACCAAAACAAAAACTCCGGTCTGAGTTCGTATACTTCACTAGTTGCAGGTCACTTTCATTTAAAGTATCCAAATAAACATCAAGCCACACTTCGCCAGCCAGTGTGCGAGTACAAGCAGAATCCAAGACTGCCATTCCAAATGTTTCCTTTACAAGATTTGAGATTTTTTCATTTGTACTGTTCAAATAAATATTTTCTTGAATGAACAACGTAATGTGTATTTGTTCTGTCGCTTCCGTAAACCTGGGCGTATTTCTAGGACACTCTCTAATTAGATGGTTCGGAGACTGACATTTGTAACACAACAACACGTTTCCACTTCGGTCACATGGATTAGATTGTCCTCGACGAAAACGCCTTTTGTTGTTACCCGGTTTAGAATAATTATAGTTGACGATTTCGGGCTCTGATTTCACTGCCAGTACATTTTCATCACGATAAATGTCACCAAATACTTTCTTTATCGATTCCTTCATGTTTTGATACGTCAAAACAGAACACGTTGTCCGCGCTAATTTTTCGTTCTCTTCCGATATGTTAACCGCGTTCAAAACAAGAAAAGCTTGCACTCCTTCCGGTAGAATAATGTAGAATTTTTTTAATCTTTGGTACAAAAACTCATAACGAACAAGAAAGTCATTTATACTGGTACCTGACGGTCTTTTATAAGTGTAAAATTCCTTAAAAGTCATGTAAGCGCGCGTGTTCATCCTTTAAATATATGTCATCCAGTTTCTTTATTAAGATCTTCAAGCCATCTCGTCCACCGATGTCACTTGTTGGCAATTCACGGACACATTCTCTAATATTCGGTGGTAGCGTCAAAAACACTGCTGGCCCTTTTTTTTCCTCAGAAAGATCCGTGAACAACAACCACATTTCAACGTCTTGTTTCCAGTTCTCGTAAACATCCTCCCCCTCCAACAATGGAGGTTGTTTGTTCGAAGTTGCCATATCCGATATCCGATCTGTCTAGTGCTACAGACAAGCTGTACAAAAAAATAAAAAATTTTTTTTTTTTTTTTTTTTTTTCGTTTTGTCGCACACAGAGGGATATCTCTGCTACCATTTGTTGAGACACTTGTAGTCTGTCTAAACTGTACGAACGAACTGACTAAACCAAGATGGCCGACTCCTATCTTCAGACAATGCTCACCTGGAACTGTAGAGACTCAACACCTCTATCCACTGCGCCATATGCCTTGAAAGTTAATGATCTGAAGAAGGCCAGAGGATGAGTTGGCCGAAATATGGTGAAACAAGAACAATGAAGATGAAGATAACAATTTGTAAAAAAGAATAAATGCACAAACTATTTTTTTTAATCAGAAATCTATTATTTTTTATCTGACAAATAATTCAAGCAAACATCTGTTTTGTCATAATATTTCTTTTTATTTATTATAGTGATTGTTTTATTATTTTTAATGATATAGGATCCAAAGCAAAATATCATAAAGAAAATAATTCCGTGATGCAGAAAAATAAGCGACACAAAGCCCCACAGCAAACAAGAAAAAAATATTTAAAAAAAAAAAAAAAAAAAAAAAATCAATATTTCCTGCAATAGTATATTTTTTATAATACTAAAAACAAATTCAAAACAATGTAATGATAACATTTTATTTATTATTTTATGCAAAAATAATTAAGTATAATGCAATTTTTTTTTTATCTGACACTTTTTGCTGCAGACTTTGTGTCGCCTATTTCTCTTCATCACCAATAATTCTATTCGGCCTAAGAAGAAATCTCAGTTGTTGTTATTCTTTGTTTGGAGAGCATGAATTAGCACGCATTGTAACTTCCTACGTATATATATGTAACCTGTATAAAAAGATATATTATCCAAAACAACTAATACAAAACCCAAATAAGTTTATAAAACTCTAAAATTGCATGTTTCAGGAAACAACACGTTTATAATTGTTTAGTAATAGGCATAAAGATAAATAAAAAGACCATTTTTTTTTTTTTTAAATTTTGTTCCTTTGAAGATTGTAACCCTGGGTATGGGGCAGCCAAACCAGTTGCCAACATTTCCCTGCTTTTTATTGAAACCAATCGAGAGCTTTTTTAGTATCCTCATTGTTCCCTTAAGTGTAATTGTCTGGATCTCTCTTGCACTTGGTTCACCAGAAATATTAGTTAGGTAGGACTTCAGATTCTTTTTCATAAGCCCCGTGGCACCTATAATAACTGGTATGATTGATATCTCTCTAAGATTCCAGTTTCTTTTCATATCATACAAGAGACCTTGATATTTGGTCTGTTTCTCCCTTTCAGCTCTATCTATTCAGACCTCCATCATAAGGAACACTCATTTCAATCAAGGTTGCAACTCTCTCTGACTTTTTCCATATAACTATGTAAGGTTTGACAGCAGCATTTTCAAGGTAGATGGCTGTAGGGATGTACTTGCGTGTGATCAGAAATATGGCCTGCAATCATGCATTTATTTAAATGTAATTCGATCACCCAAAACGTATAAGTTTCAAGCAGCTTGAATTTTCAAATGATATTCCCCAAATCTGAAATGTAGCAGTGCATTAACAGAATTTCCCTTCTATAAAAAAAGAATCTAGTGATTTGTGTAGGTGTTAAAGGTCCAAATTCCCTATATATCAAGTTTCATGTCTGTAGACCAAAAATTGAGAGAGGAAATTGGGAGAGATTATTTTGCACACACACACACAAGGTCACTTTATATATATAATCTATATCTATATATATAAAAATGTAAATGTTGGTTTGTTCGGAATTAATTGTCTAAAAAACCACTGGACGGATGGCTTCCACGTTTTGGTATAATATGTTTACTATATCCATGTGTGTTTTTATATATTTCTTTTTAATTATAACATTATACTTAATTTTTCTATGATAAATAGGTGGATTTCTTTGTACCGAGAGGCCATTTTTTTTATTTAGGGACAATTATTTATTACCGCTTCCTGTCATGTGACCAGTGTTACAATTTAGCGGTTTTCCTGCTATATCTGGAGATTTCGTTTACAATCTAGCGGGAAATTCTAGAAAATTTGGAGGTATTTGGCACCCACACACCCGCATTAGATTATTACAAAATAAAGAAAAGCGCTTGAAAATATTCAATGTAAGTAAAAAAAGTAGCATTTATTGCCTTTGGTAACAATTATTTATTGATTATTTGTTTTGTTTTTCACCTTTGTTTCGACTAACCATTCTTAAATCTCACTATAAAATCGATTTTTCCAAGTACATTTTAGGTGGGGGGGGGGGAGGGGGGGATTTCAACCTCCGAAGTTTGGGTTTGTACACATAGATTCGAAAAAGTTGTCAAAAAACAAATATATAGCAAATAAATGTTATCAAAGGCAAGATAAGTTACTTTTCTGCCAAACTGGATATATTTTTTGTGTTTTTATTCAATGTAACATGTTTATTCAGCTCGAAAAGCATACAGTGTTTACCAATGTATTTGAAAATTCAAGATGGCGTCTCACACCCTCTTTAACACCGTAAGTTTGGAAAAAAGTGTTATAAATAAAAACTATACAAAATACTATTAAAAACCCACCGAATATATGTCAACCTATGTCACAGTAACATGTATTGAGCGAGTTTTTAACAGTATTTTCCCAAACTTACCGTGTTAAAGAGAGAATCAGACTCCATCTTGAATGTTCCAATACATCGGTAAACACTGTATGGTTTTCGAGCTGAATAAACATGTTACATTGAATAAAAACACAAAAAATATATCCAGTTAGGTAGAAAAGTAACTTATCTTGCCTTTGATAACATTTATTTGTTATATATTTGTTTTTTGACAACTTTTTCGAATCTATGTGTACAGTAAAAGCGATTTTCTGGACATTTCTTTCTCCTGATCTCGCGGGTTTTTTTAAATCTCAGTTGACAACATTGCATCACTAAAAAAACACCACAGGCTTAACCACTAAGGAGGCTGTCCTATCAGCAGGTGCAAAGTACTGGGGCTGCTGTATTGCCATTTGGTGAATGGATTCTGGACCATGCAGTAGCTTCTGGTGGGGCCTCTCGATGCCATACTAGTGGGTAATTGTTACGGCTTTACCTTATCATTAGCTACAAATAAAAAAAAAATTCTTTGTTTCTTTTTCTCTCTTAATTTCCCCTCTCTGTCCTGCTCTAAGTAAATCTGTCGACCTAGTCCACAAATTCCAAAATTTCATCATGACAAGTTTCAAGAAAAAATACACGATTAAACCCGGTTCTCCAACTTCCAACGTAGACCCCTACTACCATGTCTCCTTCTCCAACATCAGGGGTCTTCGTTCTAACCTTCCAGAGGTTGAAACCCAATTACAGGAGACTAAACCAGACCTTTTATTTTTAAGTGAAACTGGCATTGGACAGGCTATTTCCCTAGATGAGTTTGCAATTTCAGGATACTCTAACTTAACTTCTAAAACTGACCCCCAAGATCGCCATGGGCATGGAATATGTGCCTATATTAAAGATAGCTTTCCATGTGGGAGGGACATCTCCAGGGAAGATCCTAACTTACCCTATATGTGCTTCCGGGTTGCTTTAGCTCACACTACTGCATTTATATTTACTCTCTATCGCCCCCACAACAGCGGAGTTACTATCTTTCAAAGCATATCTGAGAAAATTGACCAAGTCCTTTCTACTTATCCTTCAGCTAACATTCACATATGTGGAGACTTCAATGTTCACAACGTCGAATGGTTGACCCACTCAAACAAGACCGATGATGAGGGGAGGTTCTGTCATGATTTCTCCATTGCCTATGACCTCACTCAGATTGTTCAGGAACCTACCCGTGTGCCCGATAATTACGGCCAGTATGCGAGCCTACTAGACCTTTTTCTCACAACTTGCCCTGAACTATGTTCAGTTTCTGTTCTGTCGCCTCTTGGATCTTCCGACCACTCTGTTGTATCAATCAAGATAAAAATGAAATGTAATAAGTCCCCAGACGTACCTCTTCATCGTACAGTATATCGATACACTAAGGCTGACTGGGATAGCTTCCGTACATTTATATCTGATCTACCTCTGCATTCCATGTTTAAAAAGGATGTGTCCTCTATAGTATTAGACCTAACTGAATGGTTAATTGTAGGTATTGACCATTTCATACCCTCTAAAAAGTTTCAGCAAAAACCTAACAGCCAGCCATGGTTCTCTCCAGAATGTGCTGCTGCCATTGCGCACAGAAATCACTTTTTCCACTGCTTCAAACGTAATAGATGTATGGAAACTAAAGCCGTTTTCAGGACTGCCAGCAACCATTGTAAGAAAGTAATAAGGAACGCAAGAGTGTTGTATGCTCAATCTGTTAAGTCCAAAGTAGCTGAGCAGCGGCTTGGTTCCCACCAGTTTTGGCAAATAGCAAACAGAATCCTGAACAGAAGCGTGTGCTCCATCCCAACTATTATCAATGGACCTGAGGTAATCTCGTCAGCATCAGACAAAGCCAAACTCTTTGTCAAGAACTTTGCAGCTAATTCTACCCTTTGCGACCAAGACCGCCAACCCCCAATATTTCCTCCTGTATCAGAAAACACGCTATGTGATATACGTATATCTGTATGTGATGTTGCGAAGCTAATCAAAAACCTTGATTCGAGTAAAGCAACTGGCCCTGACGGTATTCCAATTATAGTACTCAAAAAACTTCAACCTGAATTAGCGCCCATACTTACAAAACTGTTTAAACGTTGTCTTAAGGAGAATAGTTTCCCATCTCCCTGGAAAATCTCATCAGTATGCCCTGTATTTAAGAATTCAGGTGATCGCTCATCCCCCTCTCAGTACAGGCCAATAAGTCTCCTGTGCGTCATGAGTAAGTTGCTAGAATCTGTGTTAAATACAGAAGTAATCAAACATCTCAACAAAAATAACCTTCTTAGTGACACTCAATATGGTTTCCGTTCTGCTAGATCTACAGCAGATGTCCTTACAGTTATATCGCATAGGATTAGCAAATCTCTCGACGGTGGCAATCTTTCTAGGGCAATTGCTCTTGACATATCTAAAGCCTTTGATAGGGTATGGCATAAAGGTTTACTTCATAAGATCGCTAGCTATGGTATAGCTGGAAAAGTCTTCTCAATTATTAAATCATTTCTTTCTGATAGGTTCATAAGAGTAGTAGTTGAGGGGCAAAAATCAGAAGCTCACAGTATTAATGCCGGTGTCCCTCAGGGATCCATCCTGGGCCCAACTCTTTTCCTGATCTACATTAATGATCTTCCAAATCATATCCTTACATCATTTGTAGACATTTATGCTGACGACACTACCATTTATGGTAGCACATCTAAGACAGTAAACGACCAAGTTCTCTCCAATTCTATCTCCTCTGATCTTGAGCACGTAGTACAATGGGGAAAGGAGTGGCTGGTTACTTTTAATGCATCTAAAACCAAGCTTCTCTCTTTACATCATCAACATTCTAATTCACATTTGTCATCAATTGAAATGAATGGCTCTCGTCTTCAGGAGGCCTCAAGTTTTGACAAGCTTCTGGGCTTGACCATTACTCCTGATCTTAAATGGAACACGTATATCAAATCTGTTGCCAAGGCCGCTGGAAAAATGGTGGGATCTTTCTATCGATCCAGTAGATATCTCACTGCTGATGCTATTCTCTACCTATATAAGAGCCAGGTACGTCCAAGGATGGAATACTGTTGCCACATCTGGGCAGGAGCTGCTAGAAAGGACTTGTCCTGCCTTGATAGAGTTCAAAATAGACTTCGTAGCCTCGTAGGAGATGTCCTTTTCTCCTCCTTGCAACCTCTATCTCACAGAAGAGATGTTGCGAGTTTGTCTCTGATGTATCGTTATTTTCATGGAAAGTGTTCAACTGAGCTTCAATCTATGGTCCCCCCTCGCCAAACTTTCACAAGAAACACTCGTCTAGCTGTAAACACTATCAATAATTTCCCCCACTCTTTATCTGTGCCTAAACCTAAACGTAGATTCCATGAACAAGGCTTCTTTCTTAGAACTGCACGCCTGTGGAATTGTCTTCCGTTTTCCTGCTTTCCGGCTGACTACAATATGGTTGTGTTCAAGTCTAAAGTAAATAAGTTCTTGATGAGCCGTTCCATATAAGTTATTAAATTTACCAAATTTTCATTACTAATGATTACTATATTGACCAATTTCTACTGTACACTCTTTAACCCTTATCCTTGAGTGACCTCTGGGCCTTGATAATGTGGTGACGCCTTTGTAAAAAAAAAAAAAAAAAAAAAATGTAAACAGAATGTGTTTACAATATCGGTAAATTTTCAATGGGTTTAATTACATGATTATTGATAATGTAACCATGTGATTGAACTTTAATTTAAATTAACCACACGTGGTCGCAAAATGAATGCCGACGCTCAAAGTGTATACACATTTTGACTCCTCCCTTTACTTAAAAATTCACCAAAAATCAGAAAATTAACCAATTTTAATGAAAATTGAAGTATTTTTCAAATAATGATTGCAGAATATAATGAACTAATTATTTTTACTTAACTCTTAGTGAAAATGTTTTATTTTGTTTAAACAAAAAATACCTTTACTAAAGTTATGGTTTTCAGTAGTAAATAAAAAGCGCAAGAATTTATTTTTGCTTTTTTTAAAGCATCGTAATTTGTAACAATAAAAAATAATTTTTACAGTAACATTACGAAAAAAGCCCCTAAAGTCCGTATTAATGTATTCGATATAACTCGAAGAAAAATGAATTATCGTATACTATTCAGGAAATTAAAGATTCAATTAGATTCCTATTTCAGTCACCTAAATTATTTAGGGTGAAATGAGTTTAGGAATTTATAGCCAAACCTAGATATTTTTTTTTGGTAAATATCCAGATACGCTACTACAGAACACCGACCACTCTAATTTGTTTGGGGGGGGGGGATGATGTTGGGGCGCACGCGCGCCCCAACATCATATCCACCCCCCACCCCGCTCGCGCCCCCAATGTACAAAGTAAAATCTTCGGAAAATGTTAAATGGTGTTCTAATTGGTAAATGTCGGTGCGTTACTTACGGAAAATTCGATGTTCCAGGTAAAAAAAAAAAAAACAGATAAATTATCCCCCCCCCCTACTCCAACTTGGTGTGCTTTCCTTTTCTTATTTTATTTCTTTTTCAGCTAATTTTAAATTTTCCACCCAAAAAGCGCTATAATGTATTTTTGAAAATTAGAAAATTCTATGTCCTGGAAAAAAAAATCCCCTCCCCCCAACGTAGTTTGCTTGGTGAAGCCATCGTTTATGCTACAGCATGCATGCGCGTAGCATAAACGGAAGCTGCAAAATGGTGGAAAGAAGTTCGTGGGTTCAGGGGTAAATACCATGCGAATGGTAAATTTGCCCCAAGTTTGACTACCAGATTCGTTGTCAGCGACCTCAATTACCTATACAAAAACAAATTAGAGTGGTCGGTGTTCTGTAGTAGCGTATCTGGATATTTACCTTTTTTTTTTTTCTTGCTTAAAAAAATAGCATTAATACAGTAAGTTAGGTAAACTGACTTTTTCGTTTAAAAATGGAATTATTTCCCTTTCGTTATTAACTTTTTTTTTTTTTAATAAATATTTTGTGTTTTATATACATAAAGTACAATTGTTGAATGTTACTGTTTTGATTATATTCGTTTGGGGGGGGCACAATTAAAAAATTAAGAAAGATTAAAATGAAGCGAAATTTAAGTTTCCGTTCCATTTTTACAACAACCGTAAAACAGTGCATACTCAGCAAGTTTTATCGTAATTTATAAGCATATTGAAACACTAAATCAAAATTTTATTTTTTTTTTTTTGCATAATTAATGATGGAAGTATTTTTCTGTTTATTTTCTTAACATCTGTTAAAAAAAAAATTTGTAAATTCTCTTAAAAAAAAGAATCAAACTTTTCTCTACTTTCACATGTGTTCCATTTTAACAAACTGAGCCACAGCAACGCGTGGTCGGGTACAGCTAGTATATATATATATATATATATATATATATATATATATATATATATATATATATATATATATATATATAAATGAAACGTCTGGTTTGTTCAACTTAATTAAACTAGAAAACTACAAGTCTGTTTTTCTTAACATTTTGTGACAGCATTTTTAGTTAATTCAAGCATGTTTTTATATACTTAAAACAGAATATTAAAATATTTAAAAAACATTGCTTTTGAAATCGTGTGAAATCGTTTGTCATCAGCAAAAGACGTACACGTACAACAGCAAACACTGGCATAAGAAGAGCTCCGATTGGCTGAATTCCAAATGTCGAAGACATGAAATTTATTGCTTTATGATTGTT
Organism: Euprymna scolopes; assembly: GCF_053919585.1. Lineage (NCBI taxonomy): Eukaryota > Metazoa > Mollusca > Cephalopoda > Sepiida > Sepiolidae > Euprymna > Euprymna scolopes. The sequence goes on along the minus strand of NC_136484.1, from coordinate 26,840,243 downwards.
TTTTTGTTTTTTCAAAAGAAGATTAATGATCTGTCGTACACGAGTCAAACCTCAAATGCCACATACAATGTTGAATGTGGATTTTGCCATACTGTTATTTTTTTTATTTAAGAACTTTTAATTACATACATTGCGTTGGGGTTTTTTCTTGGTTACACTTTTGCGCTTTTCCAGTCGATTTTTTTTTGTACTTAAGAACCTATGTTACCGTACTGAAAAATATAGTGGTTTGTTATATCAGGCAAAAAAAAAAAAAATTGCTCGCCAAGAGGTGCATTTTGAGTTGAAACAGTTGTTTCTATATAAGAAAATATTAACTGTTTTTTTTTTAATTGTTAGATGAAAGTACAGTTTTTTTTCAAAGTAAATTTATGGTACATATGCATTTTGGTAACGTGCTGAAATAATACCGTTTTTTTTTTTTCAGCCATTCTTACCATGAAGAAGGGAGGGTATTTTGTAACTATTCTGTGCTTTCAACTTACAATTTATTATATGAAAAAAAAAGATATTGTGAAATTATAAAAAAAAAATAAGATATTGTGAAAGTTGAATTTAATTTAAAAAAAACATGGACAGAGCATTCAACATTGTAGCCGGATCCTATTTGGTGATAAAGTCCGATTTGTATACGTCAGTCGATTAATTTTTTATTTTTGATTTTTTACCGTAAATTGTTAGGTTAAAATTTTTTTTTTTTTCAAAAAAATTGAAAATACACTTTTTTTAAGGAGTTGTTTTTATATAAGAAAATATGAATGCTTTTTCTTTATTAAAACGATGGTACTCATTAGTGTTGAGTTCCATGGTGGCCAGCATATTTATTTAATAGTCATTCCCTTAAAAACAGCTAACGCATGCGCCATAACATTTTATTTTATCTACTTACGTTGGCTCAACTTCTTTATGAATATTAAAAAGAAAAGTAACTAACCCATTTATTGATACTTTCTCACTTTTTACAAACATTTTTAATTTACATGAATGGATAACTTTTTGGTAAATATTTACATTAAGGTCCACCTCCACAATTTTCTTTAAAATGACAAGTTCTATTGGTTTTCAAAAAATCTCAGTGCGATAAATAAATCTACTTCTTTGCAACGAACATTGGCCGCCCCCGCCCCGTAAGCCAACGTAAGTAAATAAATTAATAAAAAATGTTACGTGCGCATGTGTTAATCTTTTCTAAGGGAGCGACTATTAATGGAACTGAACGCCCAAGGAGTACCAAAACTGTAAATTGTAAGGTGAAATGCAGAAAAGTTTCTACCAAGAAAACCGTTATTTTTTCAGCTTTTCTTACAATGGGAGGGGATGGTGTTTTGTAACTATTCTGTGCTTTCAACTAACAATTTATTTAAAAAAAAAAAAAAAAAAAAAAGGGAAATTTTTACATTAAGGTCCACCTCCACAATTTTTAACATGGGTAGGTTGGGGTTGTTTATTCTGAAAGCCGTTCTTAACATGGGGAGGAATGAGGGTTTTTATTCCAAAAGTCATTTTTTACATGGGGAGGTTAGGGGTGTTTATTCTGAAAGCCGTTCTTAACATGGGAAGATTGAGGATGTTTATTCCAAAAGCCGTTCTTAATATGGGGAGGTTGGGGGTGTTTATTCATGGTCGCCAGTGAATTATAGCGCATAGTACAGGTCTTTATGTTTCAAAAACTACTTGCCTTTGCAAATTGTAAATAAGATGTTCTTATTCAGCATCGTCGAAAACCTTTAAAAGTAGTAATTAAAAAAAAACATATGGTGAAATTTAAATTTAACTTGGAAAAACTATTTTAAAATAGCGCGGTACCAAAAATAAAAATAGACAGAAAAATACCCCCTTTGGGTGTATCACTATGCATAAAGATTCGAAAAAGTTGTCAACAAAAAACAAATATATATATAACAAGTAAATTTTTTCAAAGGCAAGATAAGTTACTTTTCTACCTAACTGGATAATTTTTAGTGTTTTTATTTGGTTTGTATTACTGTACACAGATTCGAAAAAGTTGTCAAAAGACAAATGTATAACAAATATTATCAAAGGCAAGATAAGTTACTTTTCTACCAACCTGGATAATTTTTTAGTGTTTTTATTTAATGTAAAACGTTTATTCGGCTCCAAAAACACTGCGTTTACCGCTATATTTGAAAATTACAAATGGCAGCGGACTCTGTTAAACATGTTAAGTTTGAAAAAATGAGTTAAAACTAAAAAATTACACAATATACTGTTACCACCGACTATATGTCAGCTTATGTCATGGTAACATATATTGAGTGAGTTCCTAACAGTATTTTGTATAGTTTTTTAGTTTTGACTCATTTTCCCAAACTTAATGTGTTCAACACAGTCTGCCGCGATTTGCATTTTTCAAATATCCTGATAAACACTGCAGGTTTTTGAACTGATTAAACATTTTACATTAAATAGAAACACTAAAATCTTATCCAGTTAGGTAGAAAAGTAACTTATGTTGCCTTTGATAACATTTATTTGTTATATATTTATTTTTCAACAACCTTTTCGGATCTGTGTTTAGTAATACAAACCCATTTTATTTGATGTAATGTTTAGTCGGCTTGAAAAACAGTGTTTATCGGTGTATTTGAAAAACACAAATGGTGGCGGACACTGTTGATTACGTTGTTTTGGGAAATGAGTTAAAACTAAAAAAACTATACAAAATACTGTCAGAAACCCACCGAATATGTCAGCCTATGTCACGGTAACATATTCGGTGGGTTTCTGACATGGTTTTGTCTAGATTTTTAGTTTTTTACTTATTTTCCCAAACTTAACGTATTCAGCAGAGTCCACAACCATTTGTATTTTTTTCAAATACATCGTTAAACACTGTGTTTTTCGAGCTGATTAAACATTTTACATTAAGTAAAAACACTAAAAAATTATCCAGTTATGCAGAAACGTAACTTACCTTTGCCTCCATTTATTTGCTTTTGGACAACTTTTTTGTAGAATAATCAAAAGAACTGTAGTAGTAGGGGAAGATACATGTATCTTAGGATGCCTCAAGGATATGTCGCATCTGGGGATGCTTACACTCGCAGATACGATGAGATAATAAAAGTTATCCCACGCAAGGTGAAGATAGTAGATGAAACCCTGCTATATTACTCTAGCATTGAGGGAGCCTTTTATCATACCTTCGATTTCCTGCTCCAATGTGCTAAGAATGGAATTGTGCTCAACACCGATAAATTCCAATTCTGTCAGGATGCCGTACAATTTGGAGACCTCCAGATAACTTCTCCAGGAGTGACCCTTTCTGAGTCCATGATACAAGCGATACAGGATTTTCCAGTCCCAAGGACAATTACTGACGCCAGATCATGGTTTGGGCTTGTCAACCAAGTAGCCTGGGCATATTCACTGGGTCCAGTTATGGTGCCTTTTCAGGACCTCGTCAAACAAAACTCCAAATTTGCTTGGAATCAAAACCTTGAAGACGCATTCAAAGATTCCAAGCGAGTTATAATTCACCTAGTCCAGAAGGAAGTAGCAACATTTGACAAAGACAGAGCAACTTGCCTTGCTCCAGATTAGAGCAAAGAAGGAATGGGCTTCCTACTCCTACAAAAACATTGCCAATGTACCATTGAAAAAGCCCCAATCTGCTGTTCCGAAGGTTGGCATCTGATATATGCCGGCAGCAGATTTTGCACGGATGCTGAACGCAGATACGCACCAATAGAGGGTGAGGCAGCAGCAATAGCATGGGCATTGGAGAAATGCTGTATGTTCGTCATGGGTTCTCCAAACATCATAGTGGTCACAGACCATGAACCTCTGAAAGGGATATTTGGCGATCGTGATCTGAGCAAGATCCAAAACCCCCGGCTCTTTAGACTAAAGGAAAAGACCCTGAGATATAGATTTACCATACAGCATTGCCCCGGGAAGTGGCACAGAGGCCCTGATACAGTCTCCCGCCACCCAGTGGCGATGGTGCAAGCCCTCCTCAATGTATTTCCAACAAAACCTTCTCAAATGGATATACTGGAGTCAAACAACATAAGCAACATAACAGAGTCAACAGCCTTAATAGCAACATTTGCAGACAGCAGTAATATAGCCATGATATCACCAGACCTAATTCGTTCAGCAGGTCGTGGCGATCAACAATATAACAAATTAATAGACACAATACAGCAAGGCTTCCCAAAAACACGTAATCTCACTGCGCCCGAAGTCCGTGAGTATTGGGAGGTGAGGCACCACCTTAGCACTGACAATGGTCTAGTATTGTTGGATCGAAGGATCGTAATCCCCAAAACACAACGAAAAAAGGTCCTGCATTCTGCACACCAAGGAGTAGTCGGCATGAAAACACGTGCCAACGAATCGGTGTACTGGCCAGGGATGGATGCATCAATCCGCAGTATTAGGGCGAATTGCATGGTATGCTCAACCATCGCACATAGTCAACCAAGGGAGCCTATCATTCTAACACGATCCCCAGAGTGGCCATTCCAACAAATCATCATGGATATTTTTTATATTGGAGATCACACATACCTTGCCTGCACAGATAGGCTAACTGGTTGGCTAATTTTATACCGTCTAGAATCAGGTCACACTACTACAACCAAATTGATGTCCATATGCCGACAACTGTTCCAAACATATGGTGACCCAGAAGAACTCAACACCGATGGCGGCCCACCTTTCATTTCCAGGACGTTTCAAGAATTTCTGAAAACATGGTGTGTTAGGCACAGATTATCTTCTGTTGCGTATCCCCAATCCAATGGCAAAGCAGAGCTCGCAGTAAAAACTGCAAAGAGGATTGTGAAAGGAAACAGGCCCCCAGGGTTCCTTGGACAATGACAGTGTTGCCCGGGCCATCTTGCAGTATCGGAATACACCAATCCAAAGCATTGGCCTATCACCGGCTCAATTATTACTTCACCGTCGACTACGTGACTCCATCCCTTCACAGCCAATCCTCTACAAGCCTCAACCTGAATGGGTGTCAGCGGCACAACACCGCGAGGAAATGCTCCACCACCGCAATGCAAAAATAGTAGAAAGCTACAATAAATATACCCACAACCTTCCACCGTTACAATCTGGTGACACCGTAGCCATCCAAAACCCAGTCAATCGCAGATAGAACACAACGGGCAAAATCATCAGTTCCCTACCAGATCGACAATACCGAATCAGGGTTAACGGATCCGAAAGGATCACACTTAGGAACCGCCGTTTCCTCAGAAAATGCAAACTCAAGCCTGCACCAACCCCAATACCAAGTGCAACACTAGGACCAACAATTCCTTCAAGCGATACTACATTCTTGCATCTCCCACTGTCTCCCTGTAATAGCACATACACAGCAACCAAACCCCAACAACAAACCACACATATATCCCCACGCTTTCGATCATCAAGGATTCCCCGAGCTCTTTCTAGGTTACTACCACACAACAAACTAGGCCTAAAAGAGAGATACACCTCTCATACAACCCAGCCTACTCGGGGGGGGGGGGAAGATGTAGAATAATCAAAAGAACTGTAGTAGTCAATAACACACAACAATAATAATAATAATAATAATAATAATAACAGCAACACTTACCAAGGGTCCAGCTTATGCACAAGACCGACACCAGATTGAGGTGGACTGAGGGCTTGTATTTATGTACAAGCATATCCAATCAGGTGATTCCACCAATCATAATCCAAAGAATAGACTGGCCGATGTGTGCACAATGGAATCTCCCATTGTGCCATAAATAGTTCTCTTCTTTCATGAGAGGTAACTTTAGTCTTTGCCAAGTTATCCACAACTTGAACGCTGACCGAAAGTCCACTACACAATCCAAGGTGTGTATAGTAAACCCCTCACCAAAATATTAATTGAAAAGTCACATTTTTGAATACAAAAAATAAAAAAAAATAACTCTATTAACCGTTTCAACATTTTAGCAACATTCGGCTTAATCCAATGATTGCTGGTCGAGCCCAAGCCATGATTGATGGAAACTCCTAAGGATGCGGGTCATATTCTGCAAGAGTACAGTTTTTTTTTTTTTTTCATTTTTGTCTTTTTCTTCTCACTTTTGGAGTGGATTGCTGTACTAAGAATATAAGAAACATGCATTTTCTCTTTTTATTAGACTTTTCCGTTACAGCAAATTGAGCCACAGCAATGAGCGGCAGGGTACAGCTAGTATAATATATATTAGCATGGAGACGATTAGTCAGCTATACAGAAATCTTTGTATATTATTATATATATATACTAGCATGGGTGCCCGGCATTGCCCGGGTGTTTGGAGATGTGTGTTGAGAAAAAAAAATAAAAGTGGTAGTAGGAAGGCAGGCTCGAACCCATACCGCAAAGGAGGGAAAGAATGGGAAAAAAACCTGACATCTTTGCTGTTACGACCATCGCCAAACTGGAAGTGATGTAGGTTTAAATTAAGGCTAGTCAATTGAAAAGAGGGGATGACTTTCGAAAATATCGGCAAAAAAAGCGACCCCTCCTTGTAGAAAAGTGCCTAGTTGAGGGTAAAGAAATTAATGTTTTTAGCCAATTTTTCGCTATTTGTCGTCTGAAGGGTTGAGCTTTAAAACGATACTGATCTTGTGAAAATCCATCACCTCTGTCAAAAGTTTTAGGCAGACATGCAAACATACATACATTTATATATTGGTAGCTCAAATTTTCGACCCAAACCAATTAAAAAGCTTGCCCTATCTCTGAATACCCTTTATGTAAAATTTCAAATGTTTTGACCACAAATTGTCTGAGTAATTTGGTAGAGACCACAGAGGTCAAATTTTTTTTAACTTTGACCCCTATTATGACCCCTTAAAATTTATTTTTTGGGCTCAAATCAAGTTATTAAGTTAGATCCATGTCCAAGGAACCTATATCTAAAATTTCAAGTGTTTAGACCCAATATTGGCGGAGGAATTTGGTAGAGTTCTCAAAAGTCAAATCGTTGAACTTTGACCCCTTAACAGCCAAATTTCTGGCCGAACACCAATCAAAGATTTTCCCAAATCTCAGTACCCTGTATATCAAGTTTCGGGTCTGTAGACTTAAAATTGACAGAGTTATTGCATAGGAAAATGTACACACAGACACGTTCACTTTTATAGATATATATATATATATATATACATGCTTGCATTTTTCTATAATATATCTATCTCTTTATATATACATATATATAAAAAATAGATCTTACTTAATTATACATATGGAATATGCCATGACTTAAAATTTACCTCCAGTTATACCCGTACTGTACTGCACCTACATCTTAACCCTCCTGTAATCTAAAATATACAGTGACTGGGCAAAATTCTTAGCTCAATTCCTAATACCTACGCACACTATAACGTTATCCTGTACCTAAACTAACATATAAATTTTAAAAAATGGAAAAATCTAAAAGGTAAAAGTCTTGATCCACATTAACGCCTTATCTAACAAGCCTGCTCACATAGTTGCTGCCACTGCATGAGCGTTTTGCTCCTTAGTAACAATGATATAGCAATGTCCCTAAATCACTTTGAGGAGTGTAACTATTCATTAGATATATAACCTCTACAAACTAACCCTGTAACATTAACTAATCATGCGGGGTCGCAGAAATACCTGGATTAGAACCCAGACGCGGAACTAATCCTCTCGGGGCTGATGGACCCAGTAGATCTTCTCAGATCACCCATCTAGGAGAAGGAAAACTCTGAAACTAAAGCTAGGGGGAGGGAGGCCTCTCCAGTCTTGGATGACAACCTTCCTAGAGCTGGTGACTCAAACAAATTACCGGTCTGCAAACCTAAACTGCTTAAGGAGTAGATAGGCTCTGTCTATCGCCGGCTTCCATACTCCTTCTTTGCCTATTAGTCAGGCGCAGAGACACTATCACAGTGACTCGACTAAACACTTAGTGGTAGATCTTGTTTCTTGTCTAGGGCAATGAACGCCGTTTTCTCCACTCTCAACACATCCCAACTCTCAAAACTGGGCACTTGGGAGTGCTTGAGTACCACACATGCCTGTGCAATTAGATTGGGTTGACTTTCTTCTGATGGGTTGAGGGTACCGGATTGACAGTTCCTGGCTGCTGTTTCTGACTGGTAGTACAGTAGTCCTAACTCTTTGATAGCGCTTAGAGTGGCTGCTACATCAACAGTTGTATAATATTGGGATGTTTGTAGCGCCATGTTGTGCATGGAAAGGGACCCTGCACTCATCCCCGATGGGCTTTCCTGAGGCCACAGTCCTAGTTGAAGAAAGGTCAGCTGATGGTCTACTTGTGTTGCATGTCTGATACCCTGCATAACCTCTTGTTCAGCTCCCTCTTAACTAACTGAAACTCTTTAAAAACATGATGACAGTACAATAAAAAAATAAGCTTAAACCAGGCCTAGAAGCAAACAAATCCAACTTGCCTCCTCTCTTGAGGCTTGCATTCACAAACATCTGTGCCTTAGAACTAATTTAGCTGATGTTGAAGCATTTCTCCTAACGAACACCCCGAATATCTTAGCACTAAGTGAGACTAACCTACACTCCTCCATCCCCTCTAACTACTTTAACATGCCTGGCTATCTCCCACTCTGCCTTAAGGACTGACAGACATATGCATGGACTTGGAGTCTACATTCCTAACACCCTCCCCTTGACTAGAGAAATAAACCTAGAATCGAGCGATCAAGCCTTTATGTGATTTAGACTAAACATACAACATAACATTAGCTACTTTTATTTTCTCTACCGCTCTCCCTCGACCAAGGACTGCACCATAATAAACAAAGTCTCCGACAGCATAGACACGGCACTGTCCTTCGACACTAGCGCACAAGTACATGTATTTGGTGACTTTAATCGTGGCCTTCGTTATAAAGATGGCCGGCCAGCTGAAAAAATGACGTCATCGCCGAGGTCCCAACAAGCAAGATATGTGGAACTCTTAGACTGTCAATAATGAACAGTAATTTTTACAGACAGCGTTACAAAACTTCAAAATTGGATTGAAATAAAGAAAGAACACGATGATTTATACTGAAACTCGTCTAATATTAATAATAAAAAAATAATAAAACACAAGTTGTTTGTTTAAGTATTATAAGCAATTGAATATTTTGTTGTATTATAGATTTTAAAGATTAGAATGCGTTCTTTAATTACTTATAAATTACATTTTTAAAAAGTGAAGGAACACGATTTGATTTGTAGTAAACTTGAAGTTTATTTAATATAATTAAATGAAAATTATGCATGTAAGATTATGAATATTTGAAGCAGAACATAAGCAAAACATTTGAAATATTAAAATTAAACTATTTTTTTAATCAAATGAACAATATTTTTTAAATCAAAATTAACTTTTTTTTAATAAAAAGGAATATTTTTTAATCAAAATGAACCACAATATTTTTAAATGCAAATGAACCACAATATTTTTTCAAAATCAAAAACAATATTTTTAATAAATTCATGAAATATTGCACAGTAAAAAAATAATTAACCTAAAGAAAAAATCATGTTTCTTATTTAAGATTATTTCACCACATAACAAAAATAACATGCAAAATCATTTTTTTATATTCATATTTTCAGTTTGTTAAAATACGTGGGTTTGTATTACTGTAAACATAGATTCGAAAAAGTTGTCAAAAAACAAATAAATGTTATCAAAGGCAAGATAAGTTACTTTTCTACCAAACTGGACATATTTTTCGTGTTTTTATTCAATGTAACATGTTTATTCAGTTCGAAAACCATACAGTGTTTACCGATGTATTGGAAAATTGGGTTTGTATTACTGTACACATAGATTCCAAAAAGTTGTCAAAAAACAAATATATAATAAATAAATGTTATCAAAGGCAAGATAAATTACTTTTCTACCAAACTGGATATAATAGTAGCCCCCTACACCAAAGTGGCAATGTGCCTTGTTTGAGATGAAATTTAATAAAAAAAATAAAAAATAAGATAGTCGTGTAAAAAATATAAATTTATAACTTAAAATATTGCAGCATTAAGAATTGATTATATAATTTTATAAATTGAATTTAAAAAATAAAAATTTTAATGCTGCAATATTTTAAGTTATAAATTTATATTTTTTTACTAGAATATCTTGTCCTTTTCTTTTCTAGTTTTAACAACTACTCCTTTACTTTTCCAATTTTAAGCTTAACCATATTACTTTTCATGCTCATATTTTTATATTATAACCCATAATTTTTCCAGGCTTCCAATAAATTCACTTGTTCTTTGTTTAATTTCAGTCTTATTTTTTTGCCCCCATAAACATAACATACACATGCAATAACAATGTACAGCACTCGTTTGCTTTCAATAACCCCCCCCCAATTATCTCCCTTTCATTCTTTCATTCTCTCTGTTTCACTTGTTTGCTTCTCTTTTCATGAGAGCGGTGAACTGGTAGCAACAGTAGTCGCTGAAGCAACATGGTTGCTATGAAAATTAGTCATGAAAAATGTTGCTCACCTCCTTACATTTTTTAATGATTTTGAACACCAGTAAATTTATCACAACTTTTGTTTTAATGAATGAAAATTGAAAATCTTTTTTTTTTTTTTCACAATATAGCTGAGAATGTGGTCTATAAACTGTAATAATTGTTTGAAATTTGGTCGAAAAATAAGTGAGCGGTGAAGCTTCAAAGCAGTTCTAAATGACTAAAACTGCCACTTAACCATATATTCAAACAATACAGTGTTTAAATGATAGATAAATATACATGTACACATGCTAGAACTTTTTTTATTCTAAATGCTACATAGTTATGTACGTAAAAATATGCATAAATATAACTGAGGGTAATAGTTAAATGAAACCAACTATCCAATAAGAAGTCATAAAAATGTATAATTAATGAAAGTTTGTTTTTTAAAGGAATATGCAAATTAGTTAACCATTATGAAGTCACTTACATACACATGATTGAATATATTAAGTTCATTTTAATCATTTTTAGATTGAAAAAGTAGGCTTTCAATATCAATGTCAGTGCAATAAAAAATTCTCCAACCCAGATGTGACAACAATACTTCATGCATGGGTGAATTGTGGCTTTGTAAAGATATAGGATACTCTCTGGTGTGAGTAGTTTTCTAACACGGTAGAGGAGACCTTATTTTATCGTTTCAAAAGTTATGGTTGACAAAATCGAAAATATTTTAGAATTTACATATTGTTAATGTTATATACATGTGAAATTTATTTCAATTGGAAGGAAAATCTACAGTTGGTTATCTACCATCTCCTCATCCAACAGTCTTTTTTTAAAAAACTTTTACTCACCCCCAAACAAGGCTCATTGCAACTGAAACGGATTACTGTGAATAAGGGGCCAGATTTAAAGGGTGGGGATGGGGCATCCTAAGTGAGTTGCGCAGCAAAATGTTTGTTCCCATTACATTTCGTGTATGTTAGTACAATCAGGAAAATATGGAGCAGGAAGGGAATTCCAAAGTCTAGCAGTTTGAAGAAAGAACCTACTAGCAGGTCGCCCGGCATTACCCGGTTGTAAAATATGCATGAATATTATATTTTAATTTATACAGAAACTGAGACATGTGCATGTGAGTATTATGTTTTTTTTCTACACAGCTCACTTTTTGTAAGTAAAAAAAAAAAATACTTGAGCTAAGATCAAAACTAAAACCTAGAGACAGTCAGTCAAGTACAATAACCATTAGGCCAGCTTAACACAATCTTTAAAACCTACTTATTCTTAACGTTAGGAATCTGTCATGTGAATGATTCATGCATGCCCATTCATGAAACAGTTAGCAAACAGATAAAAATCTGATGATATAGAGATAGAGTAGAAAGCCCTTCAGCATCCAGGGATACCAAGTAAAGGGATGGGATTTAGCTGATTGTCAAATCTATTTGCATCGCAGGGACATGAGCAGAAAGTTTGTTGGAGCTCATTCTATTCAAGTACTCATAAAACAAGTACAAGGATACAACAGAAGTTGGAGCTTGGTGAACAGTGTGGAAGCTATTAAATTAGAGATTCATTTTTGGAATCTAAGAGGGTGAGGCTAATGATTGGTGCACCAGCCTTAATTTGACAATATTCCATGTATGGCCAGATGGAAGATTTGTAGAAATTTAAGATAATGGTAGGTGAGAGAATTTTTCTAGCACAGTGCAGGGGGCCCACTTTTCTTGCAGCAGCATTGGCAATAAATTCTATGTATTTGTTCAAATATATGTTACCTGTGAATGTTAGGTCGAGAAGTTTGAATGTTGAACTCTCAGGTAGGGTGCTATTTGTCAAGGCAATCAGTGGTTGAAAAAGTTTCTTATAACTGTTGAAGGAAAGAAGCTTTGTTTTGGTAGCATTAAATGATACCATTCATTTATGCCCACATTCTACTACAGACCAGAGATTATTGTCTAAGGATTCACTCATTATCTCGGATATGTCCAGTTTTTTTGGGGTTTTTTTTTTGGAGGGGGGGTTACCCATCTGTTGGTAATAGTGTAACGTCATTAACAAATATATCAATCTTGGACACAACTTCCTTAGGAAGGTCATTTATGGAAATCAGGTACAATAAAGGTTCAACAATTGATTCCTGGGTTGGTTACATTAATGTTTGAATGTAGAGCCATCAAGAGCAACCTGGATCTTTCTTTTAGCTAAGAAGAATCTAATTAGCCATATATATTTAGCATTGCCAGATTGAAACAGTATACATCATATATGACATCAACTGTTATTATGTCATCTGCTATGACATCACATATATATATTAACAAACAAAAAAATTAACAAACAGGAATACAACTTTATTATAATAGATTTGTCCAGTAATACTATAAAAATTAATTTTCCTGAGAAGATCTTCATCCTAGACTTTGTCAAATGCTTTAGATATATCAAGCATTATAACCCTAGCTTCACTTACCTAGTCTAATGTATGGTACATGTGTTCAGAGATGAACATTAATTAGGCTGTCCACAGTAGAACATGCTTGTCTAAATCTATACTGATGGTCAGAAAGAAATTTAGCATTAATGAGGTGGCAGGCTATTGCTAGATTGATTAAAGATTTAAAGAGTTTAACGAAGAGCATAAGTAGCAATAATTTTGAGGACGAGCTCTTCTTGAACATTGTACCACATTTTCCAGCTATCAGTCAAGCAAGATTCAGCAAGGCATTTATTAGTGAGTTTAGAACAGACAAGGGCCAGCTCAGCAGAGCATTTCTTTCTTTCTACAACAGGGATAAAATCAGGCCCACATGCTTTAGAGGTGTCAAAGTTTGTTTTTTTTATGATATTCTATGGAAAGGGGTGATGATCAGGTTGTCACGTGTGTCTTCAATCTGCAATGAGAAATTTAGAAAGGATTGGTTTGCTGAGGTAAAAGTAGACTTTAAGGTAAACCGCTGGCAAGCAGTTCGGCATTATGAGTTTTCATGCAAACAAAATCATTGCAGTTTGATAACTGGGGGAGGCTTGTTCATAAGCCACACTATAACACATAAGTCACCACATAGATTTTTCAGAAATTGTATTTAATTTCTATAACACAATGCATTTTCTGGTCATCTTAGTATACCTTCTCTTAGTTTCACCTAGTATTACAATCTTACAATGATTTTTTTTTATGCTATAAATGTCTATCTATTTGTAAAAATATTTATCCATAAATCGTAATGTGATAAACTTTGACAAACCTGATATTGTGAGTACAAAATTATCTGCAAAAAGACAATCCTTATTTTAAATGATTTATTGAAGATGGGTTTGTGGGTACTATCTTCTTGATAACTATATGTTCACTGACCTGAAATACTTTAAAAAATAAATAAAGCAAAAACTGAGAAATCACAGTGGGAGGCTATGGATACCTCCTCCACAACAAAGATATAAAAGAAACTTTTCTTTTTAGAAAATGCATATGAATATGAATTGCCTATTGTAATAAATAGGCCATAAAAGTTTTGTAGTGGTCAATGTTTAAACATTTATGCCTAAAATCAAAATGCATAAACGTGTTGGTGTGCACGTCATCTGCGCATACACTATCCTGGATAAAAACAAATAATTATATTTTGGACCAATCAGAAAACTTTCTGAATTTATTTGAAATGATCTTTCTGGGAGCCACCTAAATCCTTTTAAAAAGCCAGATATTTCTTCAATAAACCAACTGAATCCAGTTGACCCAAGACTATGGATCAATGTCGCTAATCTGCAACATTTCTCCACTGACACACACATAAATATTAGTGAACACACAGACACACACAACTCATCGACATTATCGTATGTCAATCTGTATAAACTTTATTCATTGAAATATTTCCAATCGTTCTCACTGAACCATTTTCCTAATATAAAATTAAAAGAACAATGACTCTTATAAACAACTTTCAATGAATTATAATTCATAAAAATAAGCAGAGAAGTTTTGAATACGATTTCCCTGACCCTTGAAACTCATAGCTCTTAATATATCAATTCAATCTACTTCAATGTCTCATCTAATGAATCCCCTTGTTTTTACAAGAATTCTAAAAATATCAGCAAGCATTCTGTTTTTCCTTTTGCTATAAACTTCCATTTTAAACATATATAAATAATCTCTTTTGCGAATAAATGCCTTCTTAACTCATTATTTTGTTTTGTTTACCATATGACAATATGTCACTCGTATTCTCATAATTGATTATAAACCTTGCAAACCTTTTTCACTGAAAATATTTCTCCGAATCTGGCTCATCATAAAAATACTTCTCTCATTACAAAATACCTCAAAGTAAACCACAAAACTGGTGTGGGACACATTCCCTAAAACTGGTGACCAACAATCTCCTAAAGTTTGTTTCTATCTTTGCAACAAATAAGTGCATAACTTTGAAATTGCATGATTTGTTCATTATTTTATTACTTACTAGCATGGGTACCTGGCGTTGCCTGGGTGGAGAGAGGTGGTACAGTAAGGAGCAACCAATCCCAAGCCCTAAAAAAAAAACCCAACTTTTCTTCAATCAAAATAGCGAGTACCCGTGCGAGCGCCAAAAAAAAAAAAAAAAAAAAAAATTAGCCACAGAAAGCAGGCAGGCCCAAACCTGTAATACGAATACGAAAGGAAAATTAGGGTCAAAGTTTTAAAAAATTTTTCATAAAGTGTATTCAGACATAGGGCAAGCTTTTTAATCAGTTTTTAACAGAAAATTTGAGCTGCAAAGAGGTCAAAGTTAAAAAGATTTTACCTTTGCTGTCTCTAGCAAACTATTCAGCCAATTTTGGGTCTAAACATTTGAAGTTTTACATATAGGGTATTCAGACATGCAGTCAGCTTTTTAATCAGTTTTGGAGCGAAAATTTGGCTGCTAAGAGGTCAAAGTTGAAAGAGTTAACCTTTGCAGACTCTACCAAACTCCTCCACCAATTTTGGATGTAAGCACTTGAAATTTTAGATGTAGGTTACCTGGACATGAGTCAAACTTTTTTATATATATATATATATATATATATATATGCACATAAAGTTATGAATAGTACATTGCCCCCCCCCCGAGCAAAGCCAAACTGAACTGCTAGTAAGTTATAAAAACAAAAAAAAAAACACATGTAAATAACATTAATAAACTTATAGATAAATCATTTTTCTTTTCATTTGATTTATAGTTTGACAGAGTTTTATGAGTTTATAACGATTTTATGAGTGTTTTTTTTAGATAGAGAGAGTGGGGAAAGTGTATGTCTAACAAAAAAAATTGCTGTTTTAGTGATGATTTACAAGCAGTGAGCAATGCTAAAACATTTTAAATGTACAAACAAATAAAAATAAAAACTAATACGTAGAGCTAGTATATAATATGTATATTCATAAAACCCATTGTGTCTGTGTTTGTCTATCTCCATTTTTTCAAAGTTGCATTTCCTCTGAGGTGCGAGGCAGATCAAATGATTGCATTTTTTTGTGGATCGCTCTTTTCTGGGTTTTTAGTCAGTAAAAATAGTTGCTAAAGGGTCACAATTGGAACTTGGCAGGCATAAATCGACTAAACATGTTATAGGTACACATGCACAAATATATACATTTAAAGTCGGTTTACTTTTAACTATTTCTTATCCATCTGACGATAGTTCAAATGGCAATGATTAAGACTTGAGCTTTATATGTTTTGGCTTTGATTCTAACTGATGTCACCCAAGTCCTATTTTTTTTTTTTTTTTTTACTTTTGAAATCACTACTATATATTGGGTACAATATAAAATATAATAATCAATAAAGAATGGACTATAACAATAAATACAAAATCTGCACAAATAAAAATATCATATTTAGTATATTTTATGACCAGGCAATGCTGGGCAGTTAGCAAGTATATGATATACATCAACAACGCCAAGATTTTTAACACAATAGTCACTTCTGAAAAAAAAGACTGAGTATTTATTTGCTTTCCCACAAAAGTAAAATGTGACACAAGGTCGTTTTTAAAGTGCGGTTAAACCAGCTCCCTGAAACAAAGGCAAAAGGGGCACTCTGGTTGAGACCAAAAATAATAATTGTCCCCATATAGAGGGTTTCCCCTCCATTGACTGAGAAAAATTACCTTAAGTGCAGCATCTGCAGAACAGATACTACACTTTGATCTCGGACCGGAAACAAGCCATATATAATGTAACTTTTCTACTTTTCATAGACCAGATGCTACCCACTTATGAGTATTTGTGTTGCAAATACACCTGCCAAGATAATAAAAATAATTTTAAGCTTGTAGTTAATCTTCTACAAGTGTTTTTAAAACTTGTGGAAAATAAAAAGTGAACCTTGTGTTTACCTCATAACTCTCGCTTCCTTTATTTTGTCCTTTCGTCCTCACATTCCTCGAACAATGTTTCTGACAAAGGGGGGGGGGGTTGTCGTTTTTTGAACGGGAACTTATGAATCAAACATTTGTTTTAAACCTTTCTTTCTAGCATTTGACATCAGGTGGCTTCATGCCTTGTCTGAAGCGATTTCCATAAAAAAACGCTAACAACTGTGTTATCTACTTTAATATATATTAAGAAAAGCTTAGTTTTGATATTGATGTCAAAAATAATGAACTTCATGACTCTCTTGCTGCTGATAAAGAATATGATCATCAACACTTAACAAATAATGTCTCACACTCAATTCTATTCTAATTTCTGAGCTAAAGTTTCAAATGAAATAAAGTTTTATTGTTATGTATAATTTATTTCACCTTCTTATTCTTAAATTTATAAATTTATTCATTTCTAAGTTTCGTTTATTACATTGGCAAGAAGGATTTTAGTACAAGTTTTATTAAATATCACAATACTTTACATTATTTCGGTCTGCTATTCTCCTCTCATGCATCACCTAGATTTATTGTAGCAAATTCAAACTTCAAACGTAGAAAGGTTTTATTACTAGAGTTTATTTATATATGTACTGTACAGAAGAAAAAAAAAAATCTTAAAGTTTACCATGACCCACAAAAAAGGCGACCAATTTATTTATAATAGACTACCTGTACTTTATTGTTAACTCAGATTGACAAAATAAGGACTTACAAACAATTCACAATACAAACACTTTCTTGCAAGTCGGAGAGTGTCTATTGTACATTTATTTTTATTGTAAACCACCAAATCTGAACCCCTTCCACATTTCTATGTATATATACTTGTAAAATAATGAACCGATCATTATGAATTATATATTCGGTAATATATTTTTTGTGAAATCTACCATTTAAGAGATGCATTCCCAAACTTATCCAACTCAATTTTTATTTATTTATTTTTTTTTAAATAAACGAGATACAAAAAATTGAGAAAAAATTGTTTTACATCCTATCTCGAGTTATATTATGTAATAAAACTTTAACCAGATAAAAGTGTGTGCATTTTTTTTTGTTCATTTTCTATTCGATTTTTTCATTCATTTTATTTTTCATTCTTTTTATTATTTTACTCATATTTTCATTCATTGTTTTATTCATATTTTTCATTATTTTCTATGTAATCAGATTTCATGAACTTTTTATTCAAATTTATTTTTGTTCATTTTTTTTTTTTTCATCTATTAGAGTAGTATGTGTAAACTCAATATCAGAGATAGAACTGGTATGTTTAAATAACGCACTGAAAAAATATTTGCTATATTTTGTTATACTGGTGAGAGAGAAATAATAACACAATATTATATTTAGTAAGTGGTACATCTTATGGCAAAAGTGCTAAATACACTAGGCATAGCAGTTGTATTTACACATTACATTGCTTGGGAGACTAACATTCTCTGTTTTATTATAGTAATGTATATAAGAAAATTAAGTCTGTGTTCTTTGAGAGTAATAATAGTAATAATATAGTAATATAATTAAAATTTTATATATACCCAAAGTGCTCAATATTCTACCGAGAGCAAGTGTATTTAATTGTATTGGAATGATTCATCAGAATCTGGAACCGGAAAAATAACTGTTTACAGTATCAGAATTGGAAAAGTTTTAGCCTATTTTCCAATGCCCAAACCGATTCTTTAAAATTTTTTTAACTGAATTTTCCATTAGTATGAGATATATACTGAATTGGAATGTGCTCAATACTCTAGATAGAGCAGGCGGGTTTAAGAATACATTATTATATTTGGTCAGTGATATATTCATTTACTAAAAAATGTAGTTCAGTTCAGAAAATTTTTTTACAATGGAAGCATTTTTCATTTATACCCTCGTCTAACTGAAACCACTATCAATAATTTCCCCCACTCTTTATCTATGCCTAAACCTAAATGTAGGTTCCATGAACAAAGATTCTTTCTTAGAACTACACGCCTGTGGAACTCTCTTCTGTTTGCCTGTTTTCCAGCTGACTACAATATGGTCATCCTCAAATCCAACATGAATAAGTTCTTGAGTCGTCCTCTTAAGTAATCCAATTTACCAAATTTCCATGACTAACGATT
This sequence comes from Euprymna scolopes, assembly GCF_053919585.1. Taxonomy (NCBI): domain Eukaryota; kingdom Metazoa; phylum Mollusca; class Cephalopoda; order Sepiida; family Sepiolidae; genus Euprymna; species Euprymna scolopes. The sequence continues at coordinate 26,821,261 of NC_136484.1, read as the reverse complement.
ACTATGATATTGTCCCATCGACTACTGTACACTCATTAACCCTTATTCTTTAGTGGCCTCCAGGCCTTGATAAATGATGACTCCTATGTACAAAAAAAAAAAAAACAACCTAAACAGCTCCAGCCACTTACAAAATTAAACGAAATTTCTACATTGCTCTATTTACTAGATAACAAAAAAAAAAATAAAAATAAAACCAATTGTTCAGATACAGATATTTGGAATGAAACAATAACATTTTCAATTAGGTAATTTACTATCCTATAAATCTCAGCCGTGCATGTGTGTTTGTATATCTGTTAAAAACTTGGGTACTTGTACAATTTAATCAATACATTAAAAAATGAAAATACTGAAAAAAAAAAAAAAAGGTTATATTGCACGTATCTGTTATAAAACGAAGTTCTCTGAAAAAAAAATTTCACTTAATTTCATCAAGTAGTTTTTTTCTTTTACAGCGAAAAAACAATTTGTAATGATACAAAGCAAAAAGTTCGATTTTTAGAAAGAAAAGCTAGTAATAAAGATGGGGAGGGAGTATCGATGCTTTACATGGAGTTATCTCCCCGTGGCGTGTTCAACAAATTCCATAATGGCTGACTTCAACACAGAACATGTTTTTCCCTGTAAAAAAAAAAAACAAAAACAAAAAAAAAACTACTCGATCAAATTAAATTTTTTTCGGAGATCTTCAGTCCAAAACAGATAGGTACAATATAACCTTTTTTTCGATATTTTCATTTTTGAATGTCTTGATTAAACTGTACAAGTACCAAAACTTGCCATCCGCATCAAACAGGCATGAACCTGGTATCGTTAGAAAGACCGATCGCTCGGACACATAATATCAAAAAATTAGAAAAATCATAAATCATTTCATGCAGAAATCTCGTTTTGTTTAAAAAGGGTTCAGGTAAAAACCTTGGTTTCAATGCTATTTGTTAATTGTGCATGCGTGAACGGTCAATTTGTTCTTCCATTTTAAAAAGCTAAATTTGCAAAGTTATAATATCTGTGTCATCGTGGTCCGATCAATAACACGTTCTCTTAAAAACTTAAGTTATACAAGTTTGTGCCTAACACGCAGCATTTTTTTTTTTTTTTTTTTTTTTTTTTTTTTGCTTACAAAATTTAGCTTTTGCTCTCGCTTCTGGCTGATGGCGCACAAGTCTTATTTTTTTTTAAATTGACTCTATAAATAAAAATATAACGACCAGGCAATGCCGAGAGCACTCCCTAAGTAGTTTTATAAATTAAAAAAAAAACTTATGAGCAACATTACTTCTTTCTGCATGTAACCATTAAAATGAAGACTAATTCTTTCGTCAGAGTTGGGTTAGATAATTAGAAATTTTCCAACCAAAATAATTAGATTTTCATGCTAATTCATGCTATTTAATTTGACGATTCTGTCCAATTACATCCCCTGATTTCTTGTTTGTTTCATTTTTGCACAATTTTTTTATTAAAAAAAAAAGATAACTTGAGATTTTTTTTTGCACAATTCTAAAATGTAGTGAAAAAACGAAATATTGTTTTCAAATATAATAAATAAGAATATGTGTAAACTGATTTCTTCTCAAATAAATTTCTTACATATTTTTTTTAATATTCACAGAAATAATGAATATTGAATGCAACATATGATTTTTTTACATGTAATAAATAAAATATGGAAAAGAAAATGAAGGTTAATTTAACATAGTTCAAAAAAATATGAATTTTTTACATGTAATAAGTTAAAAAACAAATAAAACTACATAATAAATGTGAATCTAGTAGATGATATTGCCAAAAAAATTTTGTCTAAATCGGTTTACTTCCTTTGAGGCTCATAATAGGAAATGGCTTGGAGAAATTATGCTTGAAAACCAATATTTAATACATCAACTATCAAGAGAGACATTTTTCTTCTCATCATGGCATATACTACATAAAAATTATAAAATATGGGTACTACTAAATCATTTTCAGGTAAAGATATTTAAAATCAAAAAAGAAATTAAATGGTTTTATTTTTCACGATTAGTCTTTGAAAACAAACATACCACAGAAACAGATGCAAAAGTCATAAAATTGTTTTCTTATGCTTTACACAATGTGTTTTCATCATACTTCTCATTAATTTATAATTATTTGGATTATTCGGATTACTGTTCTCACCCTGGACGTTATTCTCACAATGGTTTAGTCAATGTAATCTCCAACCTTCTTAAAGTGTAACATGATGTAGGTGTGTGGTGTAACAAGCAAAGTGCTTATTAATAATCAGTTCTAAGCATTAGTCTTCTGGAGGTTGAAAGTTCAATCCTCAGTGCAGGTGATACTAAGAATACAATTTTACGACTTTTACCCAATCATAGCTGATGGAACAAAAGCAAGTTATATCTGTGGATTAAATAAAGGTTTTCATTATAAACTTTCTAGAGATTTCACAGTCTGACAGAACGATTCTTGAATTTAACAAAATGTACCTGAAGAAGGTCAGAGGTCACATTGACCAAAACGTTGTCAAAATAGCAATCAAGATGTGAACAATAGTCAAAATAATCCAAATAATGTGAAGTTTGATCTTCATTTTGATAAAGTTTGATTATAAAAACAAATTTTTGTGATGTTCAAAATGATTTTGATGTGATTTTTTTTTTTTTTTTTTTTTTTACTTGTGATTAGCCATATTTTCCATTTATCATTTATTTTCTGAACATAAACTAATGATGGAACGATTCCAATATTTTTCCCAATACCGATACAATTATCGATTCGGTACTAAATTCCAGATTCAGATTCTCCATAAAAATTTAAATATTCAACTATAGAGTTGTTATTTTTTCCCCGATTACTGTAAAAACGCATGTTAAATGTGCAGATATTTTCTCAAACATAAAAATACACTTGTAGAGGAGGATCTATCAATTTTAGTTTTACTGGTTGTTTGAAATCAATAAATATTTTCTATTTTAACATTACTACCAACAGTGGGAGATGTTGTTTTAAAGAAAAACACATTAAAAAATGTCAATTAAAAAAATAATTTTTGGCATCAGAACATAGGCACAAATTTTTCTGATTCCAATACTGCAAAATGTTCCAATTTTTCTGGTTCCTGATTCTGATTTCAATTAATCGACCCAACACTAACATAAACCTATGAAATGAAGCTGCCAAAAGGTGGGCTAAGCCTGCAGATATCCAAATAGTTCAATGCAGCACTGAATGCATCATCGCCGTTGATCTTTGGATGGTTATCCCCTCACTTGAACAGCAGAAGATGCAATGGGACATGATTCTGATATAAAATATTAGCAGGAACTGAAATCTAATTTTCAGAGCTTTTCATCTTAACACCAAGTTATGATTTCCACAAGATCCAGCTTTTGATATGAAATAAGCTCTTTCTTTTTTGATAAAAGAAAGGTAGCATTTTCTGTCTGAGTTTCTGTACGTGAGGAGGTAGTCTCTTCTTGCTGACTATTTTTCCCCACCTTCTAACCTTGATCTTTTCAAGATAAAGGTCGATAGGCATCTCCTGTATTTACGATAATCATCTTCCGGTCTTATTAGCTCCTAACATTAAGTGGCTTCATGACCTGTCTGGAGCGATTTCCATTAAAAAAATCCAAGTTTAAAGTCACTTTAGACAAACATTGAGACAGCTTAGATATTGTCAAAGTATTAGCTTAAATATTCCCAAAGTTAGCCATCTAATTACTTAACAAAGTCATTTGATGATGGCTATTTGTTTTTATACTAATGTATGCCTACTTAGAAAATGGAACTGTTAAACCCAAGAGAGTGATATAGAACAAGAGAGAGAAAGTAGCAACCCTAGTTGAAGTCAACATCCCTAATGATGCTGAAAGGAAGAAGATACTACCAAGCTCTTATGTATGGCCCCCGACGAAATTGAAATCTTATGAAGATCTTCATTCCAATAGTCATAGGCGCTACCATAAACACTTTTATCTCAGTTAAAAAAAAAATAAATAAAAAAGACAGCATTCTCTGTCCGTGTTTCTGTCTTTTTCTGCCTTTTTTACATGCCTTGTTGCACTTTGCTATTTTTATCAATAAATTGGATTTGATAAATATCATAATTTATAACTATAATGATATAGACAATTTGCATGAAAAATACCTCCAATTTTATCCATTCAGACTTAATCCCATTAATTAAGTAAAGTTTGAAAATTTGGTGTCATTTCAAAACTTTCTATAACAAGGAACTAACAACTGGTGATCTTGACTGTGAAGGCTGATAGTCCTTTTATTTGAGGGTGACTAAATGTTTATAAAATAGGAAAGGACATAAAAAAAAAAGGTAAAGATGAGGGTTGGGCCAGGAACATGAACTATCTATTTAATGTCTGCTTAAAATCCTGAACTTGCCTTGTGAATTTGTTTAAACATTTAAAAATAATAGCTTGACAAATAAATACAAATAACAGTCAGCATATGTGTGTGTGTGTGTGTGTGTGTGTGTGTGTGTGTGTGTGTGTGTATGTGTGTGTATGTGTGTGTATGTATGTGTGTATGTATGTGTGTGTATGTATGTGTGTGTATGTGTGTGTATGTGTGCGTGTGTATGTGTGCGTGTGTGTGTGTGCGCGCGCATTTCCATGAAGAAATGTGTTGCCATGAATGTAAGTATAGAGATATCTAATATTGAAACTGACAAATTGGCATCATTATCAGCTGATGATACAGACCTCAGCTGATTCTTAACATACGATTCTGCATCAGATGGGCAGTTGCTTTTCATCGTCACGTGACTAAGATAAATACAAAGACCAACAACATAAATTTTTTTTAATTAAAATAAATATAAAATTTTAAAAATTAGCATAAAATACAAATAAATATACAATTTAAAAAATGAACATAAAATAAATAAATATAAAATGAAAAAAGGAATATGAAAAATAAATAAAAATAAAAGAACATTCTCGGTCCTAATATTAAAAAGATTTCAAGTAAGAAAATAAAAACAGTCTAAGAGTAAAAATTTCTTTACAATTATCTTTTCATAAATTTTACAGTACTTAAAATAATGAAATAAAATGGTCTTTGGTTTAGTCGTTTTTTGCCACATTAACTCATTTACGACTGTAAATATTGGTATGTATACGATTAATTGAACACAAACTGCTATTATAAACATAGTTAAGAAATTCTGAGTGCATACCTTCTCAATAATATTAATGTGTCGATTACCACAATATTCAATTCAATATATCGACAAAAAATTAGCATAAAACTAATGGAGGAAATGGATCTGAGGTTTACTTTTGCAACTTCATAACTCTCGATCCCTTATTTTGTCTGTTAGTCCTCACATTCTATGAACAATGTTTCTGGCAAAGGAGGAAGAATTGCTGTTTTCTGCATCAGAATCTATTCATCTAACACTTACGGTTGCCTAGTTTTTGACTTTGAAGGCCCCCCCCCCCAGTTAGCTTCTTACATCAAGAGGCTTCATGCCTTGTCTGGAGTGATTTCCATAAAAAAAAAAACGCAAGTTATGAAAGAGAGGACGGGGTTATGTACAGAGATAAGCATCCCAAGATCAATTACCATGATGCGTTCAACACTGTCTTGAATGGTTTGGATGTCTGTAGGGTAATGGCAGCTGATTCTACAGCCCAGTGACCCAAATTGTAAAAGAAACCTTCGAAAATCGTTTTAGGTACAGCTTCTGTGAGATTTCATCAAGCACTTTCTGCTTAAACCAGTGTAAAGAAATGGCCTTGCTGCATATGATGGCAATGATGAGATTATCATGCTCCAGCGAATACAGGTTGAGGACCTATAGTTATTGGAATTTTACATACCCCCAAAGAAAATAATCTAATCGGATAAAATGGTATGAATGAGGTGGCCAGTTGACGGAGTTATTTCATGAAATTATTCGTTCATCAAATGTTTCTCAGTAAATTGATCATATCACGCAGTGTGGCATGTGGCTCTGTCCTGTTGAAACACATGAATTACCAAACCAAGCTGAACTCAAAATAACCGATAGTTGCCAAATCTGCAATTGAAGAAAATAGAGTTGTCAATTTAAAGTTCGACACCTCTATAAAAAAAAAAAAAAAAACTATATATAAAACCAGAAATTCAAAGAAACTATTATTACATGATTCTTGATCGCCATCATCTGCAACCTTTCATTTTTTTTTTTTTTTTGCTTTAACTTCAAAAATAATTTGAATAAAGTTACAGGTTATATTTTCAGAGAGGAAAAATGAATCCCTTTTTAAATATTTCGTTGTATCCCCAGTTTATAATGATGACAATGTTTCTCACTGTAGCCATCAATAAACTTCTCAGCTGGTATTTTTTTTTTGCAATTTTGCCAAGCTAGTTATCTCCTTATAGCTTCATGCTCTGTCTGCAATGATTTCCATAAAAAAAAGTAAAAATTCTTAGTTTATCCAAAGTGATACAAATTTCAGATTTATCAGTTTTTCTGTTTTCTTTTTAACACATGCTGGGAGAGAGGGGTGGTCAATGATCGATTTCACATTAATCTTTCAATTTTTCTAGATTGTTATTTATTTTTTTTTTTTAATCTTTCTTCTTTTTTACAAGGGAATCACCACTTATCAAGGCCCAGAGGCCACTCGAGGATAAGGGTTAAAGTGTGTACAGTGGTCAAAAGGACAATATCATAGTAATCGTGACAAGTGTAAATTTGGTAAAATTGAATTACTTAAGAGGAACGCCTCATCAAGAACTTAAACTTGTTTTATTATTTGTTTTTTTTTATCAACCATGAAGTGTCAATAAACAGGTTCATTCTTGTTTTATTATCTTAGGATATTATTAGGATATATGCTATAATATGCTTGGCCATTTCATGAGTGCCAATATTACTGCCTTTTCTTGCACCTGCAAATTCTAGCTGCTAAATTTTAGCTCAATTTACTAGCATTAAAAAAAATTAATTGCCTACTCCTTTCTAATAAGACAAATTTTTGTTAATGGCAGGGAAGTGTTGCATTCTGAAATTACTATTTTTTGTTTGTTTTTTTTTAATTAAAAGAAGAGTAGAAAATTAATCTTAGGTTTACTTTCGGCAGCCGCATAACTTTCGCTTTTTTTTGTCCTTTATTCCTCATATTCCATGAGTGACGTTTCTGACAAAGAGAGAAGAATCACTGTTTTCTGGGTCAGAATCTATTTCATATAACACTTACCATTGGCAAGTTTTTTTTACCTTGAAGTAGCATTTTAGCTCACATCAAGTGGCTTCATGCCTTGTCTGAAGCGACTTCCATAAAAAAATTATGATCCTTTCTGGTAAGGCTGATAATTCAATGCAATCTATAGATATAAAGTAGTAGCGTCTGTGTGTACAACTCTCCTACAGACCACACCACTGGACCAATCATAACCAAACCTGACATGATAAGGGTCTCCGACCTAGGGATGGTGCACACTATTTTTCAAGGTCACGGTTAAAGGTTAGTGCGGCTTTTCATAAACTCCCCACCCAGGGATGGTGCACACCAAGTTGGGGTTCACCACCATCCTGGGAGCCGCCCCTAACTTCTCTGTGAATTTAAATCAGATCATCCTCCTCCACTCCCATCCCCTCAACAAATTAAATAAACATTCACCATTGTGATTCTTTGTAATTATTTCAATTTTTAACACTACAATTGTCAAATTTGATGCAATCTATTTGCTTTAAAGTTCATAGTTGGATTTCAGTCAGTTCAAGAGGTAGTTAAAAATTTTTAAACCCCTTAAGAAATAGTTGTTCTTACAACATCCACTTACTGCAAGGGTGATTGCAAAGTGGGTACCTAAGCGTACAGCTAGTTTAATAATATTACACTGTACTAAAACATAGATTCTTGTAGATAGCCGGACACCTTTAAACTTCCTTTGCTTATTAATTGTTCCAGATGTTGTTGTTGTTGATCATCATCATCATCATCATAAATATTATTATTATTATTCAATTTAATGTTTGTTTTATATGCTGGCATACATTGGATAACCATTATGAGGAACGAACAGAACAACATATGGCTTTTTAAAACATTTAAATCACCATTCATTGGATAACTTCTGTCAGATGGCACTACCAATTCATCACAGCCAATTCAAAATTGTTTCACCATTTTTTTTTTTATTAAAGGATGCCAATATCATGTCGCAATACTCTTTTAGTATTTGTTATTTTTATCCATTTGCTATTTTTAAACTTGTTTTATTATTTGCTGTTCTTTGTCGACCATGAATTGCTAGTAAAGAAAGACTGTTTCAATAGATTAAGTATTCTTTTTCTTTTCTTTTTTAAATTTTTTTTATTTTTCTCAAAATGTTTTATATCGTTATTATTTCAAGAGTTTCAATAATTGTGACTGGGACTGTGGGTAAATAAGTAAATACACACACATATATTAAACATTTGAATAATACTGAGCACAATGCCATTATTACATATCATTGAGGTATTTTCTTTTTAATTTTATCTTATATCACTAAAAAAGAAAAAAGGAGTCACACCAGAGAGAAAACAATAAACGCTGTGAAATTTTTTTTTCCCTTCCTTCTTTACTGAATTCGATGTTTAAAAACATCTGAGGTCAACACCAAGAATATATATATATATATATATATATATATTCTTTACTTCAGCTATACTAAGCTGGAGTTAATCTTGGTGAGGTTCTAAGTTACAGAAAAGATTACTTTATATTATTTGAATTATTCTGATTACTGTTCTTGTCTGTTATTCTCACAATGTTATGACTGATGTAACCTCCAGTGTTCTTCAGATGCACATTGTCAAATTCTGTTATCTGCACAGAATTTTGAACAGAACCTTTTATTTAATCGACAGAGGTAGCATACTCTCGTTCTATAAACCATGACCAGATAGAAGCCTTAAATAATTTAGAATAGTATTTTTAATATTGTCCGCACTGAGAATTGAACCTTCAACCTCTAGAAGAGTGTCACTTAGAACTGAATTTTACTTGGTGTTTTATCTTTTTAGTCCTTAGAGATTCCAGAGTTCAAATAAAACAAATTATAAATCCTTATCGCAAAAAATTAGAAACATAAAAGCTTTTATTGCCTAAAAAAATAAAGAAAAAACATAAAAAAATGGAAGAATTCGAATTCTTTCAATTATTCCAATTATTTTCTCATTTTGGATTTTATTCTCACAATGCTTAAGTCGATGTGACCTCTGACCTTTTTCAGGTGAATCTCATCAATTTCAGGAATCTGTACAGAATTTCGAACATAACCGTTATTTAATTCACAGAAGTAGCTTGCTCTCGTTCCATCAGCCATGATCAGGTAGAAGTCTTAATCAATTTGTCATTGTCTCTTTAGTATCATCTATACTGAGGATTGAACCTTCAACCTCCATAAGACTGTCACTTAGAACTCATTACTACTTAGCACTTTTATCTGTTGCACAACAGATTCGATGAGATGCACCTGAAGAAAGTCGTAGGTTACATCGGCCAAAACGATGTGAGAATAACATCCAAGATGAGAACAGTAGTCATAAATAATCCAAATAATACAAATTATCAATCCTTATCTAAAAAAAAAAAATCAGAAACATAAAAGTTTTTATTGCTAAAAAAATTACATCAGTTGTTCTCAAAAGATTTTAAATTGTTCAAGTATTTTATATTTTGTTAATTGTTTTTTGTTTTATGAATTTGTATGTGTTCACTATTCAGCAATGAGGATGGTGGACAATGTCCCCCCAAATCCTAAAGCAGCCATTTGCACTTCCTTTTCTTACTCTTCGGAAAGGAAATCCTTTGATCAAAGTGAAGCAGAAATAAATTGTTCTCATACTAAGAACTCTTGTAGTTTGACAGATTCTCGTTGAAAATTGTATTTTCTAGATCAGCATATTTGGAGAGTTTATGCTGTTCAGTCCTTCAAGAAATCATTCCTAAACCAAATGAGAAATGAGAATAAATCACAGTTGTCTCCAAATGAAAAAATGGTAATATCATCAGAATTTTTACCATCAGATATTTGGCGCCATTCTTGATAGCAAAGGAATATTTTTTGTAAAAAAAGAAAAAAAAAAGTTTCTTTTTATCATTAAAAACTAAACTTTGTTCGCCATTAAAAACGGGCAAAAGTTATAGACCATTGACTTGGAATGAGTGTTTAATGCCAAATTGATGGTTGAATATGGTTAAATTTGTACCCATTTTTGCATTAAACACTAATCCTTATTAATCTCTGACTGTGCATCAAATGGATAATATAATACTTAATTCACTGCACTTCATCATAACAACGGTCATACAAAATTTCAGTCAAATTGATCAAGTAGTTTCCGAGAAAAAGTAGAACTTGAGTACTAATCTCTATTAATGCCTAACTGTAGAGTGAACAGATACCATAATACTTACTTAGTTCACTGCATCTTATTATAACAAAGATCTTGTTGTCTGTGAAATAACCACGTAAAAATGATACGGGGGGGGGGGGGGATGAAGGAGAATATTTAAACAACTTAATCCTATTTTTTATAATGCTAATTAATATATAAGCCTTGAGGAGTGGGGGGGGGCAGTATTTTTTTTTGTGTGCATAATTTATTTTACTAACTTATCTTCGTTTCGTTGCACAGATTTTTTCTTTCTGATGAAACAAAAGCAATAAATGACTTTTTTTTTTTCCTTTTTTTTTTTTTAATTTTCTTCCTTTGAAGATTGTAACCCTGGGTATGGGGCAGCCAAACCAGCTGCCAACATTGCCCTGCTTTTTATTGAAACCAACCGAGAGCTCTTTTTAGTATCCTCATTGTTCCCTTAAGTGTAATTGTCTGGATCTCTCTTGCAGTTGGTTCACCAGGAATATTAGTTAGATAGGACTTCAGGTTCTTCTTCATAAGCCCTGTGGCACCTATAATAACTAGTAGGATTGATATCTCTCTAAGATTCCAGTTTCTTTCCATATCATACATGAAACCTTGATATTTGGTCTGTTTCTCTCTTTCAGCTCTATTCAGATCTCCATCATTAAGGACACTCACTTCAATCAAGGTTGCAACTCTTTTTGACTTATTCCATATGTCAGGTTTGACAGCAGCATTTTCAAGGTAGGTGGCTGTAAGGATTACATGGTCGTAATGTATGGTATGTAAGTCATTCCCAACTGTTCTCCATTGATGTTTTGTTTTTTTGTTTTTTACATGGGGGTCACCACTTATCAAGGCCCGAAGGCCATTTAGGGATAAGGGTTATTGCGTGTACAGTAATCAATGAGATAGCATTGTAGTAATCATTAGTATTGGAGATTTGATAGAGTGTCTTACTTAAGGTAGCGGTTTGTCAGGAGTTTGTTTATGTTGGACTTGAAGACATCCAAGTTGTAGTCAGGTGAGAAAAAGGCAAGCGGCAGAGAGTTCCACTGGCGTGCAGTTCTAAGAAAGAAGCTTTGCTCATGGAATTTACGTTTGGATTTAGGCACAGATAAAGATGTTCCCAGGATTTGCTGCTACATTGGATGTTTAATTTTTTACAGATGGTCCAGTGGAGGTAATTAATGGCTATGGGGATACTTAGGCAATTAACTCAATAGCAAACATGATCCTGAATGGGCTTCCCACCTATCCTCTCTCCAGATTTTTGTCTAAGACATTTATCTCAAAGATAATATCTATCAAAATAATCAGCAGACTATTCATAACGTTTTTTAAAGAATGATGTTTTTAAAAGAATGTTTTTCAAGAATAATTTTTTTAAAGAATGTTTTTAGGAACATGTTTTTTAAAGAATGTTTCTGAAGAACAAGGTTTTCTTAAAGAATAAAGTTTTTTAAAGAATGTTTTTAAAAGGATATTTTTAAGAATATTTCTTAAATAATGTTTTTAAGAACAATGCTGTTTTTTAAAGAATGTTTTAAGAATATTTTTATTTAAAGAATCTAATTTTTCAACAATAAGTGACCTGAAAAGGGTTGATATGCTATAAAACAAAAACAAACAAACCAGACTATTCAGAGTTATTGACAAATTTTTTACATCATATCCAGGTATGCATTCCACCAGAACCGAGAGTGGCTTCTGCAGTAAACCATCGCATCTAGTCAGCATTCACTTGAGACACAGTAAATTCTCTGTATAGAGCGAGCCCAACTGCTTTACAGTAAATGCTAAAGCAAGTACACACAATACATTGATGCACATTTGGAGAGCATATTAGTGAATGGTGATAAATAAAAGACTGTTGGATATTCATGACTGAATCTTGGTGGACAAGTCACAAGTAGTAGTAGTAGTAGTAGTAGTAGTAGTAGTAGTAGTAGAAGAAGAAGAAGCATTGTATGGGTTAGACCTCTATACTGCTATTTTTTAGCCAGTTTGAGAAATCGCATAGCCTCCTTCCAGTCGGGTGACTGGACAGTGTAAGATAAGGTGGTTTGTGTCCTGGAGGGCTTCTTTGCACTTTGGGCAGATTGGGGAGTCTATTTGTCTCCACCTGTGTTTGTTTACTGCAGTGCTGCAACATCTTCTTCTGATCCGGTTTGCGGCTACCCACTGTTTCCTACTATTTGTAACAAAACCTGGGAGGCGCAAAGTTGGGTCTTCAATGATGTCCCCGCCTTTGGGAGTATTGTTTCTCCATTTCTCCACAACAGAAATGAGTCAGGCATAAACTTTTTGCCAGCGCCATTCACCTTAAGCAGGTTGAACCAGTTTTCCCTGAAGGAGAAAATTTCATGGTTATATTAAGTTTGCTAGTCGTCCATAATCACATGCATATCCTGGTTAAAGGAGATGACGTTAGATTTTCGCAGTTCTTAGAGGGAGATGTCGACTTCCTCCTACATACAACACCTAGTATTCCCAAATGGTCACCTATCTGGTACTGACTAAGCTCAACATTGTGATTATGTGATCAGGCATAAACTGAAGTTTATTTGCCCCAAATATGATTGGATTGCAGAATTATATGGGTGAGCATGATTTTCACGGAGGTGGGATAAGGTGCGTCTTCTTGTACAATTATTTTTTTAAGCTGTGCTTTAAGACCTTAAGCTGAAGTAATAAAAAGATATTGATAAGAAAATCTAAGAAAACGTCAAATGAAACGTACATGAAAAACAATACAAGTGAAACACTTTGTTGATAATTATCCTTTCAAGCTGATAAAAATAATGTGAAGATCTGATAAAAATCCATAAAATTAAATGAATGATGTTGGATTTTTATCAATATTGCTAGCCATTAAGAAAAGGATCCGGGTTTTTATCAAAATCAGATTCTAAATACACACATCTGTGCCAATGTAAATATATGTACACTCAATTATTCTCTTTAAGAGCAAACACTCACACATTACTTGTCTGGCAGATAAGGGTTTGCTTTTTTTAAATATAAGATGAATTTTTTTTTAATGTTTGTTAGTATACACTAGTTGTAATAACCGTTTTATGATGTGTCTGTAGTGATTTTTTAAAATTGCGTGCAGTTTAGTCTTAAAATGGTTGATATCAGCCCAGATTTTGAAATTCTGTACAATTTCATCTTCTATATATATATAAAAGCGAAAATGTGCGTGTGTGTGTGTGTGTGTGTGTATGTATGTATGTGTGTTTGTATGTCTCGCAAAAACTTTCGACATGGGTCATAGATTTTTGCCAGATCGGTATCATTTTAAAGTTCCAACCTTTGCCCGACAAATATCGAAAAATAATATAATAGATATAGTATAATTAAGCTGATGACTTGTTATTTTTAACAATGTTTGCTTAAATGAAAAATTCTGCCTTAATCCACACACACACACGCACATATATTACATAATTAGTGATAGAACGATTCTGATATTATCCCTCAATTCCAATGCAATTACAGATTCTGTTTTAAATTTCCGATTCCAATTCTTTTTAAATGTCTAAATATTCAACTATAGAGTTAAGTTGGGTTTTTTTTTTGGGGGGGGGGGGTCAAATTAAAAATACACTTGTGGATGCGGGGAGTGATCTATAGATTTTAGTTCCACTGGTTGTTTAAAATCTATAAGTATTTACCATTAATACCAGCAATGGAACAAAGTTTTAAACAAAAATGAAACAAGTAAAAGAATCGTTTTTGGCACAAGAAAATAGGCACAAAATATTGTGACTCCAATACAGATTTTGATGCTTCTCCCCCAAAGTTCTGTTAAATGTCAACACATGCACACACTTAAAGAGACACTCACACACACGATCAGTCAAAGAGACACTACTAATAATCACAGTAGGGCTAAAGAAAAGAGTTAATTATACACTAAGAAAATGTTAAGAACACACACCTTGGCTGCAACATAAGCTATTTCGAGTGGCCTTTGGGCCTTGATAAGTGGTGACTCCAAAGCAAAATAAAAAAAAAAAAAAAAACACAAATATCAGATTGATTTGTATCGCTCACTCACACTTTGATAATAGTCAGAAATTGACAGTTTAAATACTTCAAAATCACACATAAGGAGATTCTGAAGTATTCAAACTGTCACTTTCTGGTTATAATTAAATGTCATGCATTATAGTTTACTTTGAAATGTTTCAGCAATTTCTTGGACTCGGCTACAGTATTCCTGTAATCTTTTTCTTTTTTCATATAACATTCTTTCATTGTTCCATGTGTAATCATTTTTTCTATTAAAAAATAGCACGGTAACTTAACAAAAAAGATTTATTTAGCATATAAAAGAAGAATTTTAGTCAATCATACTGAAATGTGCACATACACAAAGACAAAAACATGACTGCAAGAATGTGTAAATACGATGCTAAAAAACGGCATGGTAACATAAGTGCAGAAGAACAATTAACATCTATGATGTATTTAATGTTAAAAAAAAGATTTTTTGGCTTATAAACATCTACGATTTATTTAAACAAAAAAGAGTTATTGTCAATCACGCGCGTGCGCACACACACACACACAAACGTAAACAAAAACATAACTGTAACAGCACGGTAACATAAGTGTGTCAGAATAATTAACATCTACGATGTATTTAACATAAAATTTAAAAAAAATTTTGGCTTATAAACCTCTACAATTTATTTAAACAAAAAAAGAGTTATTTAACGTAAAAAAATAAAAAGAATTTTAGTTGATCACACAAACACACACACTAAAATAAAAACATGACTGTAAAAACTTGTAAATACGATGAAAAAAAAACAGCACGCTAACATAAGTGCATAAGAAAAGTATATATTTATGAGGTATTTAATGTAAAATAAAAATAAATTTTAGCTTAAGAACATGTGGAGAAGTGACGCCATGTTTGAATGTTAGGAAGTGTTCATTTATTCAAAAGAATCGGATTCCTGAATGTAAGGATGTTCAGAGCTCAGCCAATCAGAAAGGACGGATTTTGTCAAGAGAGCCGTTATTATTTACAAAAAGGAAATGGGGAAGATTATGGTATGTCTATGAGTTTATGATCCAGTTACGAAAGGTGAAAGCACTGTATCTGTATAAGGTGTGTATTTCCTAGAGAGGAATTTCTGCAATCAAAATATTATATATAGAAATTAACACTAAAAGAAAATACTTTGTAAACCTATTTTCCAGTCAACTAACAAATAGTTAATAAAACTTGTTGCATTTGTGCAATGCTTTTATCCTTTTATGCAAATATTTTCTCCTGCATTATTCATAAATTCAAGAGAGACAACTCTGAGGATTCCTTTTTCCAGATATAGAAATAGGTAGCAACTACAGATAAAAATGAATTCAAATCTCATTAGATCGGTGTTGTATTCATTTAAGAATTTATACAAGGAAATATGTGAACCTCTCAAGCACAGCTATGGATAAAATAGAAAGTAATATTTAATGAACTGTTGACAATAGATATAGTTAAAAATAAAAAAAACTCACAAACAATAAAAAGACATATCAAATCATACGAATTTTGGTTGACGATAGATTATATAAATATATAAGCATACTATAGAAGATGTTCTTTTGTTTATTTATAACTAACGAAGGGTACCCGGCGTTGCCCGGGTGTTTGTAGGTGTGTGTGGAACTCCGGGGGTGGGGGAAGGGGTTAAAAAAAAAAAAAAAAAAAGTATGAGGATTGAACCCGAACCTTTGAGGCAAAGTTGTAAATTAAAGTGTGAAAAAAAAAAAAAAAAGTGTGACATTAACCATTGCCCCACCGCGAGATGCTAACAGAAACACGTTTGAATTTATTTAATTACTTGGATTTGGCAGGTACCCGTTTTAATGAGTTAGTGAGGTCAAATTTGACTGCGGGATAGTATTTTCCCAAGATGTTATAGGAAAAAGACTAACCAACATGTGGCGAGCGACAAATGTTGAATATTTATCTTCCCGAAATCGAGCAAGTTAAATAGACAGTCGAACTTCGTTGTTAACTGTGAGATATTACGATTTATATGTGATATAAAATGTTTTAAAAAGTTGTGAAGCGACCGACCGCTTCTCTGAAAAAAGCCTTTTGTAGACATACAGAAAAAGCGAACACACATACATACACACATTTTCGCTTTTATATTTATAGATTACTGTCAATATATATATTGAGTAAGGTCGATTTTTCTTTTGGCAGTAAAACATAATAGGATAATGAGCAAAACCTTCACATGCCAATCTGTTCACCATTCAATTAGACTCGGCTGTACTTCAAGAAATTATACATTCACTTTGTCTTTTTTCAATATTTTCTCCGGATTTCAGAGAGAAGGAGCCATACATTCTTTTATTCACTATTATTTATCTACTCTCACTTCCATCAATTACACTAGGTCCTTAATAGAAGAAAATTAAATCTAAAAAATGATTGCTCCCTTTTGCAGATTAATGGAGTGTTATTTGATCATCGTAAATGTCTTTTTCCTTATACATTCAGTTTGGGTTACACTTTAATAAACAGTCGCACATTCCAATATTCACTTTCACACGTAAGTACATTTTTGACATCTGAAAAATAAGACATTTTTCAATGGTGAAACATTACAAAACATTGTTTTTAACTGCCCTGTTTCGTTCTTCTAATTTTATTGCGAAAATCTATTAAACTATTTACAAAAATAAAGTATTGAAACACTATTTTCAGTATTATTTGTGAAAAATAGAATTCTTCAAACAAAAACTTCAATCTACAAGGATTTTTTCTTAGGCAAAATGAAAAAACAATTTCTGCAAGAATAGTCTGCATTGAATACATTTTTAGAACAATTTTCCGATATAAAAAATTTAACATGTATTTTCAAACACATGCCAAAACATTACTTTCTTTGTTTTCTTTCTGTTTATGAAAAAAAACAAAAAAAACTGTCAAACTATTTACAAAAGTATAGTATTTAAAACCTATTTTCATTATTTGTGGGAAAACAAAATAAAATTTACCTCAGTCTAGAAGGATTTCTTAAGTGGATTAAAAGACAATTTGGACATTTTTACTATAGACAAACTGCAAAAATGTTTAAAGAAAAAAAAAAATAAACAAATATACAACAAATAAATGTGACCAACAGCAAGATATAATAAATTTGAAACACAAGTAGTGCTGAGCACTTAAATTAAAACGACAATAAGATAACGGACATAAGTGTCTATCTTTGGAGTTTAGATAATCGCTCAAAACTCGAAAATAAAACAAAATACTGAAATAAAATCGACCCAATAAATGTCACTGTGACATTTATTGGTTATAAATTGCTTGAGGGTCACTTTTTTCGGTTTGTTGCCTATAGGCACTGCCAACCGAATGTGAAGAATTGTGAAAGAAGGAGCGCATGATTCCATGACGTCAGACTTGTGTTAACTGTACAAACTATGGAAAAGCAGAAGCGACTTAATGATTTTTTAAAACCTTTGTTTATTTTTTCCAAAATGCAATTAATAATTAATCTTTGTTATAATTTTGTTAGGTTTTAAGATTTACAGTTTAATGATTAATAATATTATAAACATTTGTATATTAAATATGAAATACGGTTTTACTGAATGTTCATGTTTGGCTTCCATACTTTTTTGTTCGGTAAAAAGAGACAAAAAAATATGAGGGGGTGGGCTACAAAATATTTGTGCGGGGGGGGGGGGGGGCCTGCAAAATATTTGGCGATAAAATAGCTGACAAGAGCCAGGTTTATATGAAAACTTAATATTTTTTAAAAAATTTAATCACAATTAAAAATCTATGTTGTAACAGAACATTTTGAAATAATGAAATTTTAATCATTTTAATTTTTTAGAAATTAATTTTTAGGAAGTTTCTTTTTCTTAGCAATTTAACTGATTATAGTATATATTAATTAGAAAAAAAGCTATTTAAAAAAAAACAATGATATTATATTTATATCATTTTTTTAATTGCAACTTCAAGGTAAGTTTTTGTTAAATATGTGTATTTAAATTTTTTTAAAATAAATATTTTTTACTTAGTTGAACTCTTATGTTTCATAATAAATAGAAATTTCGATAGATTTAAATATATTTTGTTCAAATTTCAAAAAAATAAATGGAGGGAGGCATGCACTAAAAAAAAATATTTCCCCTCGTATATTTTATGGAAACTGCATTTTATATGTAATTTCATTCTAAAATGGATAAGTATCGAAAATTTCACAAAAATCTAATCATTAGTTGATATTTGCTAGATTTATCAAATACAGGTATGTTTTCACGTTCGAGATGCTTACTACATGGGAACGTTATTTTAAAGCGCTAATTATGTAAACACGATTTTCGTCTTGCAATTTCATTATTTTCGTACGATGAAAAATTTTTTTGAATTATTACTAGTTTATTTTGCCCTTCTTTTAAATGGTACAAAAGTTATATTGATAATATTAATTTATAATAAAGTTACATCGTTTTACATATAGGGGGAGTTAATTCTATGGTGACTTTTGGAGGTGCCTAGTTGCCTATAGGAAAAAAGTTTAATTTCTTCAGAAATATTCTTTATTGGTTATGTTTTTAAAACAATATTTTCATTAAAAACTATTTATTTACAAACAGACAAGAAACCATTGATTATAAACACACAAAATAATTTAATATGATGATGATTCTTGTATTTCTACTTTATGAAAAACTATTAGAGCATTTACAAAAAAAGTATTGAACCACTATTTTCGTTATTATTTGCTAGGTACGGGAAAGTGAATGCCGATGCTAAAAATGTATAAACATTTTGACTTCTTCCTTTACTTAAAAAATTTACCAAAAATCAGGAAATTAACCAATTTTAATGAAATTTTCAGTATTTATCAAATAATGATTCCGGAATATAATGAACTAAGTATTTTTATTTAAATCTGAGTGGAAATGTTTTATTCTGTTTAAACAAAAAATACCTTTACTAAAGTTATAATTTTCCGTAGTAAATAAAAAACGCAAGAATTTATTTTTGCTTTTTTTTATATAAATAAAGCATCGTAATTTGTAACAAAAAAAAAAAATTTTTACAGGAACATTACAAAAAAAGCCTCAAAAGTCTGTATTAATGAATTCGATATAACTCGAAGAAAAATGAATTTCTTGAACTACCGATATTACCATTGAATTAAGCATTGTATATTTAATAAGTTCACACACAAAAAATTATAATAGCAAAAATATTTCTACTTTCTTTTTTTTTTAATCACAAATTTCGCATAATTTTTATCTGCAAGATTTTAATAATTTCCTTGCTCGCAAGAATTTTTTTTTTTTTTTTTTTTTTTTTTTTTTTTTTTTTTTTTACAAAGGCATCACCACATTATCAAGGCCCAGAGGCCACTCAAGGATAAGGGTTAAAGAGTGTACAGTAGAAATTGGTCAATATAGTAATCATTAGTAATGAAAATTTGGTAAATTTAATAACTTATATGGAACGGCTCATCAAGAACTTATTTACTTTAGACTTGAACACAACCATATTGTCCAGCTCAAATAAACAGAAGTTTATAGAAGCTAGAAATAATTGTAAGAGAGTGATAGACACAGCTAAGTCAGATTACTCTGA
Organism: Euprymna scolopes; assembly: GCF_053919585.1. Lineage (NCBI taxonomy): Eukaryota > Metazoa > Mollusca > Cephalopoda > Sepiida > Sepiolidae > Euprymna > Euprymna scolopes. Next base: position 26,801,273 of record NC_136484.1, on the reverse strand, counting down.
AACCACCAGAAAGCGCATCGAAGCACAGAAATTAGGAACCCGGGATTTTTGGAAAATCTACAACAGCGTAGTTAATAATGGACAGTCAATTATTCCCCCACTAACAAACAATCATGAGGTTGCTTGCACGGCAACTGACAAGGCTAATCTGCTTGCCAGTCGGTTTGCCTCAAACTCCACACTGAACTCGGTACACCACTCACTCCCTGATTTTCCTCTGCGAACAGACGCCACACTTGACGACTTGAAAATCACCCCTTCTCAGGTACATGCTATTATAAAAAACCTAGACACCTCTAAAGCATGTGGACCAGATCTCATCCCGGCTGTGCTATTAAAAAAATGCTCTGCCGAGGTTGCTCCAGTTCTGTCCAAACTTTACAATAAATGCCTTAACGAATCTTGTTTTCCCGACTGCTGGAAAACCGCCTCTGTGGTACCAGTCTTCAAGAATTCTGGTGAAAGAACTGACCCACTAAATTATCGCCCCATTAGCCTCCTCCCGCTTTTCGCCAAAATATTTGAGTCCTTAGTTAATAAAGCCCTAGTCCAGCACCTAACAGCTGCTAAACTCTTGACTGACAAACAATATGGATTCAGGCAAGCCCGTTCAACAGCAGATATCTTAACTGTAGTTTCTGAACGTATATACCGTTCATTGGATAAAACAGGGGAGGGTAGAGCGGTGGCCCTTGATATATCTAAGGCTTTTGACAGGGTATGGCACGATGGTCTTCTAAGGAAAATTAGATCATATGGAATCACTGGAAGAATTCATAACGTAATTAAATCCTTCTTAAGTAATAGAAAAATCAAAGTTGTCCTCGACGGACGTACATCCAAACAATATGACATAAATGCGGGAGTGCCTCAGGGGTCTATCCTTGGACCTCTATTGTTCCTGATATTCATAAACGACCTCCCTGATAACATTGTTTCGGAGATGGGTATATTTGCCGATGACACCACTCTCTATAACAGATATGAGGGGAAAACAAATGAACACATATCCAAGAAAATGGCAGAAACACTAGAGGATGACCTCCAATCCGTAGTGGAATGGGGACAAAAATGGTTGGTCTCATTCAATGCTGCTAAGACTAAGCTTGTTTCCTTCAATAACTACAAGAAACCTTCTCTACCACCAATAGCAATGGCCAAGAACACATTGCCTGAAAGTACTTCTTTTAAACTCCTCGGCCTAACGTTTACAGGGAATATGAACTGGAATAGATACATTGAGAGCATTGCCAAGGCTGCTGCAAGGAAGGTTGGCTCCCTCTACCGTGCTAGAAAACTACTTACGCCTGCCAGTATCCTATACCTCTATAAGGCAACCATTCGCCCATGTATGGAGTACTGTTGTCACATCTGGGCTGGTGCATCTGCTGCTTGTCTCTCGCTCCTGGACAGGGTTCAAAAAAGAGTCGCAAACCTGATAGGTCCTGAACTGTCATCTGGGCTTCAACCTCTGTCCCATCGACGAGATGTTGCATCCCTCTGCCTGTTCTACAAATACTTTAATGGTGAATGCTCTGACGAACTGCAAACACTTGTACCTCCCCGACGTAACTACCCCCGACAAACCCGACAAGCTACTAAGTCTCATCCCTTTACAGTGGAGATCCCTAGGTGCAAGAAAGCCTTTTACTCCAATAGTTTCTTCCCCAGAACTGCGGGTCTTTGGAACTCCCTTCCGGGATTCTGCTTTCCCAACTGCAATGATATGCAGAAGTTCAAGTGTAATGTTAACAAACATCTTTCTACTCTTCTCCCTTCATAATGACCCCGCTAATTAATTCCCTAATAGTAGCCCCCTGCTTCAAAGTGGCACTGTGCCTTGTTTGGGGTGAAAATTGAATAAAAAAAAAAAAAAAAAAAAAAAAAATTGTAGTCAGCCGGAAAGCAGGAAAACGGAAGACAATTCCACAGGCGTGCAGTTCTAAGAAAGAAGCTTTGTTCATGGAATCTACGTTTAGGTTTAGCCACAGATAAAGAGTGGGGGAAATTATTGATAGTGTTTACAGCTAGACGAGTGTTTCTTGTGAAAGTTTGGCGAGGGGGGACCAAAGATTGAAGCTCAGTTGAACACTTTCCATGAAAATAACGATACATCAGAGACAAACTCGCAACATCTCTTCTGTGAGATAGAGGTTGCAAGGAGGAGAAAAGGACATCTCCTACGAGGCTACGAAGTCTATTTTGAACTCTATCAAGGCAGGACAAGTCCTTTCTAGCAGCTCCTGCCCAGATGTGGCAACAGTATTCCATCCTTGGACGTACCTGGCTCTTATATAGGTAGAGAATAGCATCAGCAGTGAGATATCTACTGGATCGATAGAAAGATCCCACCATTTTTCCAGCGGCCTTGGCAACAGATTTGATATACGTGTTCCATTTAAGATCAGGAGTAATGGTCAAGCCCAGAAGCTTGTCAAAACTTGAGGCCTCCTGAAGACGAGAGCCATTCATTTCAATTGATGACAAATGTGGATTAGAATGTTGATGATGTAAAGAGAGAAGCTTGGTTTTAGATGCATTAAAAGTAACCAGCCACTCCTTTCCCCATTGTACTACGTGCTCAAGATCAGAGGAGAGAGAATTGGAGAGAACTTGCTCGTTTACTGTCTTAGATGTGGTACCATAAATGGTAGTGTCGTCAGCATAAATGTCTGCAAATGATGTAAGGATATGATTTGGAAGATCATTAATGTAGATCAGGAAAAGAGTTGGGCCCAGGATGGATCCCTGAGGGACACCGGCATTAATACTGTGAGCTTCTGATTTTTGCCCCTCAACTACTACTCTTATGAACCTTTCAGAAAGAAATGATTTAATAATTGAGAAGACTTTTCCAGCTATACCATAGCTAGCGATCTTATGAAGTAAACCTTTATGCCATACCCTATCAAAGGCTTTAGATATGTCAAGAGCAATTGCTCTAGAAAGATTGCCACCGTCGAGAGATTTGCTAATCCTATGCGATATAACTGTAATGACATCTGCTGTAGATCTAGCAGAACGGAAACCATATTGAGTGTCACTAAGAAGGTTTTTTTTGTTGAGATGTTTGATTACTTCTGTATTTAACACAGATTCTAGCAACTTACTCATGACGCACAGGAGACTTATTGGCCTGTACTGAGAGGGGGATGAGCGATCACCTGAATTCTTAAATACAGGGCATACTGATGAGGTTTTCCAGGGAGATGGGAAACTATTCTCCTTAAGACAACGTTTAAACAGTTTTGTAAGTATGGGCGCTAATTCAGGTTGAAGTTTTTTGAGTACTATAATTGGAATACCATCAGGGCCAGTTGCTTTACTCGAATCAAGGTTTTTGATTAGCTTCGCAACATCACGTACAGATATACGTATATCACATAGCGTGTTTTCTGATACAGGAGGAAATATTGGGGGTTGGCGGTCTTGGTCGCAAAGGGTAGAATTTGCTGCAAAGTTCTTGACAAAGAGTTTGGCTTTGTCTGATGCTGACGAGATTACCTCAGGTCCATTGATAATAGTTGGGATGGAGCACACGCTTCTGTTCAGGATTCTGTTTGCTATTTGCCAAAACTGGTGGGAACCAAGCCGCTGCTCAGCTACTTTGGACTTAACAGATTGAGCATACAACTCTCTTGCGTTCCTTATTACTTTCTTACAATGGTTGCTGGCAGTCCTGAAAACGGCTTTAGTTTCCATACATCTATTACGTTTGAAGCAGTGGAAAAAGTGATTTCTGTGCGCAATGGCAGCAGCACATTCTGGAGAGAACCATGGCTGGCTGTTAGGTTTTTTCTGAAACTTTTTAGAGGGTATGAAATGGTCAATACCTACAATTAACCATTCAGTTAGGTCTAATACTATAGAGGACACATCCTTTTTAAACATGGAATGCAGAGGTAGATCAGATATAAATGTACGGAAGCTATCCCAGTCAGCCTTAGTGTATCGATATACTGTACGATGAAGAGGTACATCTGGGGACTTATTACATTTCATTTTTATCTTAATTGATACAACAGAGTGGTCGGAAGATCCAAGAGGCGACAGAACAGAAACTGAACATAGTTCAGGGCAAGTTGTGAGAAAAAGGTCTAGTAGGCTCGCATACTGGCCATCATTATCGGGCACACGGGTAGGTTCCTGAACAATCTGAGTGAGGTCATAGGCAATGGAGAAATCATGACAGAACCTCCCCTCATCATCGGTCTTGTTTGAGTGGGTCAACCATTCAACGTTGTGAACATTGAAGTCTCCACATACGTGAATGTTAGCTGAAGGATAAGTAGAAAGGACTTGGTCAATTTTCTCAGATATGCTTTGAAAGATAGTAACTCCACTGTTGTGGGGGCGATAGAGAGTAAATATAAATGCAGTAGTGTGAGCTAAAGCAACCCGGAAGCACATATAGGGTAAGTTAGGATCTTCCCTGGAGATGTCCCTCCCACATGGAAAGCTATCTTTAATATAGGCACATATTCCATGCCCATGGCGATCTTGGGGGTCAGATTGTGAAACTTTCGGCATAACATAATTTTTATATAATCTCGAACAATAATTTTAAAAAATATTAATTTAAAAACAGGAACATAAAAAATAATTAAATTAAAAAAATGATAAAAATTGATACAAACGTTCAGAATAGGAATGTATGGATGCACGTCTGGGGGGAAAAAAAAAAAGAAAAAAGAAATCTAACACCCCTACCTCCTTTTACTATCATGACTTCATTTTGAAACAGCGTTTCGATTGGCTGAAATTTGGGGCCTCCTTTATAATCGTGTTTACATTTTTTTTTTTTTTAGTTTGGTGCGTTTTTGGCGAACGGTAAATTACTTGCTTTTTGAGGGCTCTAATCTAGTTTTTTTTTTTTTTTTTTTTTTTTTTTTTTTTTGCACAAACAAACTGGGTTTTTTTTTTTTATTATTTGATTCAATCTTAGGACTTTACTAATTACCTTTGAAATAGACCCAGAAAACTAATATTTATCTTTTAAAGGACTTTTACAATAAATTTATTTAACTTCAAAATTTAGCTGAATTTGTTAGCTCGCCATGAAAACATTTTTCATAACTTTTTTTCACGTGTACAAATATTTTTCCTTCAGGAAATTAACTTTAGTCTCTAATCTTTCAAATACAATCAAAAAATAGTCGGAAACCTACAAAAAAAATTATAAATCGGCTTTCATAACTAGGTCCCCCTATTTTTGCCCGCCCATTTTTGCCCGTACCTATTATTTGCGGAAACACATTTTTACAAAAAAAATATTGATTTTTAGGAACGCTTTGCCAAAAAAAAAAAAAAAAAAGCAAAGGTCCAAAGGTCCACGTCTGCATTTTGAAGCTTATTCTATTATTGTTGCTAACGTTTTTAGGCTTTTTTTTTTTTTTTTTTTTTTTTACTATAATTTATCGATGTCATTTACTTGCAAATACTTCACTAAGATCGAAAAGGGAGATAAATCTGTATTTGTCCAATAGATTTATTTCCCTTTGTTTCGTAAAAATAAAAATGAAAACAACAGTAAAAAAAACAAAAAAAACGTATTTTTGTTGCTTGTGTAGATTAGCTATCGTTTAAACCAACGCATTTGAGTAAAAACATTAATAAGTATTTATGTGTCATGTCGAAATTAATATAAATTCCAGAAATCATGAAAAATCATCCGGTAGAAAAATAATTACAATTAAAAATAGAATTAATAGAATTATCAAGTTTTATCGTATGTTTTAATGTGGAAGAGTTGTGTGACAAATTCAATATGACAAACTGACTTATTATTTTTAAACATTTTTTAACACGTATTTGTAGGTGATTTCTTGTTAAAAATACATCTACCGCATCTACTAGATTATTTTTCGTAATTTTTGGAATTGATACTAATTTCGACATGATACATAAGTATTTAATGTCTTCACCTGAAATGCGCTGGTTTAAAAATCACCGATCTATACAAGTACAAAAACAAGAAAATGCCCACGATTTTACACGTCCGCATAGGTAAACTTATTCTATTACTAGCAGCTCCGCCCGGCTTTGCTCGGGCCCTATGTACTGTTCATAACTTTATGTGCATATATGTACGGTAATGTGTTTCTATATAATAGGCTCCCTTAACTACCATAGAGAAAAGTTGGTAGAGACTGCAGACGTAAAACTTTTTTTTAACTTATACCCCAATTTTGATCCCTTAACATTTATTGTTTTGGGCTCAAATCAAATTAAAATGTTTGGCCCATGTCCAAGTAACCTACATCTAAAATTTCAAGTGTTTAGACCCAAAATTGGCGGAGGAGTTTGGTAGAGTCTGCAAAGGTCAACTCTTTCAACTTTGACCTCTTACCAGCCAAATTTTCGCCTCGAAACTGATTAAAAAGCTTGCTGCATGTCTGAATACCCTTTATGAAGAATTTCACATGTTTAGACCCAAAATTGGTTGAATAGTTTGCTAGATACCGCAAAGGTAAAATCTTTTGAACCTTGACTCCTTAGAAACCAAATTTTCAGTAAAAAAATATGATTAAAAAGCTTGCCCTATGTCTGAATACACTTTATGTAAAATTTCAAATGTTTAGACCAAAAATTGGTTGAGTAATTTGGTAGAGACCGCAGAGGTCAATTTTTTAAAAAATTTGACTGGAATTATGACCAGTTAACATTTGTTTTGGACTCAAAACAAATTATAAAGTTAGATCCATGTCCAAGGAACCTATATCTAAAATTTGAATCATTTGTACCCAACATTGGCAGAGGAGTTTGGTAGAGTTCTCAAAGGTCAAATCGGGAACTTTGACCCCTTAACAGCCAATTTTCTGGCCTAAAACGGATTACAAAGATTTTCTCAAATCTCAATACCCTGTATATCAAATTTCAAGTCTGTAGACTGAAAATTGACAGAGTTATTGCATAGGAAAATGTACACAGACAAACATAGATACAGACACTTTCACAGATATATAGATATAGATTGTTTCTATTAATTCTTTTATTATAATTTATCAATTTCATCTGCTTGCAAAAAATACTTGATTAAAAGTATGCATTTTTCTTTTTCGAATGGAAAAAGGAGGTAAATCTGTATTTGTTCAATACATATTTTGAAAAAAAACTTATCTTTATCCATTGCATACTTACTTTTCGTTGGAATACATATATAAAATTGCAACTAAATACACTAGGAACAGTATTAAATTAAATAAACTAGTTAAATCTTTCAAATTTTAAATTCATGTATGCAATTATTCATTTGTGGGTCAGAATAGCTCAGTTGAGTCAAACGATTTCATATCATAAAAGTAGGAGGAAAAGTCAGAGATTTTATGATTTGATTATAATGGATAAACCTGAAGTATGATAAAGTTCCCCAGTTGAGAGTCATTAAACAAAAAAAAAAAAAAAAATTGCTCTATAATTATTTAAAACTGAAGCCTCTCAAACTCGGGCTGGCCACAATGAGAAATCTGAAGTAAAAAAATCATTATAAAAGAAGTTGTTGGTAGTTCCAATCTCCACATCATCCAGTTTGAATCCAATAAATTTGAAATGCCAACTGCAATATAAAACTTATATGTAAAAAAATATAACTCTGTTTTTGTTTTGCTTCTTTTTTTTTTTTTTTTTTTTTTTTTTTTTTTTTTACTCATGTTCACCCCTAACAAGGCATATATCGCCACTTGAATGTAAGGGGCTACTATTTGAGACCATGCCTAGGAAAGATTAAAAGATGTTGGAAGCAGGCAGCAGGGAATTCCAAAGTCTAGCTGTTCGAGGGATAAAACTATTAGAGGAGAAAACTTTCTGGCATTTGGAGACCTCAGCAGTGAAGGGGTGAGATTTTGTTGCTAAGCAAGTTTGTCAGGATATGTACGTCAAAAGAGGCACAAATGCAATGAGTCCATCAGAGTACATTCCATTAAAATATCCATAAAACAGGCACAGAGATGCAACACAAGAGGTCGAGGCTAGTGGTAGATGCACCAGCCCAGATGTGGCAACAATACTTTCTTCTTTATCTAATCTGTTTGGTGGGCAGAGAATCAAATTTAGAGTAGCATCAAACTTAGTAATATTCCTGGTGGCCAATTGACAATAGTAAACTTTTCCTCGCCTGGAAGCATGTTACTTTTTGAGTTTATACTTAATTTATTATCTTCTTTCCTGTCCATATGTTTTGCTATATAGTGTTCAGACATTTTGCATCGACGCTAGTACATTATGTAATAGTGTCAGTCAGTAGTGAACAATAGTGATGGAATGATACTTAGATTTTCCCCAATCCTAATACAATTACCGATTCTTTGTATTAATTGTCTTGATTGAACTATTGTTCTCATCTTGAGTGCTATTTGTGCAATGTTTCGGTCGATGTAGCCTTCAACCTTCGTCAGACATGTTGGTCGCCGTCTTGGAAAAGAAAGGAGAAAAGTCACTGGCTCTGCAGATGGTTTCGTATTCTTGGAGTTGTTTTGTTTTCTAAAAATTTTGGTTGACAAAGGGAGGTACTTTTAAGAAAGTTTAACAGGGGGTTATCTTTTTTTTTTTTTTTCACACATACAAAACCATAGCAACAAAAACAAAAACAACTCCAGGAATACGAAACCATCTATAGAGCTAGTAACTTTTCTCCTTTTCCAAGATAGTGACCAACATGCCTGATGAAGATCACATCGACCAAAACGTTAAATAAATAACACTCAAAATGAGAACAATAGTCCGATCAAAACAATAGAAACAATCAGCCCTCATCTAAAAAATTCAGTAATGTAATTATCGATTCTGTTTTAAATTACTAATTACAATTCTTTTAGAATCTCTAAATACAAGAGGCGTTCCAAAAGTAATGTCCCTTATTTCTTATTCCACCCAAATGGATCAGAGAGGGATTGAAAATTGCATTGTTATGATTACTGAACTTATGTATTCATAATCTAAAAGTTTCATCTCTTCTTTTCAGATATTGACAGTGTAAGACTAAGAAAGCAACCCCTGTTATGGACGTATGTCAGAAGCAAAGATGCATCACTGAATTTATGGTAAAAGTGCATTGAGAATGGTGGTGCCTATGTAAAAAATAAATTCTGTAGCATAATACATCACTCATTTTAATGGTACCACTCCCATCTTTGCAGCTCTTCAACTTTTTTAGCTAAAAAGAAATAAGAGGCTATACTTTGGGAACAACCCATTGTATTTAGTTATAAAGTTTTATTGGGGTTTTTTTTTAAATTTTCAGATGTGTGCATATATTTTCACAAAAGTAAAAATACACTTGTGTGTGGCATACATTACATAAATAGATTTTCTAACCATTCGTTCTCTAATCTTCAGTTCGTGGCACAGTGGTTAGAGTACTTGGAAAAATCAATTGTATAAGTGATATTCTCCTGAAGTTTGAAGGTTCAAACCTAAATACAATTGCGAATTACTTAGGACCTCTATCCAGTCATGGCTGATGGAACGAGAGCATGCTACCCCCGGGGAGTAGATAATTCGAAATTCCGTCCAAATTCCCGGGTTTGACAAGATACATCTGAAGAAGGTCGGAGGTTAATTCGACCGAAATATAAAAACTACACTCTAGATGAATAATACGAATAACCAACCCTCATCTCAAAAATTCAGAAATACAAGGGGAACGACTCTTCATATATCCAAGGGGAATAACTCTTAAAAATGAGTGAAATATTTATTAAAAAGCTATTCAAGAATCGTTAAACTTAATGAAAAACAAAAGTGTTTACAAACGGGTGCATCTAACTGCATCTTATACATTTTTAAAAAGTATTCTCGATAAATCTTATATTGCTTGCATATAGTGAAGTAACAAATTTGATAAAAAATAAACAATATTTCTGATGCATCGCAATTCTAAGAGATTTCTTATAAGGTTTTATATAAAACAAAATTTTGCATTTTAATCAAAAGGTCAGTTCACTTGAGAGTTAATGTTTATATTGTGTACTAGCAGGAAGACCGGACGTCGTCCGGGATTGAATGAGGATCAACGAATGTTTCACACTCCTATATTTTATTGTCATCAAAATCGGTGAAATTGCCCATTTCTCAATCAAATTGATTAATTGCCGGTTCCAGTTGGGGACCCAGCATGGTGATTGGTGCCTCTCAACAGTGACTTAGTCCACAGTAGTTTACATTGCACTGTAGAGAACCTACTGTTTATTTTATAAAATTATTTTATATATATAATGGCTTGAATTAAAGTTTAAAATGCGAAAGTCAAGTATCATGCTTCAATTGTGCTCTAACTAGAAACATTGATTTCGAATGTGCTCCTGTTATATCAAAGAACTCACTGTTGAATTTATATGCCAGGCCTTTCTGCTTGTGTGTTAATAACTTTTCAAATGCACATATGATGCTAGGCTGTATAAGGCATTAACTTTAGTCAAAATCGCTTGTTCCTTCTTTCACCAGATTTTATTGATTATCAATACTAAGTGAAGATATCCTGATACAAAACTTATCTAAGAACACTGCCAGGCACATAAAGTACATTCGCGTGTAATTTTTTAAAAAATCGTCCCAGCCGTTTAGAAGTCCATAGGGAACGAACTCACATGTGCACACGAAGTTCCTTTTATATAATAGTAGAGATAGAGATATAAAAATAAATACCCAGTTACAAGAGTAGAAATCATATGCTTTTCCGAATGAAAACAAGCTGAGATTAAAGTCTCCACTTCAATGAAATCCTTGTATATTTTCTAATGAGATTCGAATCATAAAAATCAAACCTTCGTTTTTGCTTCTTCTCTTTCTTTCTACTCTTTCTAGCCAATTCAAGAAAATTTTGATCCATTGTTCCAGCAGATTTGATTCGGATTCAATCTTTATCACAAAATATTGAGAGATAATTCTTCTGAAAGGAAAGAAATAGCAGCAACAGAAGATTAAGCATTCAATTATGACAACTTATTCTAAATTGAATATAGAATTCAGATGATCATGTCAACAGAAATATATGTAGAAAGGTTATAAAATTACACAGATTTATTTAATATCATTCACATCAGGACTGTAAGTGAAACTTTCCAAACATCTAAATAAGTTGTTCTTAACTTGTTCTATCATAAACTCAAAAGTAATTAAACCTTTCTTCCATGTTCTTTATTTTTAATAAAACAATGACAACAGGAAATAAAAATAACTTTATGTAAAAATTCCCGCCGTTCTTTCCTTTCCAGTGTTTGTTTGTTTTTTTTTCATATAAAAGCAAAACTAATCAAAGCGAAGGCATTCTCCTGGTATTTCTGGCCAGGATGTCCAGAAAGGAAATTAGCTTTGATCAATGTGGGGGAAACCCTTCATATCAGACAATTGTTATTCATTTAGATACTGCCAGAGTTCTCCTCCTTTTTGGGGGGACGGGAGCTGGTTTTCCCCAACATTGTGGGGAAACAAATAAATAAAACAATAGAAAGCCAGACGTTCATTTCTGTGCCTGCGTGAACTCATTCACTTAACTATCCATTTTTGCAAGTCAACTTTTTGATTGACATCACTTCCTATCGCATCATGGCGTAGCAGTAAGAAGTCAGGTTTTCTTTCACTTTTTTTTCCGCCTTCGCGTCACAGGTTCGAGCCTACTTGCCTAAAACACTTGGGCAATGGCGGGCACTCACTTGGGCAATGGCGGGCACTCATGCTAGTTAATATATAAAATCAAATCACTTTGGTTTTCTATATATCTATAAAAGTGAAAGTGTCTGTCTGTGTACATTTCCCTACACAATATCTCTTTCTCAATTTTCAGTCTACAGACTCGAAATTTGATATACAGGGTATTGAGATTTGGGAAACTCTTTGTTTTCGACCAAAAATTTGTCTGTTAAGGGGTCAACATTCAACGATTTGACCTTTGAGAACTAAACGAAACTCCTCTGCAAATTTTGGTTATAAACAATTGAATTTTTTGATATAGGTTCCTTGGACATGGATCTAACTTAATAACTTGATTTGAGCCCAAAACAATAAATGTTAAGGTCATAATAGGGATCATAGTTTTAAAAAAAAATTGACCGCTGCGGTCTCTACCAAATTACTAAAGACAATTTCTGGTCTAAACATTTGAAATTTTATGTAAAGGGTATACGGAGATAGGGCAAGCTTTTTAATCGGTTTGGATCGAAAATTTGAGCTACTAATATATAAATGTATGTATGTATGTTTGCATGTCTACCTAAAACTTTTGACAGAAGCGACAGATTTTCACAAGATCAGTATCGTTTTGAAGCTTGACTCTTTCAGACGACAAATGTCGAAAAATTGGCTAGAAACATTAATTTCTTCACCTTCAATTGGGCACTTTTCTACAGGGAGGGGTCACTTTTTTCGCCGATATTGTCGATAGTCATCCCCTCTTTTCGATTGTCTAGCCTTAATTTAAACCTACATCACTTCCGGTTTGGCAGTGGTCGTATCAGCAAAGATGCCACGTTTTTTTCCCCCATTCTTTTCCTCCTTTGCGGTACGATTTCGAGCCTGTTTTCCTACTACCACTTTTTTTTTTTTTTTGCTCAACATATACCTCCAAACACCCGGGCAACACCGGGCTGAAATGCTAGTAATCAAAGAATTGACTCTATAATAATAAATACAAAATCTGCATAGATTAAAATATAATATTTAAGCATATTTTACGACCAAGCAACACAAGGTGCCCTGCTAGTAATCTATATGTAGTAGAGATGAACAGTTAAGAGACAGTCCTTTGAATGCCTAATTTGCATACCTATTTTTTAAAGAGTCCATGATGTTTGGTGTTATTCATTTCTAATTTTATTGTTCTAATATTTGTGAATGGAAGCCCCGTTTTGGAGAGTATTGTCATATCTTTTCTGTTATCATGATACCATCTTACCATGTATTAACTCCTCATTTGAGGAACAGTGTGGTATTTATCTGTGATATTGAAATTGGTTTTATGTTTTTTTTAAAGAATTATTGAATACACTTTTTAAGATCTTTTTTAACTATTTTGAAAATATTATGTATTGGATACGTTTTTTTTTTGTGTGATGTTTGAAATTTTGTTATTTTGATTCCAATAATTTTATTTTTATACTTTCATAAACATTTATTTATATTTATTGTATATATTATATATTATTTATATATTTATATTTATTGTATAAATTCCAATAAAAATTATTTTTAAAATTAACAAAATGTATTTTTATAATTTCATAAACATATTTCTTATAAAATTTCAAATCAAATAAAAACAATTTAAAAAATTTTTTTTTATTAAAAGTGCAAACAAAGGCTAATTATGTTATTTTTATTTAATTATTGGAATTCTTTGAGATGAGTAATTTGTATATTTTTTTATTTGCAGACTGTTATGCTCATCTTTATAGTTGTTGTTTCATGACGTTTCGGCCAACTATTCCTCTGGCCTTCATCAGATGGTTAACTGCGATGAGATAGGAACACTGAATCGCTTAACTGTATCCTCAATAATTACTGCCTGCCATAGTTGTTGTTGTCTCACCACGTTTTTGGCCAACTAATCCTTTGGCCTGCTTTAGGTAGGATTGAAACTGCTATCTTCAGACAATGCTCATTGGAATAGTTGGCAGCGAAACAACAACTATAAAGATGGGGATAACAGTCTGCAAATAAATAAATTTGTGTTTTTTTTATCTGTATAATTTTATTAATTTTTATTGTATATTTCTTTCAATAATGTCCTTTTCTTATATTTTATTTCAATGAATCACTTCACAATAGAAATACTGAAGAACAATAAAAGTGAAGGAACTGATTGGCCTTGTCACCACTTCCGGTAGCAGTCACATCAGAAGTTAGGAAGTATGTTAGTTGACTATAACCTATTATTTCTATCAAAGACCATCTTTCCTCTTCCTTTTTTTTTTTTTTCTTTAGTCTTTTATTTAATAAAAGGAAAAATATGTTGAAAAGCAATGCAAATGGTATGATATCTATTCAATTGTGATAAGATCCTGGAGTAAAGGTTACCAAGAATATTCAATTTAGTAGAATTAGGATATTTTTTTCATGCAACATTTAGCATTTGAAATTTGAGATCTGGAGTAATCTCCCTTCGAGCCTAATAAATGATCGATCAACTTAACAATGAAGGTTGAATAAACAAACGTCTAAGTGCCACGTAGTTCAAGGAGAAACAGGTTTCAATAACTTCATATTTATACATGTACAAAAAAAAAAAAAAAGCTTTCGTATTTAGAAACAACAATTGTATAATTGATTAAATATGATTGAAAAATCACTCGTGGACTTGACAGTAAAGATATGAAGTTTTGTTTCACATGATGCATACAATATTATAAAAGAAAGATATGAAGATATAATATCCAGCCCAAATATAAAGATGCAATAGCAAAAATATGCAGACAAAATTATGTTGCTTCCTACACTGTCTACCAAGCTCTAGCATTATCGCTGCAATGTTACATCAAGTACTTCCTCCGATGAAGTTGCTGCATATGTGCCCCCTCAACATAGATACCCCCCACCCCCAAATAATAATTACAGCAAAATACCGCCCTTTCATGTAGGCCAAATGCCAAAAAAAAAATTTTTACTCAAATAGCTTCCTTCCCTCCACAGGCTGTTTGCCTTTTGGAATTCCATCTCTGGTCCTTGTTTTTGACTGTAATAATATGCAAAAATGTAGTGAACAAGGATCTTGCTGCACAACTTCCCACTTAGGATGCCCTTATAAATGTTGCCTCTAATTTACTGTAGCTCCTTATATTTCGGTAAAAGTATGTATTATCTGGAGTAAAAAAAAAAAACAAAAAAAAAAACAAAAAAAAAAAAACAAAAAAAACAATAAGCATCAAACGATAATTTTATTAAAAGTTTATATTTTATCCACACTTGGGGGTTAAATTGTGCGTTCATATCTTTCCTAAGGCTTTTACTGCATGGCTGAACATGAACATATTTAATCTTACATATAAAGTAGAGTGAAATTTTCCCCTTTACCATTGATTGTTACAGCTTTTTATCCAAATGTAATATAGTTACATGTTAACATGGACCCAACGTTATGCAAAAAGTTTCGCAAGGGAACAATGAGAGGAAAATAATTTCGACTCAGCTTTATTTTAGTTGAAATAAAAGGCATTTAATCATGGTACTTTCCAAACTATGCCTGCACCTTGGTTTTACAAGTCTCTTCATTTGCCATATGGTTAACAAGACTTTGACGTGTCGGACACATTTGCTCAAATTCAGTCGCCGCCATGCGTTTTTTTTTTTTTTTTCCACTGCTATGCCTGCAACTCACCCCATGGAACATGGTCGTCCAACCATTTTGGGTTTGTTTTTTTTGCACCTTGTTTTAAAAGTTCCTCTCACACTCATACATGCTTCCAAGTCACTATTGCCACTCACATGGCTTCAAATCTCTCTTCGCTTTTTTCTCTCCTTTCACTGTGACATCATCTCACGCCATAGCTTGTTCATTTGCATACGTGTCATGCTGCTACTGCTGTGTCACCGGCTCAGTTACACAAAAACTACATATAAAAATCTATTTTGTAGTATAATGCAAAAAGAAAAAAAGTAGTTTTGTTCACATTCACCAATTTAATCCGATCAGCCATTTTTTCTTTGATTACTAATTTCAGTGCAAGAGTAAAAGTGACTACACTACTTCACCACATTCTTCAACCCATCACACTGTAGAAATCTAATTAGAATCAATTTTTTTTTTGTAGTACAGTTTTCTTCAAGCAATAATTCGAAATTATCAGATGAAATAGAAGACACATCATTCAATTTTTTATAAAAATCTAGCTGACCTGTATCCCAGCATTGCCCATGAAATTAGATTAACTCAAGAAATTCTATGCTCAATCTTGAACAATATAGTATAAACACAGACTCCACAATGTTAAAAGCAAAATTTTCTGTCATTTTGATTCAATGTTATCTACAGCGTGTCCAAAAAGTCACTGAAGGGTTGAAAATCTTTGACATTTTACCATTAATGATTTTTTTTTTTCTATTTCAGATATTTTACAGATAATATTTTGGAAATTAATTATGGCTAAGTATAGATGGTGCAACGGCACATACATTGAGAGACATCATGGAGCTTCTCTGGCAATGCTTTGGCAACATTATCACTAACTTTACAGGGAATATGAATTGGAATAGATACATCGAAAGTATTGCCAAGGCTGCTGCAAAGAAGGTGGGCTTTCTCTACCGTACTAGAAAACTACTTATGCCTGAAAGTATCCTGTACCTCTATAAGGCCACCATTCACCCATGTATGGAGTATTGTTGTCACATTTGAGCTGGTGCATCTGCTACTTGTCTCTCACGCCTTGACAGGGTTCAAAAGAGAGTCGCCAACCTGATAGGTCCTGAACTGTCATCTAAGCTTCAGCCTCTGTCCCATCGACGAAATGTTGCATCCCTCTGTCTGCTCTATAAGTACTTTATTGGTGAATGCTCTGACGAACTACAAGCACTTGTACCCCCTCGACGTGAATACCCCCAACAAACCCGACAAGCAGCTAAATCCCACTACTTCACAGTAGGTGTAAGAAAGCATTCTACTACAATAGTTTCTTCCTCAGAACTGCTAGGCTTTGGAACTCCCTTCAGGAATTCTGCTTTCCCAACTGTACTGACATGCAGATATTCAAGTGTAATGTGAATAGACATCTTACTACTCATCCCACACATAATACCCCTGCAACTTATATCCCTGATAGTAGCCCCCTACTTCAAAGTAGCACTGTGCTTTGTTTGGGGTGAAAATTGAATTTAAAAAAAAAACTATGGCAATGTCAAATGGCCACCACATTCCCCATCCTTGATTAGCCCAGACCTTTTTCTTGTGGGTATATCTTAAAGAAAGAGTCTATGTTAACAAACCCCAAACCCTGCAAGAATTAAAGGGAAACACCAGGAACGAAATAAGGGAGTTAAATCGCAATCCAGAGATTTTGCAATGACTTAGTCAGATTGTGTTTAAATTACAGAAAGATATCAAAAATAAAGAATCTATTTAAGTTCAAAACCCGTCGGTGACTTTTTGGACACCCTGTATTATTAATAATAGCATTATCGCAAATACCATGGTTGTTAAGCTTCATGTGACTCCACTTGTGTGTACTTCTCTATGTAGTAACTTGAACAGGAAAAAAATTCACAAGCCTAATCAGATCTATCTATAGATAGATCTGATGACCCCATTTAAGAATTATAGGTTTTTAAACTGCATGAGAAAAACAAAGTTTTCCCTCCATTTGTAGGGTGGGTTGGGGTATAATGAGTAGAAGCCTCCACCGAAAGATCCGCTAATCCTATGAGACACATCTGCTGTAGATCTAGCAGAATTGAAACCATATTGCATCTCACTGAGGAGGTTATTTTTGCTGAGGTGATTGACTACTTCTCTATTTAACACACCATAAAAATAACCTCCTTTTAAAAACAGTGTCACTATTTCCTTTTTCTCTCCCTCATTTTTTTTTTTTTTAATTTCATTCTTTTTCTCTGTCCTTTCACTTTCTTATTTTGCCTGATTTTTATTTTGAAAAAAAAAAAATTTTTCATTAAAAGAGATTCCTGTCTTATTTGATGACCTGTAATTCTTCAGGTCATTAGTCATCTATAATCTATTTTAATAGATGACGTCATAAAGGATCTTCAAGGTATCTTTAACCAAGTGATGGAAGAATATGGCATATCCTTTCAGGAACATATAATCAAATTAAAGTTACATAAGATGAGTGATAGTGACAGTAAAATTTTCAATTATGTTATTTAATAAATATATTTTATCTTTACACATTTGAAATTATCATTAAAAAAATATTTAAAACTTTAAATAACATTTTATAATAAACTTTTGTTTAAAAATTGACTGATAATTATTTTTATTAAACAAATTTCAAGGTTTTGCCACAGTTTCGTATCACCGCTCTAATTTTTGTAATTAAAAAAAAAAGCCCACTCGACAGAAACAGACACGTGACCAACAAGTCACAAGTATGCATGCTAACAACTCCTGTTTCTTTTGATCACAAAGAAAAGAAAAAAAATACAAATACTCAATTTTTCGCAACTAAACAAAAACAAACTTTTATTTTGGATGGCGATTAAAATATATACAAGCAATAAACACCACAGACATTTTAGCCTGTAAAGAAATCTAATCTCAAATTAATTATAGTCAACCATTCATTTAGCAACACAATTGCCTGTAACATGAACGTCTTTCCATGAAGACAGCAAAATAGGAGACTCCCATCTCAAATTGATGAGAATGAAGTCAGCGTGCCCCATCGCCATTGGAACCAGGGGGTTCAATCGTAGTAGTACCCAAATAGCCCCTTTTAGGGCTAACTATCACAAACTATTAATGTAATTCAAACTGTCCTTTTTAGGATGACTAACAAACAACCTGTATGTGATACACACTTCACTTTCTTCTACTGACTGCTCCTTAGGACTCCCCTCATAGCATGTCACTCTAATTCTGCAGCTTCCAGAGACTCCAACTCACTCCTGCAGATTCCAGTGACTCTTGCAACCTCCAGCTCACTCCGACAGCTTTCAGTGATCCCAGCTCACTTCCACAACTTCCAGCGGCTCCAATTCACTTCTACAGCTCCTGCGGTTCTAGCCACTAGCTCTAGTACCTACTAACGGCTAGCTACACATTTCAGTACCCATTGAATCTAGTTAGCAATTCCAGGATCAAATCCCATCTATACGACTCAGATCAATCTCAGGCAAGTCACTAACTCAGGGATACAAGAATTTCAAGCCCGTAGGGCGCCCCTTGTCAATCCAGACGATTTTGATTCACAATTTCCATTGTCATATGATTTACCATTTCCTCTTTGTGAATAAAACATGATACTTATCTTTAACCGATCTTCTGTTTGTCATCTCTTTGCTATTGCCATTACCTCTTGCCTTGGGTCTACTTACTTCGATGTTCAGTTGATTGGCATCTTTACTTTTCAACACATTTGCAACAGTTTTGATGTCAATCCCTTATTTTTTATTACATGCCAAAAGTTGGATCATTCCACAACCCCCCCCCCAAAAAAAAAATAAATGTATCCAAAGCAAAGATCTGACAGAAAGGTTTTCTCATGAAAATTAACTCGTAAGGCATTACAAGATGAATATTTAATATAATTCAATCCTTTATAGATACGAGAAAAATTCATGTTTTCCTTAATAGACATACATTAAAACATGATATATTTGCCTCAGAGAGTGATCTTTGAACTTATAATTCCTGATATTCATAAACGACCTCCTTGATAAAATTGTCTCCGAGTTGGGTATATTTGCTGATAATACTACACTCTATACCAGATATGTGGGGAAAAACGAATGTATGCATATCCAAGGAAATGTCTGAAATCTTAGAAAATGACCTTCAGTTTATAGCAGAATGGGGATGTAAATGGATGCTACTAAGACAAAGCTCCTTTCCTTCGACAATTACAAAGAAATATTTCCAGTCACCAATTGCCATGGATAAGAGAGTTCAGAGTTCATCATGCAAACTCCTTAGCCTTACATTCACAAGTAACATGAATTGGGACAAATACATAGAAGTTACTGCCAAGGCTGCTGCAAAGAAGGTGAGCTCGCTCTACCACACTAGAAAAATACATTTGACATTATCCTAAATGTTTACAAAGTTATCATCAACAGCTAGTCTCTCTATTGGACAGTGTCCAAAAAAGAATCTTCAATCTAATAGATCCGACACTGTTAAACAAGTTCAAACTTATTTCATTGCCACAATGTTGTATTCTTGAGCTTTGTTTTACAAATGCTTTAATGGAGTGTAGAAGTCCCCTGATGCTGGAGAGCCTAATAGTTTTTTTTCTTTGAACTACTAGACATAGGAATTTCCTGACTCTAATAATATGCAGAAGTTTAAACAATGTGAACAGCCATCTTGCTACTCAACTCCCTACTTAGAATGTATCTACAGACATGGTTCTTTATTCACAATAACGTTTTAGTGGCAATGTGCTTTGTTTGGAGTGAATATTCGTAAAGAGAAACTTTTTAAAAATAGATCACTGTGTAGAAGTTGACGGAACAAGCAAAATTTGTTATAAAAAAAAAAAAAAAAATTGTTTTTTTCAAAACATTTTCAACGCCACTATTTTCATTTCTTACATTATGATAGTCTTCTATGATTGTTCTATGTATATATATTTCCTGCAATGCTTCAAACAAACTAAACCTTGTTATAATTTGTATTGTTAATTCGTTTAATGTACATTAATTCCTTTACATAATATTCATATTGACTAAAGTGAGAAATAACCATCTTTCTCTTCAAATCCCAGCAAAATTGATGACCATCTCACGCATTCCACAAAACAACAATTAAGGAATACAAAGCAATTTCTACCTTGAATTAAACTCTAAAAAAGTCAAGTATTCACTTGTGCTCCTAAATAATTAAAAAATTAAAAAAAAACAAAAAAAAAAAAACAATTTTCTTGCACACCTCTGTCATATCAAAGAACTAGTATTTACCCATTCTCTATATGTATTAAATTACAAACAATAGCAGAAACTAAGACGAATGATTCACCTACATGTGGCAAGATGTCAAATATGTAGAGTCTCAGAATAGTCACACTTGCTGACAAGTGTACCAAATTTCAGCAGATTCGTTGTTTCATTCTCATAAAAATATGACATTGATATTTTTATTCGACAATGAAAAACAAAATCAGAAAATAAAAACGTAATTCCTTGCTATTTAAAGCTGTAAAATATGCTATATCATAAGTGATAAAGTTATGTCCTACAGTGAAATGGCTATCGACAGTTTTATTGGTTTCAAACAAATTATTTTATTATCTTGAACTTTTCAGCTTTAATATTGTTTGTTCGTTAAATTATTAATTGAATTATTTGGTTAAATAATATTCCAATGATATAATCTTAAAGCTAAAAAGTTCAAGATAATCACTTATGTTTACGTAAAAGCATACTTTAAATAGAAAAAAATAAAGAGAAATAACATTAGCTATTATAAACAGTCAGTTATAGGAATTTTAATCATTATTGTAAACAAAACAAATCAGCTGAGAAAAAAAAAGATGGCAGACGTATAATAAACTAATAAGGGAGGTAATTCCAAAAGTAACATTCTCTAGTAAGAGAAAAATTTAGCAAGTTGCAATAATCGAAAGTTCCTCTAAATCAGGAGTCTCAAAACTATGGCTCGCGGGTCAGATCTGGGCTGCGGAGCTGCTATAGAAAACGTAAAAATATTTAGGAAAAAAAAAAAAAATGGAAATGTGTGAAAATAGTGTGGTTGTTTTTCTTTTTGTTCATAAAATGATTAAAAGAATGAGGTTTTGGAGAACAAGTTTCATTAAAAATCAAACCTATTTAAGCAAAACACTATAAAACGTGTCCAGGTCATTTTTTTATTAATTTTTTTTTTATTTTATATTTGCCCGTGTAGCTATGAAAAGTCAGCATTATGACCATTAACATCTAAATGATATTGTAGGTATATTTAATCGAGAAAGAATAATCGTGTGGCTTTTGCTTTTTATGACAAGGGAACGCGATAAAATAAATTTTTTTTGTTTGTTTTAGGGGTACAGATAAACCATGATACTACGATAATAGTTTAATAATAAAATGCCCTTCTCAAAACTGATGTGCATATATTAGAAAGCTTATCGGGTGTCCTGTTGGTTTGGCAGGCCGAGAGCAAGCTCAAGGCATTTTCTCGAAGCTTATCTTATAATACTTGGCTAAAAAAGAAAAAAAAAATGGAGTCATCTCTCGCCTTAATTTATTTACACTGGCAATATTTGAAATATTTGGAATTACACTATTTAAAAAAAAAAATTAAAAAATACAAATGTATCATTAGCATGTACGTTCTTGTTTCAAAAAAGGACGTAAATTGATAGAGTAGTTGTTTTGTGTCTTTTTAACTAAGTAAATAAAAAATTACGATTTTTAGCGATTAAAATGTTTTCAATTGAATTGAAGTTTTTTAATAAATGAATACAAATAAAATCTCAGTAGCCGAATTGAATTGTCACCCTTGGATTTTAGAACAAAATGGTGGCTACCGGACCCCATCTTGCTTCTTCATAAAATTTGTTTTTCTTAGTTAAAAAAAAAAAACAGTTGATCAATTTATGTGATTTTTGGAATTGTAAGATATTTATCTCACCTGTTTTGCTCCCAGACGATGGCAAAAAATTAACAATTACAACAAAGCATACCTCTAACATTCGACACAAATTTTATTTTTTTCTTCATTACAAAAAAGGAATCTCTGAAATAGGGCTGGTAACAACCTCAAAATGTAATAGTTCATTATCTTCAGCAGGAACTGGTATACGGATACCGCATTGTTTGAAGATCGGATAAAGTACAGCCATGCAAAGGGGTTGGTATGATGCTTTCTGGTGAAAAGATTCAATTTTCAACTGGAGTCGACATTACAGAAGTTCATAATTAGTGTTCATTCGAAGGAAAAGTCCTTAATGACAGGTCAACAACTTAGACATTAAAAAAGTCTGAGAGACACATATAATAACTGAGCCTAATTATTTAGGCTTAAAATAAAATCTCAAGGAGACACATATAATAATATGTAGGCAAACGGTAGAGGCACCCAATGCCTCATATCCAGAGAAAGTAGAGTTCCTTCCTTCTCATTCAGCTGCATATCTGGAGTTGAAGAAAAAGCATTCAACTTCCCGCCAAGTGCATCGCCCGGCAGTTAAAATGACGACCAATTTGATTGGTCTAAACAAAGACAGTGGGTGGCCAAATTAGCCAATGAGGGGCTTGCTTATAATTGTAGAATTTCTCAGAGAATGACATTTCCATTCAGTGACAAGTACATACAAAGATTTGTCTGTATTTTTTTTTTAATATAAAATGTAATTCTATATAAGCACCAATATTTGTTGTGTCCGTGGTTAAACTTGCTAACTGTTTTAAATGCAGTGACTCCCCATTATTGTAGCAAAATTGGAAAATTGAATTTCAAGTGAAACCAATGGTGTCTACTGAATTGTCACGT
The DNA here is from genome assembly GCF_053919585.1 of Euprymna scolopes. Classification (NCBI taxonomy): domain Eukaryota; kingdom Metazoa; phylum Mollusca; class Cephalopoda; order Sepiida; family Sepiolidae; genus Euprymna; species Euprymna scolopes. The sequence continues at coordinate 26,778,181 of NC_136484.1, read as the reverse complement.
TGCAGTAATGAAAATTTGGTAAATTTGTTAACATATGGAACGGCTCATCAAGAACTTATTTACGTTAGACTTGAAGACAACCATATTGTAGTCAGCTGGAAAGCAGGAAAATGGAAGACAATTTCACAGGCATGCAGTTCTAAGAAAGAAGCTTTGTTCATGAAATCTCCGTTTAGGTTTAGGCACAGATAAAAAGTGGGGGGGGATTATTGATAGTGTTTTCAGCTAGACGAGTGTTTCTTGTGAAAGTTTGGCGAGGGGGGAACCATAGACTGAAGCTCAGTCGAACACTTTCCATGAAAATAATGATACATCAGAGACAAACTCGCAACATCTCTTCTGTGAGATAGAGGTTGCAGGGAAGAGAAAAGGACATCTCCCACGAGGCTACAAAGTCTATTTTGAACTCTACCAAGGCAGGACAAGTCCTTTCTAGCAGCTCCTACCCAGATGTGGCAACAGTATTCTATCCTTGGACGTACCTGGCCCTTATAGAGATAGAGAATTGCATCAGCAACGAGATATCTACTGAATCGATAGAAAGATCCACCATTTTTCCAGCGGCCTTGGTAACAGATTTGATGTACATGTACCATTTAAGATCAGGAGTAATGGTCAAGCCCAGAAGCTTGTCAAAACTTGAGGCCTCCTGAAGACGAGAGCCATTCATTTCAATTGATGCTAGATGTGGATCAGAATGTTGATGATGTAAAGAGAGAAGCTTGGTTTTAGATGCATTAAAAGTAACCAGCCACTCCTTTCCCCATTGTACCACGTGCTCAAGATTGCATTTAGAATGTCTCTTCCGGATATTTGGTCTAGCTATATAAAGCGGATGCTACAAATTTGTTTTGTTTGTAAATTTTTAAACAACTAAATAATCAAAAACAAACAAAAAAATTTTATTTTCAATTTAAAATGTTATAAATAACTTAAGTGATTTTTAAATGTTATTTATGACATACAATACATTAAAAAATATATAAACAACATTAAACATCTAAAAATGCCTTATTCTACTCGACACATGATTGGTCGAGAAGATATGACACAAGGGTCGGAAAGTGGGATTGAAAAATTTTGCGTCCCCAAGGAGGAGCACTATTGCTTGCAAAAAATTCCTAACCAGCCCTGTCAGCATTCCCTGGTAGGGGCGCCTCATGCAATTAGCAATAAACTAACACCTTCTCTAAAGGTGGGGTGGACCTCCTAGAATTGCACATGACCAGCAAGATCTGATGGTCAACAGAGAAAAGGTATTTTCAGAAACGGCACAGACTGTAGATTTTTAGTGCAGAGGAAAAAGTTGAGTTCTTTTGTTCCTATTTACTTGCCTCCCCCACGAGGGCAGAGTTAGACACACGGTCGGTTTTTAATGTGGGGAAAATCCATCTCCCCAAAAAGGGGTGCTCTAGATAGGAAGAAAAATTTAAATTGTCTCAGTCATCAAGTGTTTTCCTCCATTGACTGAGGACAGAAAAGGTGAAGTGCAGCATCAGAACAGATACTACACTGTGATCTTGGTCCGAAGTCCAAAAATTCAGTACACAAAGTTAAGAAAGTCAGTAAATATGAAACGAAATACGAAACCATATGGAAATAATTTATTTAAAAAATTATTTTAATTTTAACACTCCTACTGCTATCATGAAACAATAAAAAAAATATAACTCTGCAGATTATGGATCTATGACAGATCGCAACAGACTAAGGAATGACGAGGAATTATCACCTACAACATTATGCCTTTCGTTCAACACAACGGTATTCTCTAAACGGATATGAACATCCATAATGTACCTCGCAGACATATGCGGTTCATTGTTTTTGGAAATTATGCAATTCATCGAACCCAGGCAACCACGTAACTCAAAATTGATGACGTTACTTTTCTTTTGGCCTGCCATTAATTTGTAAATTTTATTCCTTCTTATATCGACTTCTCGTCTAGGAGGAGAGTATTGTAACAAATATCCGGAAGAGACATTCTAAATGAAATCACCATTTTAAATGCATGCATATGAAGAATACGCAAAGACACAAAGTTGTGATTCGCCCAATCCCACACATACGATAAAAGGATTATGTTGCGCTTCACGCATAGCGATACAACAAATAGTCCAGAACTTTCTAGAACTTGCCTTTATAAGCTTTTGGGCGCATAAACCAATCCAGTCAGAATGCAGTTTTACAAGTAAGCAACATGCTGCCCTCCTCTGTCTTGTGGGACATAAAAACACCATAACTTTGCACGCGTCATGCACTGCGCAAAAGTTAACTTCCTTTTTGTTTCTTCAGCCGTCATGCTGCAAATACGTGTGACTAATCGAAAGAGGAAAAAATGCCTTTGTCACACGATTTTAATATTTCAAACTTAGCCGGATGAATACCTGATAACCCGCTTGTCAACTCAGACACGCATGTATGGAGTGAAATTACCCTCCTATTGAACTTGATTAATTGTAAAATATTTAATTCCTGTTTTTGCTTTAATTCATAAGAAAACATTATTTCCTCAGTTAAGAAGGATTTCTTACTTCCACTTTCGGAGCAGTAATTGCCCAAACTCTACTCAAGTTTCCTTAATGTTTTTTTTTGTTTTTTTGTTTTTTTTAATATTCTGCCTTTGAAGTTTGTAACATTTGGTATGGGGCAACCAGACCAGCTGCTAATATTGACCTGCTTTTTATTGAAACCAACCGAGAGCTCTTTTTAGCATCCTCGTTGTTCCCTTAAGTGCAATTGTCTGGATTGCTCTTGCACTTGGTTCACCAGGAATATTAGTTAGGTAGGACTTCAGGTTCTTCTTCATAAGCCCTGTGGCACCTCTAACAACTGGAATGATTGATCTGAACTAAAGTCCTCATGACTTATCAAGTCTATTACACATATTTCTGGGCATCTAACATTTTTTTGAAACACTTATTTCCAGAACCAAAAACAAACTCTAAACTCATCAAATTATTTATTCTTCTCTCGTGCATTGACATAACACACACACAAAAAAATGATTTTCTTTTAAATAAAACTTTTGTATTAAAATGTTGAAATTCGTTTTCATCACATTGTGCTGATTTCTGACACTTTTTTTATTTTTAAGATTTGAGAGATGTTTATCTGTGCTCATGATGAAAATCGGCCAACCCTTACACTGGTGACCCGATATCAGTTAATTAGCAGCCCTTCCACTGGTGACCTGCCGTCAGTTAATTAGCAAAGCATGCAGAAACGAAATAAACATACGATGAAAGGTTCACACACTCGAACCTGGCCTTTAGCGGCATAACATTTTTTTTTCTTTTTGTGAGAACAATGTTCAGCATTGATCGGTGCCTCTTAATTCCAATTGATTAACCAGTTATGCGATAAATCGGATTTCATATACATCAAATATACACAAAGCGTTTCTTCCTCAAATTGACGATTCTTCTGGAAAATGTTAGTCCTGTCGACGGCACACGGACTGATTACCCACAAACCTGTTGACTATCAGCGTTTCCTTTACTAAGTTCGACTACGACGGAGAGCAATACTCTATCATCGACCACAGCCACAGAGGTTGTACTCAAATACAACCTTTTTGGATAGTCAACCATATTCTTTGATTTCTCAACTTAAAGAAGAAAAGAAAAAAGAAACGACTAGACGCTGAAAGAAAGAAAAGAAAAACAAATGAAACCAATCTTTCTTTTCCAAACATCTAATACGACGTTGGTAAATCAACAATATTCATATCCACAGACCTCATTATGAACTAAGTACACTGGTTTAAAAAATTACTGATTTTTGCAAATAATCGCTCAAAAATCGAACATTAAACACAATTTTTCTACAAATCAAACTCTGACGACAGTCAATTAGCACCAAAATTAGACATGGATCTCCTATGAATTAACAGTCATGTAGTCAACACATTGAACAACCCGCCAACCAACAGGATTTTACCTAAATTGTTGCCAGCGGTGATTAGCAATGCCTATTCACACAATATTTTACCATGGAGCTCACAACACAATGTAGACAACTGCTCTTGCACCAAACTACAGCGACCCTGAGCACAACGTAGATACCGCCATTTTTTTTCTTAATTAGTGGAATTAATAACGCCCCCCCCCCCACTCCACTCTGGGCCAACCACGCTCAACACTTCAGAAAAAACTCATTACAAACACATGGGATTTTTACGCAATGCTGCTGCACTCGTCACTTCTGACTGTGCAGACTCACATGGATCTACAGCAGATCGCAGCAGACCAAGGAATGACAAGGAATTATCACCTACGATACTCTGCCTTTTGCTCAACACAACGGTATTCTATAAACGGATATAAACATCCATTATGTACCTCGCAGACACATGCGGCTCATTGTTTTTGAAATTACGCAATTCATCGATCCTAAGCAATCACGTAACTCAAAATTGATGACGTTAGTTTTCTTTCGGACTGCCCTCAATTTGCAAATTTTATTCCTTCTTATATCGATTTCTCGTCTAGGAGAGTATTGTAGCATCTGCTTTATATGACCAGACCAAATATCTGGAAGAGACATTCTAAATGCAATCACCTTTTACAACGCGCACGCATGTGAAGAATGTGCAAAGACACAACGTTGTGAATCGACCAATTGCACACATACGATAAAATGGCTACATTGCGCTTCACGCATAGTAATACAACAGATAGTCCAGAACTTTCTAGAACTTGCGTATATAAGCTTTTGCGTGCGTAAACAAGTCAGTATGCAGTTTCACGAGTTAGCAACATGCTGCCCTACTCCATCTTGTGGGATATAAAACACGATGATTTCACACGTGTCTTGTACCAAACGAAAGTTAACTTGCTTTTTGTTGCTTCAGCCGTCATGCTGCAAACACGCGTGGCCCGACAGAGGAAAAAAAAGATGCCTTTATCACTCGATTTTAATATTTCAAACTTAACTGGATGAATATCTGATAACCCCCTTGTCAACTTGGACGTGCATGTATGGAGTGAAATTACTCTACTACCAGACCTGATTAATTGTAAAATATTTAATTCCTTTTTTTGCTTTAATTCATTAAAAAAAAAAAAAAATGATTTCCTCAGTTAGGAAGGATCTCTCATTTCCACTTTCAGAGCAATTATTGCCTAAACTCTACTTGACTTTATTTAATGTTTATCTGAACTAAAGTCCTCATAACTTATCAAGTATATTACACATATTTCTGGACATCTAAAAATTTTTTTAAACTATTATTTCCAGAACCAAAGACAAATTAAACTCATCTAATTACTGTTTCTTCTCTTGTGCATTGACATAACACACACACAAAAATAATTTTCTCTTAAATAAAACTTTTATATTAAAATGTTGAAATTCGTTCTCACATCATGCTGATTTCTGACGCTTTTTTATTTTTTTTATTGTTAAGATTTGGGAGCTGTTTATCTGTGCTCATGTCACCGCTGCGATACAAGCATCGATGAAAATCGACCAACCCTTACAAATTCTTGCTAAAATCTCAAGTGATAAAAACAAATGGTGCTTGTTAAGGAGTTGACAAATCGATTTTTTTAAATATGTCGTTTAAGCAAAAACAATATTACGTACTTAATTGTCACGTTGAAAATGATATAATATAATATATATTCATAATATATCCGAAAATTCATAGAGTAGAATAACTCCTATTGTGTTTTTAGTAAAAAAAGAAAATAAAGTCTATCGCCATAAGCTACTAATGTCGGAATGCATTACAGTGTAATCTAAATTTTGTGTTCCGAGTTATGTCCTCTGTGAGTGAACTTTTCACCGTCTACTTTATAACATCTAAGAATAATTGGTATTTCTTTTACAACCTGCCCCAGCGTAGTATAAACACCCCCAACCACCCCATGTTAAGAACAGTTTTCGGGATAAACAACCCCCCTCCCAACCACCCCATGTTAAGAACAGCTTTCGGGATGAACAACCCCCCTCCCAACCTCGCCATGTTAAGAATGGCTTTCAAGGTTGGTGGGTGGGGGATAAAATTTTACAATAAAGCCCATCTCACGTTCGTATACAACAAAATATATTTTTGAGATTTCGGTGTGCTAAAAAACGAATCTGCAAACCGTTTCCGTCGCCAAAAAAATAGTTTTCATGATATGAAATTTACTTTTTCGAAAAGTGGGTGATCACTTTTCCATGTAAATTTAACTTAAAATAAGCACCCAATTTCTAGCCACCTGAGAGAGGGGGGCATTTTTTGTGTGTTTATTGTCGAAAAAGTTTTTTCGATTTCTTTTTGTTTTCATCTTTCAAGACATGAGGAAATTAAAAAATAAAGAAAATCAGTATTATTTTACTTTAAGGCTCGTCTCGCATTCGTATAGAAAAAAAATAGTTTTTTGTAGTTTACAGTATGCTTTAAAAGAACATGGTAACCGTTTCCATCGCAAATTTACCGTTTGTATGGTATTAACCCCTTAACTCTGGAACTATTTTCGATTTCACAGCCCAGCCTTCGTTTACGCTACGCGCGAACGTAAAATAAAGGCTGTTAAATGTGCACTTGCGTACCAAACTGCCTTGCCACAGTGTAGCATTGGTGACAAACTAAAAGTAGACGAAAAACAATTTTCCAAATATAAAACCATGTAATTCTATGTTATCACGGGTGGCCATTTTTGTACGCACAAGCGCATTAAACCCTGAACTCTGGGACTATTTTCCATTTCACAGCCTAGCCTTCGTTTACGCTAGGCGCGAGCATAAACGAAGGCTGTTAAATGTGCACTTGCATTCCAAACTGCCTTGTCACAGTGTAGTATTGGTGAAAAATTAAAATTAGACGAAAAAAAAGTAGTTTTCCATATATTGAACCATGTAGTTCTATATGTTATCACAGGTGACCATTTTGTGTGTGCGCGCGCGCGTCGTCCATATGCGTTCGTTTATACTCGCGTATAGCATAAACGAAGGCTAGGCTGTGAAATGGAAAATCGTCCCAGAATTCAGGGGTTAATACCATGCAAAAGAAATTAAACAAAAAAAATTTTAGCCAATAAACACACAAAAAAAATGCCCCCTCTCCCAGGTGGCCAGAAAGTGGGTGCTCATTTTACGTTCAATTTACATGGAAAAGTGATCACCTTTTGGAAAAAGTAATTTCTTCATATCATGAAAACTATCTTTCTGCAACAGAAACGGTTTCCAGATTCGTTTTTAGCACACCGAAATCTCCTAAAAAAATATATATATATTTTGTTATATACGAACGTGAGACGGGCCTTAAAGTAAAATAATACCTGGACTTATGATACCGTGCTATTTTTTAAAATGGTATTTTCAAGTTTTACTATGTCCCTTTTTGATGTTTTTTTAGATTAGGTCCACCTCGACAATTTTCTTTTAAATGACTTTTTTTTAGAGGTTTTCGACTATGGTGAATACGGAAATCGCATTGAAATTTTGCAAAAATAAGTAGTTATCGAGATATAAGTAGTTGTTTTGTGCATTGTATTCTTTGGCGGCCATCTTTGTTACGCGCGTAGATTTGTTTATGACGCGCGTAAAAAAGATGGCCGCCAGAGATTACTATGCATTATACCACTTTTAGGTTTGTTTTACTGTACACAGATTCGAAAAAGTTATCACAAAACAAATATAGAACAAATAAATTTTATCAAAGGCAAGATAAGTTACTTTTCTACACAACTGGATATGTTTTTAGTGTTTATATTTAATGTAACATGTTTATTCAGCTCGAGAAACATACAGTGTTTACCGATGTATTGGAAAATTTAAAATGGCAGCCGACTCTCTCTTTGAGGCGGTAAGTTTGGGAAAATGAGTTATAAATAAAAAAAAAAAAAGTCAAAATACTGTTAGAAACTCGCTCAACACATGTTACCGTGACATTGGCTGACATATTCGGCGGGTTTTTAACAGTATTTTGACTGCTTTTTTATTTATAACTCTTTTTCCCAAACACCGTTTCCAAGAGAGACTCGGCCGCCATTTTGAATTTTCCAATACATCGGTAAACACTGTATGTGTTTCGAGCTGAATAAATATGTTACATTAAATATAAACACTAAAAACATATCCAGTTGGGTAGAAAGGTAACTTATCTTGCCTTTGATAACATTTGTTCTATATTTGTTTTGTGAAAACTTTTTCGAATCTATGTGTACAGTAAAACAAACCCTCGAAAACCTATAAAAGCCGTCATTGAAAAGAAAATGGTGGAGGTGGAGGTGGACCTAATCTAAAAATTTGGTACTTGTATAGTTTAGTCAAGACATTAAAAAATGAAAATATCGAAAAAAAAGTTTAAATTGTATGTATACGTTATGGAACAAAGTTCTCCGAAAAAAAATTTCACTTAATTTCATCAAGTATTTTTTTTTTTTTTTTTTTTTTTTTTTTTTTTTACAGCGAAAAAACAATTTGTTATGATACCGAGCAAAATGTTCGATTTTTAGGAAGAAAAGCTAGTATTAAAGATGGGAAGGGGTGTCGGCGCTTTAACTGGAGTTATCTCCCATTGGCATTTCTAAAATTCAAACAATTTTTTTTAAATCCAAGATGGCTGCCTTCAACGCGCTCTCATAAAAACGTGTTTTTCCGCTGTAAAAAAAAAAAAAAAAAAAATACTTGATGAAATTAAGTGAAATTTGGGTTTGTATTACTGTACACAGATTCGAAAAAGTTGTCAAAAAAACAAATATATAACAAATAAATGTTATCAAAGGCAAGATAAGTTACTTTTCTGCCAAACTGGATATATTTTTTGTGTTTTTATTCAATGTAACATATTTATTCTGCTCGAAAAGCATACAATGTTTACTGTTTACCGATATATTCGAAAATTCAAGATGGCGTATCCACACCCTCTTTAACACCGTAAGTATGCAAAAAGGTGTTATAAATAAAAAACCGGATAAAATACTGTTAAAAACTCGCTCAATATATGTTACCGTGACATAGGTTGACATATATTCGGCGGGTTTTAATAGTATTTTGGATAGTTTTTTTTATTTATAACACCTTTTTCCATACTTACGGTGTTAAAGAGGGTGTGAGACGCCATCTTGAATGTTCCAATACATCGGTAAACACTGTATGTTTTTCGAGCTGAATAAATGTTACATTGAATAAAAACACGAAAAATATATCCAGTTTGGTAGAAAAGTAAATTATCTTGCCTTTGATAGCATTTATTTGTTATATATTTGTTTTTTGACAACTTTTTCGAATCTATGTGTACAACAACAGTAATACAAACCCTGAAATTTTTTTTCGGAGAACTTCGTCCTATAACGGATACATACAATTTAAACTTTTTTCGATATTTTCATTTTTTAATGTCTTGACTAAAGTGTACAAGTACCAAAAATTTACCCAAGTCCATAAGCACCGATTTTCGCAATGTTTTTGTAATTCTAGCCGAAGTTTTAAAGTTCAATTTGACAAAAAAAGTCGATTTCCTTCAAATTCTGTAAAAGTACCGTTACATCCTCCTTGGCATTACCCCCCCCCCTCTCCTTTGGTTAGAGAGTTTGGTTTGTTGCCGGTCTCTTGAATGCTGTCCGATCTAGGTAATTTTTTAAAGAATCCAGAGTGACCCCTTTTGGGACACTTGAATTTCACCGTCCAACTTGGCTGCAGCGGGAAACAGGTAAATAAACGGGTCATCATCATTCTTAGCCTCCTCCTTTTGGTGAAGAGGGATGCATGCGTTCATTATTTATCACATGATTGTTTTGTAACACATACAGAGTGCCCTCTTTCGGGGGAGGAAGGGAGCTGAACGTTATTTAGTATAAAAATTTGGTACTAGTGCAGAGAGTGATCCGGACGTAAATAATAACGTTATTATTTAAAAAGCCATTCTTAACACGGGAGGGGAGGGCGTTTTGTACCTATTCTATACAATTCTTACAATTGAATAGGAAAAAAATCATAAAACTTTAATTAAACTTGGAAATGCGATTTAAAAAAAATAGCGCGGATCACTCGCTGCACTAGTACCAATTTTTTTTTTTTTTTAAAGTTTGTTAAAACAAAAAAAAGAAAGAAAATGATGTTCCAAATTTCGTAAGTCAAGAATGATGAAGCAATCCATGCGATTAAAAAGAAAAATAACTTCAAAAATAAGGAAAATGAACCCTCCTCCCAAATTTCTGGCCGAATAAGATGTCTGAGAAAATATTTTTTCAGAGGTTGTCGGTTCATTGCTCATACAAGGATCATGTTGCGTTTTATTGTAAATTAAAGTTTGCTGGGGATGGGGGCAGAAAAAAAAAAAAGATAAATGAAAACGTAAAATTCATTTACCTGTGGTGAATACGAGATACCGACGATGAGATTAGCTCCGCTCAATGCTTCTTTTTTTTTTTTTTTTTTTAATTCCGGAAGTCGCTCAGGTTAGGCCTATTTTCTAAAAGCGGAGATGACTGATTATTTGGGATAAGTCGATTTTGAAAACACGACGCAGCACAAAAAATTGTGAATTAAAATAAACAATCACAATATAAGATATCTTCTAAAACTTTACTCCCTGAATTTAAAGAGTAAAATAATGGTATAATCCAACTTTATGCCGGTGTTAAGCGAAAGGTGTAATAGGTTAAATTAAGTCCGGGTTTTGAAGAAAAAAAATATGAAGCAAATATGTTTAATAATAAGTCTTTGGGGGATTCTTTTGTGTTTAATATTTACTTTTACTAAATTAGACAAAATTATAAAAAAAAAAAACAATCATTGCGAAATAGGTAATTTAAAATACAATGAACGTCAAATAAATCCGGGTTTGTTTTTAGCAATTTGTTTTCAATCTGCACCGGAAAATAGCATTTTTGTCTTTAAAAGAGAAAATGTAAACAAATGAAAGACTAACTCAAAATTCTATTTTTAAATGATTCTTATAAATAAATAACATTAATAAAATACGTATAGTATAATTTAATTTGTATATTTTTTCTAAAATTTTTTTTTTTTTAAGTAATTTATTTAAAAAAAAACAAAAAAAAACGTGCTTCGTTCCATGACAAAATGTTGTTTTGATTGGCCACGTGGCCGTTGATACGGAAAATACTAAAAATCGGGATCGCTGAAACACTATCAACTTAAAAAAAAAAACTGTCTTCCTCTTTCTAGTTTCTGTAAAATCTTGAATAGTTAAACTCTCGGCAGATCTGTGCGAGAGTGCCCATTCTCTAAAGATGCGTGTTTTACACCTTTTTTTTTTCACCAATTATCGTAGATTACAGACTTAAGTTTCATAAAAGCAGAAAGACATTTAGAAGAAAAAAATAGGTACTCTTGCATAATTTGACCCGAATTCTCGTGAATTCCCGTACTGCATGGATCGGGCGAGACCAGCAAACATCGGTATCAGCCGAATGTTGTTCAACTGTTGAAACGCTAACTCTACTTTTTATTTTACTTATTTAATTTTTTTTCTGTTATGTTTTTAGTAAGTTTGGAAGGTGATATTAAGGGGACGGGGATGATTTTTTTTATTTTCTAATTGGTTACTTATTTATTATTTTTTTTAATTGAATTTTTGGGAGTTTGATTAGCCAATGAAAAAGCGCTTTAGAGAGTTGAGTTAATGCTTTTCGGGCACTCCCTAATAAAATAAATATTTCAACACAAGCTACTGAATAAACGAACAAACGACTTCGTAAAACTTGCAAGGAAAAGGTTTATTGAAGCAAGGGCATGATGCCATTTAGATATAGCTAGGATAGAACTCGTCTGCCTTTGCCCGGTAGTTAATCCCAAGTGAGAATTGTAGATACCGGTGTAAGCAGAGAGAGAGAGAGAGAGAGTGTGAGGAAACAGGTCCGCTCTCTTTGACTCTTACTGGAAAAGGGTAAAGTTTTTCTCGTCCGGGACAGAAGCAGTTATAGTTCCTTAAGGGGGCAAGGAAAATCCCTGCGCTATGCCTCTGATTGGTCAGTATGTGCCATATCGCAGTCAGGGGAGGCACTGACGCACAAGAAAAGAGTTCTATTTGTTTCTGCTACATAACCCCCTGCTTAGGCTGAAAGCCGGCAGAGAAAAAGGTAGCAGAACGAATAGCAAAAAAAAAATAAATAAATAAAAATGTCAATTTATTCACGTTATTCTTTTGTTTTTATGAAGAAAAAAAATGTTTTTAGTTTTCTGTAAAAAGTTGGGGAATATTTTTTTTTTTTATAAAACGTTCTTTTTTGTAGAAAGGAGAGAAAGAAAAGTTTCTTTTTTAACAGAAATATACAGTTTTTACATAGTTTCTTTGGCCAATGTGCCCGTCGGCCACTACGTGTAGTGGTCACATAACTGTTCTCACGTGAAGCATTTACCTCAGGTGTATGATGATGCTGTGTGTATGTTGGAGAAATGTATGGCTCATGTATTAATGTGTCCAGAAAGGCTTTTTTTACCACTAATGTCGAGGATAAAAGTTTTATCAGTGCGTGAAAGCACGCGATACGGGCCAGTGTAGGGTGGAGTTAGGGGAGCTTTTACTGCGTCTTTTCTAAGGAACACGTGGGTCCATGTTGATATGTCCTTCGGGACCAAAGATTTTATGGTCTGTTCCCAAAGGTGCATCGGTGGTAGCTTATTGAGATAGGCTCATAGTCTGTTGACATACAGAGCTGAGTCAGTTGTTGTATCCTCTATCGGGGTCAGCATCTGACCTGGCAATGATAGAGGTGCTTCATAGAATAGTTCGGCTGCAGAATATATCGTCCTCTTTGATTGAGGCATGACAGCCAAGAACGACGACCGGTAAGTACTCGCTCCATCGCTGTTGGTCAGGGTAAGCGCATAATGCTGCTTTCAATTGGCTATGGAAGCGTTCTATCATCCCGTTAGAAGCTGGGTGATAGCTCGTTATCCAAATGCGTGTGATCCCTAGGATCCTGGACAGTTCCTGGAATAGGTGGGATTCGAATTGTACGCCACGATCAGTGGTGATGGTGTTGGGAACTCCGTAACGCGATATCCAGCCTGATATAAGGGCTCGCGCTACAGACTCAGCCGAAATGTCTGTGAGGGGAATGGCTTCAAGCCACCATGTAAAACGGTCTATACAGGTCAGGAGATACGTAAATCCCTGACTGACCGGCCAAGGTCCAACCAAGTCTATGTGAATGTGGCTAAACCGAGCGTCTGGGGTGCTGAATGTTCCAAGAGGTGCACGGATATGCTTGTGTAGCTTTGACTTTTAGCAAGATACACAGGAATGTGTCCAGGCAGTGATATCACCTCATATTTAGCCAGAAAAATCTAGCTGTAATCAGCTTCACTGTGGCTTTGCATCCGGGGTGTGCCAGGTTGTATAAAGTGTCGAAAACAACTCTACGATGAGTCTTTGGAACAAATGGGCGAGGTGAATCCATTGAGGTGTCGCAGATGATCTGCGTGTCCTAGGTAGGTAGGGCAGGTATGCAAATTTGCAAGTCGCAAATTCATGTGACGATAGATCCAATGTGTCCAGACTAGGCTGGTCTAAGGCTATCTGTTGTAAATTGATATCCGATGGTGAGGACAGAGAATTAATGGGAAGGCGAGACATGTTGGATATCGCTGGTAAATTGTGAAACAAAATCCAAGTGGCATGTTTTGCGGGAAGAATATTTGTCCGGCTTAGAACGAAGTGTATATGTAAGCGGACGGTCATCAGTGTAGATCACAAATTGACGACCCTTGAGTGAATGTGGGAAGTGTTTCACTGCGAGGTACATTGCCAGCAGTTCACGGCCAAACGTGCTGTAACGTTGTTCTGCCAGTTTCTGTTGTCGCGAAAAGTATGCGAGAGATTGTAACTGTTGTTGGTGCTGCTGTCGCAACACTGCACCTGCAACTGTGCCTGATGCGTCAACGACCAGTGAAAACTGGGCATCGGATACAGGATGTGCAAGTAAAGATGTTGTCGCTAGTTTTGTTTTCACTTCATTGAAAGCTTTAAGCTGGACCTCATTAAGTGAGATTTGCTCATTCTTCTTCTTCCTGTTACGTAACAGGTCAGAAAGAGGAGCTAGAAAATCCGCACAGTGTGAGATAAAGCGTCTGTAGTAGTTCAACAGACCAAGGAAGTGCCTTAGTTGGCGAAGTGAACTAGGTGGTTGAAGGTCTTGCAGAGCCTTCACCTTTTCCGATAACGGAGATATACCATCTGGGCTGATAATGTGACCCAGGAAAACTAGTGACGAAGCACCGAAAACGCATTTACCAGGGTTAATCCTCACCTGGTATTGCTGAAACCGTTCGAACAGTAGGTGGAGGTGAGTGACGTGTTCCTCAGGTGAGGCACTTGCCACGAGGATGTCGTCTATATAGTTATAGACGAAGTCCAAATCACGCGCTACTTCGTCCATGAAGCGCTGAAAAGTACTAGCGGCATTACGTAAACCGAAACGCATAGTTAAATATTCAAACTCTCTGAATGGAGTTGTTACTGCCGTCTTTCGTATGTCGGCCGGATTTACTGGGATTTGATGGTAAGCCTTGACCAAATCTAGTTTGGAAAAGGTCTTACAACCATGCAACGAGGAAGCAAAATCCTGTATATGTGGGATTGGGTAACGATTAGGTATTGTCATGGCATTGAGTCGTTGGTAGTCTCCAGTCGGACGCCAATCTCCGTCACGTTTTGGGACCATATGCAAAGGGGAAGCCCATGGACTGGACGAGGGGCGTATTATTCCCAACTGTAGCATATGATTGAATTCAGCCTTCGCTGCTTTAAGTTTATCAGCAGGGAGGCGACGAGGGCGTAAGAACACAGGAGCACCTGTGGTCTCGATGTGGTGTTTTGTGGTGTGCGTGGGTTTGCTCACCACGAAATTTAAGTTTATTAACTCCGGGTAGGAGTGTAGCAACTCATGGTAAGGATCATTTGAAGCGCCAATGAAAAATACCGGGCTGATAGATGGGACATTTCGCATTATGCCAGGGACGGAAATTTCCGTACTAGCATCTATCAGCCGGCGTCTGCGAATGTCTACCATTAAATTAAAATGATGCAGGAAGTCCGCGCCTAGGATGGGGTAAGGTAAATCCGCTACGGTAAAAACCCATGTAAAGTCTCTCCGTAATTCCAAGTCCAGAGAACGTGAAATTTGACCATATGTGGGGATAGGGGAGTGATTTACTGCTTCCAGTGTGATGGGTGAAACTGGCGGCTTCTCTGTGAGGAGTTTCAGGGGCCAAATGCTACAAGCTGCTCCTGTATCAACCAAGGATAAGGAGTCAATGATAAAATAGGCACGGTTGTGGGTGGTCTGTGGAAAATGTGCCGTGCTCAGTTCTCCAGACAATCGTTTCCCTGGTTCAAATACGACCAGGGCATTTTACAGCGCCGTGCGGCCTTGCCAAAACGACTATGATAAAAGCATAGTCCTGGCTTGCTAGAGTGACGGTGGTGATGTAGGGATGGCGAATAGCTCTTGTAGTAGCGTCGGGGCGAATGTGGCCTGCTCATGTTCAGCTTACTCACCTCTCTGGTGAAGCGTTCGATGGCTGTAAGTATAGCTATCGATGTTGCTTCTTGCGTTACCTTTCTATCCACCGTAGGGCCTGCAGGTACTTCAGCCTGTTGCTGAGGGATCGCCGTGGTGGTAGGCCCTCTCACAAAATCCATTATTTTATCCGCCAACGCTGCTACTACATCGACAGAATGCTTCTCTATCATAGGCGCTAGTATTGCCTTTACTTGCGCCGGCAGCCTTGAAAAGAAAAGCTGCTTAATTAGGGTACTGTCAGGGGGGACATCTGCCAGCTCCCTCATTCTATGGAGTAACTCTGTTGGACTGTGGTCCCCTAAATGTTCATCGTGTACTAACGTCTGGAAACGTTTTTCTGCCGACAGAGGCGTACGGAGCAGAACCTACCGCTTTATGCTGTCATATGTAGCATTAAGAGGGATGTCAGTTATTAAGTCCTTGACAGCAGGAGTCAAAGACACGGGGAAAGCACTAAATAAAATATGATTCGAGTTGAGCAAACTAAACTCGAACGTTACCGGCAAAGGCGGGCAATGTTGTCATTTTAAGAGGAAAATAGACAAAAAAAATAAATAAATAAATAAACTATCCGGATACTAGACGGACATTATCGGATGACCACGTGAGAAAAAGGGAAAATATTTAGACAGAGGCAATAATAATAAGAAAAATATTTAACAGGCTAAAAAAAAAAAAGAAAAAAATTTTTACCAGAAAATAAACTAGAAAAATGTTTCAAAAGAGCAGTGGTAAAAAAAAATGAACAATATGTGTGTGTGGGTGGGTTTTTTTTGGGTTTTTTTTGGGTGTGTGCCTGTGTATGTAACCTATAACTTGGAGGTAAATGAATTCTTTAAAAGGGTACTTACATTTTGGCCGATACGTGAAAGCAAGTTTTTTTGTTTTTTTAGTAAAAGTTCTCACTTTTGTTTCGCGGAATTAACTGTCCCTCGAATTACTTGTCTCCTGTTCGCATGTGTGTGCATTCTAGCGTCGTTTTCCCCAGGAGGAGGGTGAAAAAAAACTTTTAGTCACTTTGGTTTTCAAGTCATTTACGACAAACTGGTATCCATGTCTTTCGCGTTCATTTTCCTAGGATATCCACCACGCGGGTCAAAAGAGTCTGGTGCAGGAAATAATGTCTTCTTTTTTCTTTTTTTTTTATACGGTGACGAAGAAAAAAAAATGTTTCTGTGACGAATTTTTTTTTATTTCTTTTTATATATATATCCTTCTCAGAGATGTGAAGTTTGTCCGTAGTATTACTTTTCTTGAGGAAAGAATTTCAGGAATTTCTGCTCGCCGCCCCTTTCCTTGCTTAGACGGGGTAGAAGTCCGGCTCGCCATTCAGTAAACTTGGTTAGACGTCGGGTCACCATTTTAGAGAGTTGAGTTAATGCTTTTTGGGCACTCCCTAATAAAATAAATATTTCAACACAAGCTACTGAATAAACGAACAAACGACTTCGTAAAACTTGCAAGGAAAAGGTTTATTGAAGCAAGGGCATGATGCCATTTAGATATAGCTAGGATAGAACTCGTCTGCCTTTGCCCAGTAGTTAATCCCAAGTGAGAATTGTAGATACCGGTGTAAGCAGAGAGAGAGTGTGAGGAAACAGGTTCGCTCTCTTTGATGTCATGCTTGAAAAGGGTAAAGTTTTTCTCGTCCGGGACAGAAGCAGTTATAGTTCCTTAAGGGGGTAAGGAAGATCCCTGCGCTATGCCTCTGATTGGTCCGTATGTGCCATATCGTACAGTCAGCGGAGGCACTGACGCACAAGAAAAGAGTTCTATTTGTTTCTGCTACATCGCTATCTACGAGGGACGTGCAATAAGTAATGTCCCTGACCCACTTCAAGTTATCTGATCTAGCTGAAATTTTGCATGTGCAATGATTTATATCTCTACAGGTTATGTGGCAAATTATAGCTCTGAACTAATTGTGGTTTCTGTTTTACAGGTGTTTGAACTGAGTCAGATGTGAAATGGAGCCTATTGAATGTCGAGCAGTGATCCGGTTTTTGTATTTGAAAGGGCGCACACCACAGGAGACTTTTGATGAAATGAAAGAAACTTATGGTGATAATGCCCCATGATATGACCTTGTAAAACGCTAGCATCATGAATTCAAACATGGCCGGAAGTCTGTGGAAACAGCTCCCAGACCTGGTCGACCCCCCCTTCTGCCATTGATGAGGCATCTGTCCGTCAAGTTGAGGCTGCTATTTTGGAAGATTGGCGCATTACTATTCGCCAAATAGCCCAAGATGTTAAGATTAGTACAGGGTATGTGGAAACTATCATTCATGACCATTTGCATATGCATAAGGTGTCTGCCAGATGAATTCCCAGGTTGCTCACACCATTCCAGAAGCGAGAACGCGTCGAGTGCTCAAGGATGAATTTGGAGATGTGCCAAGAAGATGAGTCAAAGTTTTTCAAAAGACTGACTACACAGGATGAAACCTGGATCCATCACTATGATCCAGAGACCAAAGTCCAATCAATGCAGTGGAAGCACTTGAACTCACCACCTCTAAAGAAGGCAAGGGTGCAGCCCTCCGCTGGCAAGGTCATGCTCACAGTCTTCTGGGACCAGGACAGAGTAGTGATGACAGATTTCCTGGCAAAGGGTACCACAATTACAGGATCCTATTATGCTTCACTTTTGAGGAAATTAAAGGAAGCTATCAAAATCAAGAGGTGGGGCAAGATCAGCAAAGGTACCCTCCTCCTGCAGGACAATGCTCCGGTCCACAATTCACATGATCAGAAGCACATGCATATGGTTATGAAATCCTGCCCCATCCTCCCTATTCTCCTGACCTTGAACCCTCTGACTTTCACCTCTTCCCAGCCATGAGTTGTTTTTGAAAGGAAAGTGTTTCCCAGATGATGCAACCTTGATTTCTGGTCACATCATGGTTGGAGGACCAACCTGGGGTGTTCTACAAAAACGGTCTCCAGAGCTGCATCAAACAATGGGAGAAATGCATAACTCTGGGTGGTTCCTACGTAGAGAAATACTAATAACTGTGCCAAGTTTCGTTGCTCTACTGCTATGGGAAGTGGGTCAGGGGCATTACTTATTGCATGCCCCTCATAAATGGAAGCAGACGACATTCGAATTGGAAGAAAGCAACTAAACAAAAAAAAAGAAAAGAAAACTGACAAACAAATATATTTTCAAACTCGTGAAACAGTAAAATGACAGGCAAGAAAATAAATCTATACATGTTAGAAAAAGAAATGAAAACATTGATGCAAACAATGTCCCCCCAAAATGAGGTTGTGGGAGCCTTTTCTAGTCTCACACAAAAACACGCGTTCACATCTCAAGCTATATTACTTGTCTTATACATACGCACACACAAACATAAGCGCGCACGTCCACACACGTACGTATATTCACGTTCGCGTATATACACTCACATTCACGTGTATACGCACACACGCGAACGTACACACATGTACTCACATACGCGCACACGTACGCACACATGGATAACGTCACTTCCCCTTTCAAAGGAAATCCACAAATGCGCAAAAGACCACCGGAAACAACTATAAAAGCAAGAGACAAGCTGTTTTCAGCCCTTTTCGGACCAGCTTCCCTTTTGGGAGGCGCGCGCACCCGCGCACGTCACGTCCCCTGCTACTGTATGTGTAGGGCCAAGAGTTAACAGACAGTACGTACACCTTACACGTTTTCTATCTCCATGGCCTGGATTGACTTTTTCTCATTCTCTCTCTCTCTCTCTTTATACTACAATAGACTTTCCTTCTCACCAGCTAACAGCGAGAGACACACACCAAACTGGATTGACTTTCTCTCTTTCTCTCTCTACGACAATAGACTTCCTTCTCACCAGTAAACAGTGAGAGACGCATGCCAAACTAAACACGTATAGTACCCTTTTCTTTCATGCGTTTCTTCACAAAATAAATTCTAGTTCGTTTAATTCAAGTAAACGCATTATTCGTTCCTTCCTCAAAGCAATTCATTTTTCCTTTCTCAATGCAATTCATTTCTCCTATTTTGTACGACTGGGGGATATGTATAATATATCCACCAGTCCACCACAAATTGGCGACACCCGAACGTGAGATGAACACGCATTTCCTTCTATACCCCAGTCCACCACAAATTGGCGACACCGGAATGTGAGATGAACACGCATTTCCTTCTATACCCCAGTCCACCACAAATTGGCGACACCCGGACGTGAGATGAACACGCATTTCCTTCTATACCCCAGTCCACCACAAATTGGCGACACCCGGACGTGAGATGAACACGCATTTCCTTCTATACCCCAGTCCACCACAAATTGGCGACACCCGGACGTGAGATGAACACGCATTTCCTTCTATACCCCAGTCCACCACAAATTGGCGACATCCGAACGTGAGATGAACACGCATTTCCTTCTATACCCCAGTCCACCACAAATTGGCGACACCCGAACGTGAGATGAACACGCATTTCCTTCTATACCCCAGTCCACCACAAATTGGCGACACCCGAACGTGAGATGAACACGCATTTCCTTCTATACCCCAGTCCACCACAAATTGGCGACACCCGAACGTGAGATGAACACGCATTTCCTTCTATACCCCAGTCCACCACAAGTTGGCAACACCCGAAAGTGAGATGAACACGCATTTCCTTCTATACCCTGGACCACTACAAATCACAAATGGTGACATTTCATGTATCTGAGGTTGTCTGAGGGACATGTAGCAATAGATATAAAGAAATAGTCTTTATATTTTTTGTAAAGTGAAAATTGTCAGTGATTCCTCACATTTATTTTTACCATAGTGTAGAGATTACATTTATTTAGACTGTAACGGCCACAGAAATAAAACAGGATCTATTTTATGATATAAAATACGAAAAGACTTTTTCATATTCAAGCCAAAAACTCCTAGCTTTATTTCTTTCTTTTCTCTTTCTCTCGCTCTCTCTCTCTCTCTCTCTCTCTCTCTCTCTCTCTAGCAAGATGCGAATAGACACACGTCTATAACGGTTCCACAAATAACTTTAATTTTGTAGATAAATGTTTACAATAAAATAAGCAATTAAAAGGCCAACTTCGTTATGTTAATTCTTCCTACTTCCTTAAAGTAGTAATCAAAAATGTAATTAGGCATTTGAGAGCCTTTCACACTAAACAAAGAAATGGAATTATCTTCAACAGAAGTAAATTCTAATTCTATAAAGCTATTCAGTTTGGTAGCCTACACATAACATCATCACCTCTTTCGAAAGTATGCTAATACCCCATGTAGCTGCCGTCATGTTAGACTGTGGCATGGTTTCTGGTTTTGGTAGAGCCATTCCGTCTCTTTGGATATTGCCAATAACCACACCAGCATTTAATACAGATTGGTATAGAAGTTACGTTATAGCAAAGGAAGCAAATGATATATATATTATTATTATTATGATTTTGCAAACTCTAAATAATTTCCATTTCGTTTTATCAACATTTTTCCCTTACCATATCCAAGGAAAAAAAACAAAAAACTAACTGCTTTTTTCTAAGGAACACACATCTTTCTTGCTCTGATGAGTTGTTTGGTGAACTTTCGGTATTGAACAAAACACGTGTAAGATGTGCTACATAAACATAGGAATAAAGTGTGAAATAAATACATCTTCTGGTTTGGGAATGATACCTAACTATATATATATATATATATATATATATATATATATATATATATACCAGCAAAAGTACCCATCATTGACTGGGTTCAAAAACACCCTACAGAAAATGGACTCTGATTTATGAAAGTATGATAGGTTATGAAAAGGAAGAGTTGTAAAGAGATAGCTTCGAATTTGGGGGTATCAAAACCAAAGCAAAATTTGATGAAAGTAAAAATAAAATAGATAAACCCCATAATTTATTATATCAGACCTGTTCACACTGAAACACTTATCACAATATTCTGTGGATCTATGTTAAAAAAACCTTGTTAAACTTTGTGACATATTTCCATTCTATAGAGGTCAGGTGCGAACGAACGCCCCATAATTTTATTATACCATATTTCTTCAAACTGAAACATAATTATCAAAATATACTTACGCGGATAAATATGAAAAGTCTTTATTAAAGTTTGTGTCTATTTCCATTCCATGGAGGCCAGGCGCGAACACAGATCCCACAATTTTATTATACCATCCCTATTTAAGTTAAAACATACTTATTAAAGTATTCTTATGTACATCTATATCAAAAACACTTGTAAACGTTTTTTTTTAATTTTTTAATTTTTTATTTTCATACTTTGTGGACCAGGCGCGAAGCAGACCCCACAATTTTAATGAATCACCGTTCTGCCAGATCAAACATACCCATTTCTGTGGCTCGATACATCTATTATTATATGTAATCAGTTTTTTAAAATAGTCAACCATATAAGAGCCTATTCATGACCCCCCCCCCACACACACGCACATTCAGCTTTATATTATAAGATATATATATATATATATATATATATATATATAGTGTGTGTGGCCAAAAAGAAAGTCCACTTGTCATTTTTTCAAAATCTGACAACAGTGAAATCTTGTTAAACATTGCTCCCTTTTTACAGTTAAAAACAGATTGAATGAATTTAATTTGCGAGGCCGTGTTCAAAGACGCAAGCCAATGATTTCTGTAAAGAACAGAGAGTGCCGTCTGGACTTTGTCAGATGCAATGAAGATCATTACTCTTCATATTGGTCGAAAGTGATTTTTAGCAACAAAAGCAAGTTCAATAGGCTAGGCAGTGATAATAGGCAGTACGTCCGTTGAAGGAAGGACAAAGAATTTAATCCTAGGTGCACAGTTTCAATGCTGCAAAGTGGTGAGGGTTCAGATTTGGTGTGGGGCATTATTAGTTCCAATGGCCCAGAACCTATAGGTTGCTTGCAAGGTCGAATTGATTCGATTAAGTACATTAATATGTTGACTGAGAATTTTCTATCCTACTTTAGCGGAATTTGGATGATAATCCCATCTTCATGCAGGATAATGCTCCCATTCCCAAAGCTGGCAATGCCAAAAGGTTCCTTGAAGTGGATGATATTCCGTGTTTGGATTTGCTTGCACAATCTCCAGAGCTCAATCCTATCAAAAACGGCTGGCATTATATCAAGCAACAGCTACGCAATGATAAAATTTCAAATCTGGAAGAACTTTGGACAAAAAATAAAGAGAAGTGAGATGATCTTTCATCATAGTATTGCCACAAAATTTGCAGGTTGTCAAATTGCAGAAAGGCTGTGCTATTTAATATTAACTAGTTCATTGTGTTCCTGTTGTATTTGTGTTTTATTAATATTCTAAAGTTACATTTAAATAACAATTTTCCATTGTGTGGACTTTCTTTTGGCCTTTTTGAAAAAATGACAAGTGCAGACTTTCTTTTTGGTGGCACTATATAAATGAAAATAAATAAAACATTGAGAGAATAGAAGGGTCACTAGTTAATTTTTAAGTGTTAATTAAAACAGAAACAGAGTTTTGTAAATGAAAATTTAAGAAAAATTAAATTTTTATAACGAAGCATTTTTATACAAGAAATAAGATTACAAAAAGTTATTTTCAGTCATTTATGCAAACATATGTTGAAAAAGATCGGGTTAAGACTCACAAGACTTAAAACTGAGTAAGTCAAAATGTTCATATATATGTGTAAATAATATACATATGTGAGTATTTGGCAGTGTGGCTTTGTGTATGTGTGTTGGTTACCTTGTTCTTGTTAGTGTATGTATATACGTATGTGAGTTGATAAAGGCTGGTACATGAGTCCTCTCTGTCTTCTCTAGCCAAAAGACATGAGGGGCACAGGCATTTTTTGCAGGGTCAGAATGCTCCTCTTCTGGAACACTGATTTTTCAATCTTACATTTTGACCCTAGTGTCACATTTCTTGCAGTTGTAGAAAAATAAATACCCAGCTCAGCTGAGGGTGGGAGGTTAGGAGGCCCCTACCCTAACTGTGAGACGAGTCATTGAGCCCAGAAGAAGATACGAGCATCAGCAATCAAACTGCCCTTTTAAAGGTAACATAAAAACGACTAAAATGTGATTTCACATCTTGCTACCTACTTTATGTACCTGACTCCAGCTAGCTCTCCTTTCCAGTTTCCAGCTTTGACTCCTTTTCCAACTTCTGAACTTCTAGCTGTGGTTCCTTTTCCGACTCTTGCAGTTCCAGTTCTGGTTCCTGCAGATTCTTTTCCAGCTCCAGTTCATTCCTGCAGCTCCTCTCAGCACCACCTCCCCTAATGGCTCCAGCTCCTTCCTGTCCTAGCTCTTTCCAGCAGTTCCTTCATGTAGTCTCCGATTCCCTGTTCCAGTGCCTGTTAATGCCAACCTCTTTGCTTCAGTGCCCATTAATGTCTGGCTTCCTGTTCCAGAGCCCATCAACATCTGATTATCTGTTCCAATGACCATTGATACCCAGCTCCAGGATACTGCTTATTCCTACAACCACTGTTCCTGTCAGCTCAGCCTTTGGCTACATCCACACGGACCAGACACAGCTGAGACATCTCATCATAACATTCACGTTAATCTCTGTACAATGCCATTCCTTAATGTCCAGAATCCTGTTTCTACAGTTCCAGTTTCCAGCTTCCTGTCTAACGAGTTTCGGTTGCTTTCCATTTCCTGTTGTCTAACTTTTCTGCTTCTAGAAAGTTCATCAATCGAATTTTTCCAGTTCCTCTACATTTTCCTTGTGTATTTATGGCAAAGTAAATACATTTCTTTTCAACTGTCCTCCTGCATTTGTGTCTTTTTTTTTTTTATTTGACATATTTTGCTTGTCTCTATTTTCTTAGTCGACCAGCATCCAACCTATCGATCAACTCCAACACGTTCCTTGTTATCGCTTTGTGATTATCACGATATGGATTATCTTACCGAGTGATCTTGGGGAATAATGAAACAAAATGGCTCTTGTAGCTAAATGACATCTCGTTATTCTTTCTCCTTATTATAACTTATTCATACTAACAAATATTTCAAAAAGATACAACAGTAATTAATTTGCCACATAGTCACTTCCATTTTCAAATTTACGTAGCAACTGGCATTCACCGATGATCACCCATCTAAGTACAGACAAGGTTCAACGTTGCTTAACTTTGGTAATGCGACGAAGACCTGTGTTTTAACGTGATATTTATTCTTTATGCTAAAGTGTTACTTACAAGTCTTTTTTGAAATAAGAGCCTATATAGACCAAATAACAAAGAAAATCGAAAAAAATATAACACAACTTGATTGTTCTGAAGATGTATTCGTTCAATCTGTGCGGTTAACCTATTTCAAACTAAAATATGACTCATCTACCGACCAACGAAACATCTTATGAATGCAAGGTTGCATATAAAAAAAAAAGAAAAAGAAAAAAAAGAAAGAATGCAAAAATATTTTTTTATTAGATTTTCATTCATGCAGGTTATATAATTATCTCCCTTAAACGCTAATTTAATATGAAAATGAGTTATTTCCCTTTACCTTTATTTTAATTGCTCATAGCGCAATGCTTATAAAACAGCAATTTTGACTAGCCTACTTTTCCTAATATAATAAGATAGAATTAATTAAATATTTTGAAATGTCACCAAGTTAAAACAACTATTCGAGAATATATTTCTAAAAATAACAAAGAAAAAAAGCAGAACACGTGAATCCTAGATGAGAAAATGAATATACAAATTATTACTAAATTTTTGCCCTTTATCCCCTCGTTCTAGCAGGTTGGAAAATTAGAATAACAGACTGTGCTTGCCCTCTCAGGTTCGCCGTTATTTGAAGTTTATGCCAAAGTCACCAAAATAAACTTCATGATAGACACAGTGATCCAGAAAATGTCAGACAGTAACAAAAAAAACAAAACAAAAAAAAACTACAATTCTACCTTCCAATTTCGAGGGTTGCAGGGAAGCATATTGCCGTGAGAACAGAACATTGTATTAACATATTGACTTTTATTGGACAAGATTTACAATCCGCAGTTTCTTTCATGCAAGAAAGTTTTTAGCCCTCACCCCTCAAGCGATCTTTATTTTTTCTTTGTTTTTTTTGTTTTTGTTTTTTTTTAGAATTTGACGTATATTTCTTTTTTCTTTCCTGAACTTTTGTCTAAAGACTCCGATAAAAATTCAAATTATGTTACAATAGCTTTTTTTATTTTACTATAAGCTTAACACTAAGTGGCAAATAGACTTGACCTGCACCTGCTCTGCATACTAAAAATGCTCTGTCATAATGTTAGCAAAATCCAGAGGCTTGTAGAATGGAAAGACCACAGTGGATTCTTTGTCTTCTTGTCTTAGTTGACCCCCGGGTCAGAAGACTTGGGTGAGTTCTGTTGCATTCTGAGAGAGAAGTTAGGGACAGGTTCGAGAGCTGTGAGGAGTGCTGCTGGTTTAAGAGCCGAAACTGAAGAGAGAGAGAGAGAGAGAGAGAGTTGCCGTGGTTTAACATTTATGCACTTCATCACGTGTTCACCTCACCAGAGACATGGCGTCTGATTGGACAAGTCAGAAGAGAAGTTGACTGCTACAACCAATCAACACTGAGTTTACAAACCAAAAATATTCAAAATTTTAAGCTGCAAAGTGTTGCTGCTACAGGCCTGTCCCAAACTTTCTGCAATTTCTTTAAAATAAAAAAATACTTATTCACTACTTTCTAAAAAAAAAAAAACAGTTAGGAACAAATCTTGCTGTATCACCTGACAGCATAAAATGAAAATGTGAATATTCGGAATTTTTAACTTTTTAAGTTAAAAAAAAAAAGTGGGAAGTTTTCCTTTTGGAACGATCCTGGTAATACAATATTAATGTTAGATAGTAATATTTATTAGTAGGATTGTGGATGAGTTGAGTAAATAAGACTTTACAAATCTCTCTCTCTCTCTCTCTCTCTCTCTCTCTCATATATATATATATATATATATATATATATATATATATATATATATATATATATATATATATATATATAAATTACAATAAGGTTACCTAGGTAATCAAAATTGTAAACTTAAAATATATTATAAATATTAAAGAGTTAATATTTGCAAGTAAAGTAATCTCAACCAGATGTAAAAGCTCAATAAAACCGAAAAGGAAATAGAGCTTATAATATCTGCTGTCTCCGTTTTATGGTATAAGTACACCTATTAATTAAATATATATATCAGCCTACTCATTTTTATTCTATGTATTTATTTACTTATATTTTACTATATGCATTTACATACACATTTATTTGCCTTATTTCGGAGTTTGTAGATACCGGCCATTCCCTCCCCTTAAATTGTATGTATGTATGTATTTGTTTAAGTTGTATATGTTTTTGGATATGTGTATATATATATATGCATGCATGTGTGTGTGTCTGTATATATATGTGTACATATGTGTGTGTGTTATTGTATATGTATGCATATATGTATATATATATGCATGTGTGTATGTATGTATATGTATGTGTGCATTTGTGTGTCTGTATGTATGTATATATATGTATGTGTATGTGTATGTGTATATATATATTATATATATATGTATATATATATATGTGCGTGTATATATGTATATATAGGTTTAAAAAAAAAAAAATTTTTTTTAACTTTTTAATTTTCAATTTTTAATTCATTTATTTTATTTTTAATTTTTTTATTGTTTTATTTTTTTTATTTACTTATTCACATTTTTACTCTCCTTAATATAATAGACGCTCCATTTCATAAACTTAGCCATTTACCTGTTTCTCTGACTCGTGTTTCTTAATTTCATTCTGGGACTTTCATGTGCGTATTTAAGTTGACCTAATTATTAATGCTAACTTTCGCGCTTTTTGTCTGGGCCAGTTTGACCTTGCTTTTCAAATTTAAACTTTCACCGTTTTTTTTTTTTTTCGTTTTTTTTTAAACCTTAATTTACTTGATTCCTCCGGCCTTGGCAGGCGTGTTTTAAATATTCTCTCCAGTGCTTTTTCTGTGCACATTTGAACTTTTCTTTTAATGACTTTGAACTCATTCCATTTGTGATTTTTTCCAAGGAATTCTGCCTTTTGGATCATTTTGGACCATTTGGAACTTACCTGTTGGATTGGAAGTTTTTAATTCGACCGTGTTTGGATTTTACCATTCTTGGATTTTTTACCTTTCACCGGACTATCCATTCATGTGAAATCTTTTTATCATTTTTCTTTTACCTCCTATTCCCCTTACCTCACCTTTTTTTAACCAAGTAAGATCTGTGACTTACTTGTGGTTTCATTAAATACTTTTACATGCAAAATCCGATCCCGCATTTTGCTAATTCCTGCCCTCTGATGAGAAGGAGAGTATTTCTTCAAAACTCTGCGGATTAAGGACCATCCACTTATCTTGTGCTTCCTTTTTAAAATTAAATATGTTTTTAACTCTTTTTCAAGATGTTTTTTAACATTTTTTATTAATCATTTGTTCATATATATATATATATATATATATATATATATATATATATTCTAGAATATTCAAGTAATGTTATCTGTAACTATAGTTAACGCTATTAGCCACAGAGCATTCTGAAATTGCTAGTCTTATGAGAAGGTTCTAATAATGTCTAAAGGTAAAGAATTAACTTTTTCACAAAAACAACTGATTTTATCTCTTTGGAAAGATGGGAACAGTTACAGAAAGATTTTTAGCAACCTGAATATTCCTTTTACTACTATTGTTTTGTTCATTGCGCGGTTTAAGACTCAAAACAGCATTGAAAACCAAAGACAAAAAGGTGCTCTGAAGAAAATTTCTCCAATATCAACAAGGATATTATGATGCCAGATCCAACCAAATCCACAGGTTACCCGAGAAGAACTGCAGGACATCTGAATGCATCTGGGATTTAAATAACCAAGCATACAATAAGTAATGAACTACATAGAAACAGTCTGAAATCATGCACCCCAAGGAAGACTCCACTCCTCTTGGAATGACACACATATGCTAGGTTAAAATTCGCCACAGAGCATAAGGATAAAGAATGTACGTTTTGGGAGAAGGTACTATGGACAGATGAAACTAAACTAGAGTTGTTTAGTCATAATTATCGAAATCATCGAAATGTGTGGCGGAAAAATGATGAAACCTATTTACCAAAGAACGCGGTGCCTACTGTAAAGTTTGGTGGTGGCAGGCATCAAGATATGGGGCTGTTTTTCTGCAAAAAGTATTGGTGTAATATCAATAATAAATGGTAAGATGAATGCCGAAAGATGGCATAAAGTTCTGCAAGACAATTTAATGACTTCTGTTTACAAGCTTTGGCTACTTTCTGATTGGATTTTTCAACAAGATAATGACCCTAAGCATACCACTAGATCTACAAAGGAATAGTTTGCTGAAATATCTTGCAATGGCCAAGTCAGTCCCCAGACTTGAACCCAATTAAGAATTTATGGTGATATTTGAAAATTCAAATTGAGAAAAGAGCCCCAGAAAACATCAAAAATTTGGAGACAATATACCAAGAAGAATGGGAAAGAATACCAGTCAATTTGTGCAAATTATTAGTTGGTAGGTACAGGAATAGACTGGTAGCTGTTGAAATCAATAAAGGATATTCCACAAAGTATTAAATTAAATTAATATGCTTTTGTTGTTTTGTACAAATACTTTTTCACTCCTTAAAATGAAAATAATGCATTAATTTCTGTTAGAATAAGAATTAATTAAGTTTATTATTATTTTTTAGTAGTAGGTACCTTTATACATAAAATGTATCGAATTTTATTTCAGTTAAGGGTTTTACATGCATTAAAATACAATTTTTCATATATACAAACATTTGTTTCACCTCACTGTAGTTCAATACAAAAAAAATAAACTCATATTGTAAGATACAATCTTTAATTTACTTCTTCAGTCCAGCACCTCTTAGCAGGCAATGTCCTTTTTTCCCCTGTTTCTTTCAAATGTTCCCTTTTTTTTTTTACATAATGTCTCACTGACTTCTTTCTTCAGTAGAAAACTGCTGCATGTCAAAATTACTATGAGTTCCTTTATCATACCATTATAACAACGATCATATTTTATAATGATATTTGAAAACGAGGCTACAAAGGGAGGTCACTCATATTCTTGTTCAGAGTTGCCAGATTGGCTTTTTAAAGCCAAATTTGGCGAGTTTGGTCTTTATTTGAAGCAGTTTGGCCTTCAAATTTTTTTTTTCAAAGTATAACGTATTGACTAACTAAGGAAGGAACAAGCAAAATATAATATTAATTCTGGGATTGAGTTATGCTTGAAAACAATTCCATTTTAATTGTTTTATTTAGCTTTAATTTGAAATTAACTCCCAAGAGACCCGTCTTTTACTAAACTTCTGTCTATTTCTCTCTTACTCTCTTATTATATCTTGCTTGCCTTCCTCCATTCTTATTTTATTCATTTATTGCTTCCCTTATTTTTTCTCTCTCTTAAAATAGTCCATTATAAATAAAACAGAATAAGAGCACAAGTTGTAATATAATATAATCTCTAGATGCCTGCGATAGATGACGGAGAGAAGGGAGAGTAAAGGGACATATAGAGAGCAAAAAGCAACGAATTTGTGATTTTGTATTTTTATTTATTTTTTTCATATTTAACTTGCTTTGCAAGCTCACTTTTTCCTGATCCAATCAATTTAATCTCAGCTGAACTGACTCAATGACCCAACAGGTTACTTTTTTTCTAGTTTATCTATATAAATAAAACAGTAGATGTATGTATGTATGTATGTATGTATGTATGTATGTATGTGCGTATGCGTGTGTATTAGTGTTGGGATGATTCCAATATTTTCCAGGATTCCGATACAATTACCGATTCTAATTTCAATTCTTTATAAACCTCTAAATATTTTACTATAAAAGTGTTATTTTGTCCCAATTACTGTAAAAAACGCATCTTAAATGTGCATGTATTTTCTCAAATGTAAAAATACATTTGTAAGAGTGTGATCTAAAGACTTTAGTCTTACTGGAAGTTTAAATCAATAAATATTTATTATTTTATTATTACTACAAGCAATGGAAGACGTTTTATAAAAACAAATCAAATAAAATAGATAATTAAAGGAATCGGTTTTGACATCGGAAAATAGGCTCAAATTTTCCCAATTCCGATACCGATTCTGATACTCCAAAAAGCTCCGATTTTTCCGATTCTGATTCCAATTAATTGTCCCAACACTAGTGTGTGTGTGTGTGTGTGTGTGTGTGTGTGTGTGTGTGTGTGTGTGTGTGTGTGTGTGTGTGGATGTATATATATGTATGTATGTGTATGCATGTATGTATGTATGTATGTATGTATGTATGTATGTCAGGTCATGTCATATGCTACTGGTACCATGTAACCCAGTACTACCTGCCTCATAGTCTGGTCACCGGCGACTAAACTGGTTCCCCTACCAGACTTGTTTGGTGAGGAGGATGGCTAGTCTCTCTGAAGGATTATAAACAAGCCCTTCCAAAGGGAGAATGAACCGTTTTTCAGGGTCAACGGCCAACTAGCACCATGTGTGTTTGTGTGTATGTATGTGTGTGTTGGGGTGGAGAGGGCTCCCGTAAGCCGTGGTGAAGGCAATCTTTCTAGGAGAAGCAAATCTCTGATTTAAAAAACCATAAAGCGAGAGACCAGTACCCGCATTTAACTGGTCTGCAGTTTAATTTGTTGTTGGCTATCTTGCTCTTGCTTGTTGCTGGGCCTCAACATTTTGAACCGAGAGAGAGACTTAGCTGTCGTACAAAGCTAAGACTCTGTAACATCATCTTTGTATAGATACTCTCTCAGGCATTTGGGCTCATGGACTTTAAGTGTCTGAGAGAGTGGCACTCGTCTGACAAGACGTTGCAATCATCATCATCATGTATGTATGTATGTATGTATGTATGTGCGTATGTGTGTGTATTAGTGTTGGGACGATTCTAATATTTTTCACGATTCCGATACAATTACCGATTCCAATTTCAATTCTTTATAAACCTCTAAATATTTTACTATAAAAGTGTTATCTTGTCCCGATTACTGTAAAAATGCATCTTAAATGTGCATGTATTTTCTCAAATGTAAAAATACACTTGTGAGAGTGTGATCTAAAGACTTTAGTCTTACTGGAAGTTTAAATCAATAAATATTTATTATTTTATTATTACTACAAGCAATGGAAGACATTTTATAAAAACAAAATAAAATAGATGATTAAAGGAATCGGTTTTGGCATCGGAAAATAGGCTAAAATTTTCCTGATTATGATATCAATTCTGATACTCCAAAAAGCTCCGATTTTTCCGATTCCCGATTCTGATTCCAATTAATCGTCCCAACACTAGTGTGTGTGTGTGTGTGTGTGTGTGTGGATGTATATATATGTATGTATGTGTGTGCATGTATGTATGTATGTATGTATGTATGTATGTGTGTGTGAAAATATTTAACCGATAAATCTTAAACTACTGGTTACTTAACACTGAAATTAACAGGAAATAGTAATCATACACCAAATATAGTTTATAAAGAATAAAATCTTTGTTTGGATGGATGAATAACATGTAAAGACATATATCACAAGTTAAAATGCAAAATGTTCATTTCAACTTGCCAACATATTTCTATTACTTCTGTGCATGTGCAAATTCAAAGGTAGCTTGAAGTGTTTTAACTTTAAATCTTGCTTATCTATTGGTGATAGCTCAAACAGTAGGGAACACGGCTGGACCACTAAGTTTTTTGGTTTCAGTTCTAGCTGATGGCACCCAAGTCATTTTTGTTTTTTTAACTTTTAAATCCGTACTCTATATTAGGTACAATATAATATTCAATAAAGAATTGACTAATGATAAATACGAAATCTGCATGAATTAAAATATATTTAAATGTATTTTACAACCGAACAAGCACCCTATCACTAGTATATTATAAAAGTATGCGAAAATCTAGGCATTAATAGGCAAGTATTACTTTGCTAATGATGTTAAATTACAATAGAAAAATGTAAGCATGAAAAGTAATGTGGTTAAGCTTAAACATGGAAAAGAAAAGGACAAGATATTCTAGTAAAAAAATATAATGAATTTATAACTTAAACTATTACAGCATTCAGAATTGATTATATAATGTTACATTGAATTTAAAAAAAAATTTTTAAGCTGCAATATTTTAAGTTAACTACATTACTTTTCATGCTCGCATTTTTCTACTGTAATCCATGATTTTTAAGGCTTCCAATTCACTTGTTCTTTGTTTAAATTCAGTTTTATTTTTTTCCCCCATAAACATAGCATACACATATGTAAAACAATGTACGGCACCCGTCTGCTTTCATTCTTTTTGTTTCACTTGTTACTTCCTTTTTCGCGAGAAGCGATGTGGTTGCTATGGAAATCAATAATAAAAAACGTCGCTCACCTTACGTTATTTTACGATTTTGAACACAAGTAAATTCATCATAACTTTTGTTTCACTGAATGAAAATTGAAAAATTTTTTTTTTCATTTAAAATTTTTATTTTCTTTCTTTGAAGATTGTAACGTTGGGTATGGGGCAGCCAAACCAGCTGCCAACATTGCCCTGCTTTTTATTGAAACCAACCAAGAACTCTTTTTAGTATCCTCATTGTTCTCTTAAGTGCAATTGTATGGATCTCTTTTGCACTTGGTTCACCAGGAATATTAGTTAGGTAGGACTTCTTCATAATCTCTGTAGCACCTATAATAACTGGTATGATTGATAACCCTTTAAGATTCCAGTTTCTTTTCATATCATACATGAGACCTTGACATTTGGTGTGTTTCTCTCTTTCAGCTCTATTCAGACCGCCATCATTAGGAACACTCACTTCAACCAATGCTCTCTGACTTATTCCATATAACTACGTCAGGTTTCACAGCAGCATTTTCAATGTAGGTGGTTGTAGGGATTACATGATCGTAATGTATGGTATATAAGTCATTCCCAACTGTTCTTTCAGGTTGATGTTCCCAGGATTTGCTGCAACATTGGATGCTTAATTTTTTACAGAGGGTCCAGTGGATGTATTTACATACTCCATCATGTCTCGTTGTGTAATAGCCACCCCTAAAAGAACCTTTCAATTTGATACTAGATGACTCACACTTTCCAATTCCGTGTGGCAGAATCTACATTTGTTGTCATTAGTGAGACCTGCCATCTTTTTGAATGCATTGGTCATCAATCCCTGGTCTGTAGCAGCCATTATAATCCTTTCCTGATCGTGGTGGAGGGATCGCCTTTTGAGCCAGTCCAAGGAACCTTTTTTGTCTATGTATTCCTGGGAGAGTTTCCCCAGAAAATACTTTGCACGCTGATGTTGGTCCCACTCTTTAAGGTTCCTCTTTTGGAAGGTCTCGGTATATTTCTGTCGACTCTTTCTTGCTATTTCTGTGGCTGGCTTGTTTCACAATATGGCTGAGAAGGTTATCTATAAACTATAATAATTGTTCGAAATTTGGTCGAAAAATGAGTGAGCGGTGAAGCTTTAAAGCAGTTCTAAATGACTAAAACTGCCACTTAAACGGTAGTGTTTGAATGATATTAGAGTTTGGGAAAATTAACTGCATTTTTTTTTTTTATTTCTCCTACATTTTATCTGTGTTATTTTAAAGATACCAGTCCTATTCTAACTACTGGTTTCTGCTACGTTAAAGAATCGCTGGTGTTAATCATGAAAAATTCCCTTCTGGGTAATGTTTTCGTAATGGTCTCCAGTTTTTCAGATTTGTTGAGAAAATAAAATATTTTAAATGTTTATTTGATATTACAAATACTTTATTGAATCAGGTTTCAGTATTTTAGGATTATTTTTTAAGTTCTGATAAGGTATTAAAAATATTTTTTTTCAAAGTATATACATTTTTACTAGGGGTGGGGCGCGCCCGGCTTTGCCTGGGCATAAAATACGCTTAAATATGATATTTTAATTTGTCCAGATTTTGTATATATTGTTATAGAGTCGTGATTTCAAAAGTAAAAAACAAAGTATTTAGCTGCCATCAGCTAGAATCGAAACCGAAACTGTAGCATTCAAAGCTGGTGACGTTACCACTGTACCAACGTGACATGCATATAAAACAATTAAAAATTAACAATTTTAAATAAACTAAGATGAATATACAAAATGTTTAACGATTTTTTCAATTTTGACCCATTTTTGATCCCTTAAAAACAATTTTAACCGACTAAAGACCCATAAAAGAACGGCCTGTAAAAACTAGTGCCGCTTTGCAACTTTTAATTTTAAAGGAGATAGAGTTTGAAAATATGGAGGCAGACAGACTAACAGACAGATCGATAGACAGACATACAGCCGTTTATATATTAGATTATAACACATTTTATCAAAAATAAAATCATTCTGAAAAAGAAGCTTTACAAAGTAAAGATTATTTTTCATTTAAACTTTTAAAATATATTTTTATTATAACATATTCTATGAAAAATAAAAACATTTCAAATTATATATGGTCCTGGATATGACCTTAAACTATATCTGATGGTGAGGCCCCAGCTTGTGGGCTTTGGGGAGTGTGGAGCCACCCTTTAATTGCCATTGCTCTCAGGTCCACTCTGACCCGGAGTGGTAGTACCTGTTAGGGTCCCAACTATGGGTTAAATAGAAACCCACTTGAAAAAAGACAAATATATTCTATTAAAAAATTTTTCTTCAAAATCACTGGATTCGGCATTAAATAACCTGAAAAGTGTTAATATGCCGTAAAACAAAAACAACCAACCAACCATATTATATATTTTCATTGTAACATATTGTAGTTAAAATCAGACCATTCTGAAAAAGAAGCTTTTATTATAACATATTTTATTCAAAATGAAATCCTAAAAAACTGTAAGCATTAATCATAATTTATGGTTAACAGCTCCGCAGAAAATGAAAGTCAGAATGCGACAGGTATCTTTAAAATAATATTCGAAAAGATATGTATACACGAATAAGAAACTAAAAGTTATAAACTGAGTCACTGAAAAAAGAGAACTAAATTTTATGAATCCGTATGTAAGATAATTTGATAGAATTCAGTATTAAATGAACTGAGATGCATATATAGTTCGTTCCGGATGAAGGAACATCCTAAAAAGTCGTAAACACTATATAATAGAGAATTGTTTGACTGCAGCGCAATCAATTAAAGCCTTTGTTCAAAACGTTGTAAAATCTTTCCCTTTGTTGGCTGTATTCCTTGATCTGGATGAATTTTGGCTTCTGTCTCTTTTTTCTTCCTGGAGTAGGGAAGTGTTTCTCCTTGAAATATATTTCTGAAATCTTTCCAATACACGACTTTTTATTCAGTTGTGGTATCATAAAACAAAGCTCTGCCTAACACACACACACACACACACACACACACACACACACACACACACACACACACAGTTAAAATATAATTATCCACTGACACGTGGCGCTCCCCATTTGGGGGTACCAAATTGGTAAAAGGGAAAAGTATTCCCAACTTGCATTTAAGTAAAAATGCACTTTCGTATAAATAATTGAATTCATTCAAAAAGTATCACAAAACAAATAACATCTATCTATCTATCTATCTATCTATCTATCTATCTATATATATATATATATATATATATATATATATACACACATGAACTCTCTCCCGTCGATTTCAACATATGAGGTTCTGCTACAACAACTAAGTAATTCGGAAATCCACACAGATGATTTGTTTATAGATAGTAGTGAAGGCTTTGTGTAGAAACAAACACATTTTTTGCTATTACTGCTAATCCTTGCCGGTGCAGATGGCTGCCACAAGACAAAGCACACAGTACAACGCAGGTTTTTACATCAGAGTTACCTTCTCCTAGATGCATGTCTTAACTAAGACTGGGGGTGCATCGCTCCCAGTGAATTAATGTGCCTCCAGATACCAACTTGGAAATTTCTACGACTCGGCGTGGTACATACATCTTCAGTGTTGCGACTATGTAATATTTGTTTATATAAATAAAAATATTTTATATATATATATATATATATATATATAGTCATTCACATACAGTACTGTTTTACTGTATCACAGTTCATCAGTGTGGCTAGACAGGCACCTACCTCAAGCCAGGATCGAAACCCGACCGCCCGTACGACAGTCAAAGCTTCTCACTGTTACGCTAAATAGCAGCTGCTGTGTGGATAGTGGATTAACGATGTTTGGACTTCGTCCAAATACCTAAGCTCGATTAGTTTACAAAAAAAGCATCGTATGGTATCACTTCCCAAATGAGGCAACTTAAACAACAACTTAGAAGAGTGGGGTGGAGGTAGGTTCAACTACTTGGTCTCTTAAATAGGGATTAGAAATATGTGTATATATGTATAGTGTATTTCACCATCTGATAAGAGGCTGCTTTTGAAATATTTTTTAATGACATAATGTTTGAAATTGTCCGAATGATCACGATACAATTGTAATGAATGTGAAAATGCACAATATAATGCTATAATTTTTTTATTTTATTGTCTTGTATTTGTAAAATTATATGAACGCTGGATTATAAAAACTGATAATCATGAAGTTTAATAATTGAGTCAATTCATTTTGACTTTAATTTTTATTGGTATATGAACATTACCGAATTTTATTATATGTGAATTATGGTTAAAAAATATTAATAAGGTATATATATATATATATATATATATATATATATATATATATATATATGTGTGTGTGTGTGTGTGTGTGTGTGTGTGTGTGTATATATTGGAAGAATTACAATACGCATTGGATCATTTTACCTCCCTGCTTAAAAAACGACCCTGATGTCTAACTCTGTCCCGTGGGGAGGCATAGTAAATAGGTACCATAAACTTTCATTTTAGGATTTACCATACGTTTTGAATCTGAAGTTTAATATCCTTTTTCATTCTGCACCAATATCTAATTTCCCTTATTCTATGTAGCTAAAATGATTTAAAAACTTTAAAAACTTTTAATTATAATTTTCTATGTTTATTGCCTTTAGTAAATTAGGTGGAAACCATTTATAATATTTGCTAATGTTTTTCCTCTGAGGAGATGATAAATATCGAAAACTCATGGGTTAAGGAAATATACTTATTAAAATGTATTCTTTGTTTTGCAGATAATAAAAATTCTAGATTTTAAATTTAATGCTTCAAATCATAAAATTCAAATTCTTAAATTATTTTATATATATATATATATATATATATATATATATATATATATATATATATATATATATATATATATGTTACAATAGAAAATGTGAGCATGAAAAGTAATATGGTTAAGCTTAAACATGGAAAATAAAAGGACAAGATATTCTCATAAAAAATATAATAAATTTATAACTTAAAATATTGCAGCAATTGATTATATAATTAAATTAAATTAAAAAAATTCTTAATGCTGAAATATTTTAAGTTATAAATATATTATATGTTTTACTAGAATATCTTGTCTTTTTCTTTTCCATGTTTAAGCTTAACAATATTACTTTTCATGCTCAAATTTTTCTATTGTAATCCATGATTTTTTTCAGGCTTCCAATAAATTCACTTGTTCTTTATTTGATTTCAATCTTATTTTTTTTGCACACATAAACATAACACACACATATGTAAAACAATGTATGGCACTCGTCTGCTTTCATTCTGTCTGTTTCACTTGTTACTCCCCTTTTTGCGAGAGAGGTGAATTAGTAGCAACACTAGTCGCTGAACCGACTCAGTTGCTATGGAAACCAGTCATAAAAAACGTTCTTCACCTTACGTTTTTTTACGATTTTGAACACCAGTAAATTCATCATAACTTTTACTGAACGAAAATTGAAAGTTCTTTTTTCACAATATGGCTGAGAAGGTGATCTATAAACTGTAATAATTGTTTGAAATTTGGTCGAAAAAATGAGTGAGCAGCGAAGCTTTAAAGCAGTTCTAAATGCCTAAAACTGTCACTTAACCATATATTCAAACACTACCGTGTTTAATATATATATATATATATATATATATATATATATATATATATATATATATAATTTTCAGGTTAATATTTTTCAGAGGTAAAGCAAAATTATAAAATGCTAAAATTTATATATATATATATATATATATATATATATATATATATATTAGCATGCATATATATATATATATATATATATATTAGCATATTTTTTTATATATATATATATATATATTAGCATTTTTCTTTTCTTTTTTTCCTTTTCGTTTTTATTTTTTATTAAAATTTAACATTATTTTTTTTTAAATATAAATTTTTATCAAAATATTTATACATATTTGATGTCTTAAGGAGGTCGTGTCTTCATGGGTCACTTAGAGGTAAGGGCGTGTAGATATTAGACACAAAGGGTAACATAGAGATTTGGGACCACTTCCATTGTCTTCCTTAGAAAATCTGATACATATGATTTAAATACTCACCAGAATGTAACAGTTGCTTTTATTGCCTACAGATTATTTCATGGTTCTTGCCCCACTGCAATGCTTAAATACTACTCTGTACTGTGACTGAACAGACCAAACATGTGAGAATATACATTCACATTAGACCCTCTGCATAATCACACCAATGTTTGCTCAGAGATATACCAGCAATCTCCTTCTGCACTGTGTTCTGCAGTCCTGAACGTGCTGCCTCAGAATTGCGTGAATGGACATGTATCACTGTCACATTTTTGGAGTTTTGTATTGGCTAACCATCTTCATGTTCCTAAGGTTTATGCATTGCCTCAGTTTTATGACCATGGCTTAAAGAAAGAAAAAAAAGAAATTGATAAAAATAGGGCATATTTGAAGTTTTAAAAGAGTTATGTTATCATAGCTCGCTTAAGAGTTCACTTACAAATTTGAGAACATTTCCATCGTCTTCTCCAGTACATAAGAATACAATTGAAAATCTTATGTAGATTCTCCAAGATTTCTCCAGGAAATACACACAGAGACATTGTGTTCTCTCTCTCTCTATATATATATATATATATAGAGAGAGAGATATACAAGATGCCTTGGATCAATTTCCAGAGTTTTTTCATATGGCCACATTTATTAATAGTACACACATGAAACTCTAGTCCCCTTCGAAGTAATCTCCTCCGGTTGCAATACACTTGTTGTGCCAGCCCAACAACTTATGAAGACCCCATGGAAGTCC
This sequence comes from Euprymna scolopes, assembly GCF_053919585.1. Taxonomy (NCBI): domain Eukaryota; kingdom Metazoa; phylum Mollusca; class Cephalopoda; order Sepiida; family Sepiolidae; genus Euprymna; species Euprymna scolopes. Next base: position 26,738,446 of record NC_136484.1, on the reverse strand, counting down.
TTTGGTGTGAGCATGGCAATGACTCTCATCACAACTGCTTTCATCTCCTCAATTGTTTCATGACAGCCTCTAAAATTTTCCTTGAGCTTAGGGAATGACCAAAAGTCACAGGCAGCAAGGTCTGTACTAAAGGGTGGGTGAGGAACTGTTTTGATGCCCATCTTGGTGATGACAACATCTTTCTTTATGATCTTCTCTAAGGTCTCTTGGGACAAACTTCATGCAAATCTTCCTCATCTTCAGTTCTTCATGAATAATTGTGAGTACAGTTCCCACACTGACATCAAACTGTGCACTTATTGTCTCTATAGATAAACGATAGTCTTTATGCATGAAATTCTTTATTTGGCCAATCAACTCTGGTATTCTGACATCCTTACTCCTCTCACACCGCTCATCATCCCTCACAGACTTCCTGCCTTTCTGGAATCTCTTCTGCCACTCAAAAACTGATGGTCGATTCATGCAAGATGGTCCAAAAGCAGTCTAAAGCATTCCATACGTTTCTGTGGCATTTTTTCTAAGTTTAAAACAGAATTTTATTGTATATCGTTCTTCTAAAGTGTCCTCACGTCCAGATTGCATTTTTGAAATTCACCAGCTGTGATAATCTGGCTTTAGTAGGATGGATTCCAATTCCTACTGTAGCTGTTCATTTGAACCTGAAATATAAAAAGTATATTTGCCAAATAGTTTTGAAATTCTTTTTCATGAGTCCAGTTATTCGTATAATTATTGAAATGATGAAGATCTTCCTAAGATTCCAATTTCTTTTCATGTTGTACATAAGACCTTGGTATTTCATTATCTTTTCCTTCTCAACTTTGTTTAACCCAGCATAATTGGGGGTTACTAACTTCTTCTAGAGTTGCTTCTTTCTCCTTCTTGTTCCATATCACTATGTCAGGTTTAATAGCTCTGTCTTTTAGGTAAGAAATGACGTAGTCATGGTGGAGGGTATACGATTTATTTCCATCTGTTCTTTCTGGTATATGTTCTCAGGACTTGCTGTTATATCTGATATTCAACTTTTTTACAAATGGTGTAGTGGAAATATTTACACACGCCATTGTGTCGCATCGTATAGTATGTAGCAGAAACAAATGGGACTTTTTTCTTTCACGAATCAATGCCTCTCCTCCCCTGTGCTATTTGGCCACATATTGACCAATCAGGGGTGCGGCGCATTGATCCTTTCCTTTCCCCTAGGAAATCGGCCAGCATCCGGTTTGAAGCATAAGAACTCTTCCTTACTGAGAGAGAGACACAAAACGGAATAGACCCTTTTTCTTTGCTCTCTCCAATTCCACTGGAATAACTACCGTGATAGCACCAGGTAGCCGGAGTCTAGCTTTTAACCAGGAGTATATCACCCGGTGCACATTCTCCTTAATAAACCTTTTTTGTGTTACATTTTATGAAGTTGTTGCGTTCGTCATTTCAGAAGCTTGTATTGAATTATTTATTTTATTACGTTGTGCCCTAAAAGCATTAAAAACTCCTAAAAGTAGCTGTCCATTCTGAATACATGTGTGTATGTATTGCCTACATGGAGAACGCTCAGGATAATCAAAGGATACATTTCAAACCCATATACATGGATAATTTTATAAAAAAAAATATTCTCAAATTCACTTGATCAAATATAAAAGGGATAATTAAGCAAATAAAAAAAGAAACCTGCTTTGTTTTGGATGGTAATTGAAAAAAATAAATAAATAAATAAATAGAAGAGAAGTTTAAAAAATCTATAATCAATGCACTTCAATAACAGCAACATTATCCTTGCATAAAATAAGTCAATTTTTTTTTATTGTTCATTCCAATATGAATTAATCAAATTTATATTTTCTTATTAGATTGAATATACATGTCTGCTGGATAATTTAAAATTATTGCTTGTAGATTCAAGCCTTCATGAAGAATTGGATCAATATCTTTTGAGGCTTTATATCATGATTCATATATTAATATTTCTATTCTGTTAAAATTCATGTAAATAATAATGAAATCGGTACTTCTGCATTTAACGACTTGTTTTTCCAAAATGTTGTCTCTGCATATCCTGGCTGCTTACATAAACCGCCAGAATATGCTGAGCACTGATCAAATTTAAAAACGCTAGAAAAAAAAAGAACAATTATTGTATAGTAAATTTCAATGAAGAAAATGGGAAATACAATAAATAAAAGTATAATATTGACCTATCGAAAGTTTCATAAATAAATATATATTTTTTAATAATGTGCAGCAAGAAATGAAAACATTTTTTTTGTAAGTTTTTTTTTTGTAAGAAAAGGTTTTTAAAACATATTTTGCTTTTGGCTTTGGTATTTTTTCTGTTTTTTTTTTAATTTTTATTTTATTTATTTATTTATTTTTTTGTAAGGATTCTTTTTTAAGGGAATGGAATATGACCATGGTCGCCGGCAGAATGTACTTCTTTATTATGAGAAGGAGGTTTCTAGCATTACAATTTGTTACTGTTACCAGGGAACCCTCCTTCTTGTTAGGGTCATATGCACTGAAGACCTAGAGTGGTCTGAAGAGTCTCCTAAAGTTGTGTTTTCTCTTGTTGAAGAGGGACTCACCAATTTCAACAGTGTACCTTGAGCCTTTAATCTGCTGCGGGTTCCTAAAGAAATATTACTGGCAAATATCAAACGATTTTTCATTGACAAAAACGATGTTCCATTGACTTAACGTTTCGCCATATTCTGACAGTTTACATAAGCTCCTGTGATATACTAAAGCAACATTCACGGAAAAATGGTCCGTTAAATGCTGAATTACTCTGAAATCATTATTGTACTTTATTCAGAACACTGCAACTCACCAAAAGTGCATGTATATTACATAGAAAAATGTATGATTGTCAGGGAAAGGAACAGTGTATGAGTCTTGATATGTGTGTACATGTATTAGGTTGAAAAAAAAGTTCTTATGGAATTTTTTAATTTTGATTTCAAATGATATATTTTCAAATAAGTTTTCATTATAATACCTTTACTTTAGATATCATTTTAAAGGGAGTTTTCCATTCTATCGTTTGAATTACAATCGTTTTAAAACAATTATGTCTTCTTTTCACAATGTTCAATGCAAGATGAAAAAAAAAGATTTGCACGATTTTCTCATTTTAATTCAAGCTAGGCCAAAAAGATACTGAAACATTTGGCCCAGGAACGACCATTGAATGCACAACACAATGGTGGTTTAGGAAATTCCATGGCAGTGACAAGAGTCTTGAAGATGATAAACGTGATGGGTTATCAGATGTTAACAATGATCAATTAAGAGCTTTAGTTGAAGCGAATCTATGCACAACTGTTTGAGAACTTGCTTCTGAATTAGATGTAATGTATACAACGATTTCTAACCACTTAAAAGAGATTGGAAAGAAAAAGAATTTGATAAATCGGTGCCTCACGAATTGAAGGACAACCAGAAGAAAAACCGTTATGAAGTGTTATTTTCCCTTCATTTACACAAGAACAACTTGACTTGCGATGAAAAATGGGTTCTTTACGACAACCGGTGACACTCAGTGATTACATGGCGACGAAGCTTCATGACACTTCGCGAAGGTAGAGATACACCAAAAGAAGGTCATGCTGTTTAGTGGTCTGCGACCAGTTTGATTCATTAGTTTTTTGAATGCAGGTGAAATGATTAAGGCAGAAAAGTACTCATATGTCATATGCTGGATGATATGTCAGAGTGAATCCAAGTAAAAGGAAGCAAGGTGTTCAGAGTGTAGCAAGTGTCTGATGGTATTTGATTGGTTGTTGGTCTATGATCATTTTCCACGCAATCAATGATCAGATAGAACTGGCACGATCAGCTTGGAATTCTCTATTAATATACACTTTTAAATAAATGAACGATGCCAAGATATCCTTAGTCTTCTTGACAATTTTAGAGATATACCTCGTCTAAAACAAATCGTTGTTGACAGCAACATCCATGTCACTTTCAGAATAAGACTTCTTGATATCTGGGGAGGATCTCCCTAGAGTACCTTCTCCTGCCTTGACAGGGTACAAAACCAGATTTGAAATCTAATGAGCAATGTCCTTCACTCCTTCGTACCACCTGTGTAGTCACACCATAGCTGTGAAGAGATTTAATGGCGAGTGGATAAAAATAGGTTTTTCTGAGTGATACCAAGACAACCGGGGTCTTTTTGACAATTTTAGATATGTGCTTTATACAATGTATATCATTGATGACAATAATGCTTACGTCACATTCAAAAGAAGACGTTTCTTTCCTGTTACTTTTGTGGAGGAAGTGTGAGGATACTGGATTTTTCTTCAAAAACTGCATGGTGGTACACTTATGTATAGCATTTAGCTTCAGTTGCAAGTCTTTGATCCATTGCTACATTGTCTACAGATCTAAATGCTGAAAAATTTATGGGATGCAGGACAGTCCTTTCTATCTTATCTCAAGATACAGCTGAACAAGGCCATACTTATAACAGGCCGGGAGATCTAACATTTTGTATCTATATTCACAGCTTTATTTATTCAAGAAATAACATAATCAAAATGTATTTTATGATATAATCCAGAATATCAGCTAACATAAATTGCAAAGTGTTAGCAGCTAAAAAGATTTCTGCCGACTTAAATATTTGCATCCGGTAAGACTCCAAACTGTATCTTTATATCTCTGCCTGTTATATTCATGACCTTGGTACTGTGACATTCTTAACTTCGGATGTGTGTAGGTTCTTAAAAAAAGATATAAGACAAATAAATATGAAACAACAAAATCGATGAAGAATGGTGGTAGGGGTGTGTGTTTTTATTATTATTTTTTATTGATGAATTTCTTTACAAATAAAGTAAACATCAACAACTGTAAATATTGCTTCCAAAAAAATCACAGGGTTTCACTTTGTCTTGATAAGCATTGTTGTATGAAAATACAACTGGGACTTTGAAAGAAGTTGGTTTTGTTTGTAAGCTGTAAATTGTGGGTGCACTCATCAACAATTGATTTAAAAGCAAAAATTGTGTGTATGAATGCAGGAGATTTTTCAAAAACTTTGCAGGTAAAAGATTGTTTATACACAGAAAAAAGTTAATTAAAAACTAATTATATCAAATGTTGAGTTAGTAATATTAAGAACTATCCCGAGAATTAATTATTATTTACTTGAATTAAAGTCTTTTTCTTTTTGAAAAATTCATTAAAATAAAAGCTTATGTAACAGATTAATTCAAAAAATGTGTTAGAATTTATAAATATTAGTGACCTTGAGATAATCTTGCAAATGATTAAAATCATGAACATAGAATCTGTATTTCAAAACGATTTTGTGTATCTTATGAAAAGTTAAAAATCTTATCCTGACAATATTTTTTAAAGTATTATATGATATATATATATATATATATATATATATATATATATATATATAATCTAAGAATACATAACACAAATTAAATAAAATCAATTTAATTTTCTTAAATACTGGATATAAATCTGATTGAAATTAGCTCAAATGTTTCAAATCTGTACAATTTATGTCATTTGTACCTATTTTAAATTAGAAATAAAAGTTTAATTGAGGATTTGGGCTTCCCAAAGATGCTTTTTTTATAAGATATACAGTGTAATGTTATGTTTTTATATAGGAGAAATGACCAGAGTGCTCAGTTATGTATGTCATTGAGTCATGAACTTGTTTCTTTCTTTGAATCTGTAAAGATTAATTAATTAAAATTTACCCCAAAAGGTTGTTTTACCTCTAATTTTAAGGCAAGGATCTACTTCTTTATTTTTTATTTATTTTTTTTTTGAATTTAATATTGGATAAAAAAAAAAAGTTTTTGAAAGAATATTCTTAGATATTTCGTCATGTTTGTCAAACTATAAGATACACTTTGAAAACTTACCTTAAAATGTGTTTTTATCTTTCAAAAGTAAAGTCAAATGTTTCCACAAAACTCACCAATATAGGGTCATAAAATGCTCGTGCTTTTCAAATCATTTTCTCTTTATAAAAAAAAGATACTTTTTATGTTTTAAAAGAATATTGTTCGTTGGTTCTCTAAATTTCAAAATTAATTTTTAAGATTAAAATAATTAAACAAAATAATTTTTTTTAAATAATTGGAGATCATTTACACGGTTTAACTATAAAACAAGTTTTCTTTATCATAAAGTTAAAACCTAAAATAAAAATTGTTACCCATTCGAATAACCATTGTATGTCGGACATTATTATGACATGTGTAATTATGGGTTTTTCATTGGAGCTGACATCTCCAAGTTTAGTACTTGAAGTGTTGCAACCATGTATTTTCAGCATCACTTTAAATGCAAATATGCAAATGAGACAAATCATACAAGAGAAAATTATTTTAATATTACTAAAATATAGCCATGCTTTAAATGCAAATAAGTTTGGAATAAAATATGCAAATAAAATAACAAACTACATAATTTTTGTAAGCAATTCTTAAGTAGAATGATTTTTTTTTAAACACGGATTATTTTTGTATATTTGTTTAACATGACTCCACCTGTTTACATACTAATATGCTAAATGTCCAAGAATACAATGAGGAAGTCATTAAATTCAAGAATAAATAAGTTTTATTCTTGCTGTCTCATTTGTTATAATGAACGAAATATAATACTAAAACTTTGATAATCTTGTTTGATCAATTCACAGGTCAAATGAGAAGTGATTCAAAGAGAGAGAGAGAGGTATTAAAAGGAAAAGTCTTCTAATTTGAAGGCTGAGAATTCAATTCGTGTACAGGCAATAGATTTTCATTTTATTTTCAATCACAAAAATCAATTTTGATATTATATAAATCGAGTCTAGATACAAACCAGTTAAAAAAAAGTGTTGTTTTATTAAAAAAAAAAAACAGATGAGAAAAATGAGAAATATGTAGAAAGTATTGTAAACAGTTAAAAAATCACTTCAAATCTAATTCATGTTTAAGAAAATATCAGTAAATAAATGAAAGTTTAAAATATTTATCTTCATACTCAATTAATGGCATTAAATGTATAGACTAGTGTACAATGTACCAACCATAGTCCAAAAGGTCACGGGTCATATAGTAACTTGTAATATTTACTGGTAAAGAAAAATACTGCATTTTTTTTTAAAGATAAGACATCAAAAATTATTTTGTATAATATTAAATCTCAGTTTGAAATCCCTCCTATAAACATAACTTTTTATTCTACCATAGATTAATAAGAAACCATATCTAAATAATTAAATAATAATTAAATTGGTGTATACATTCCTTCATATATTTCCGTCCTTGCTAGGAGGTTAGACACAGTCAGGTGTCATTTTACAAAGCCAGAGCACTCTGACCCATACAAAAATGCCTGAGCAGCCCTGTTGGCATTTCCTTATAGGGGCACCTAGGGTAATTAGCAATAAATTAACCCTTTTTCAGAGAGGAAAGGTAAAACCTGGGAAGGTGGACCTTCTAAGACTGAACAAAGCAATATTTCAACCCTGAGATATATAAAATCAAATGTGAATATTTTTCAATGACTATGAATGAAATAAAAATACAATAAAATGATTAAATATTAGCTAACTTAGAAACATTTGTTCTTTAAATTTATTGTCTTTCAAAGACTTTATTTTGAAAGATATCAAGAATTTTTTAAATCTATAATCAATAAACTTAGCAGAACATTTTCCTTATATGAACTAATATATCAATTTCTCTTATGCCAAAATGGATTAATCAAATATTATTCTCCCTCCCTATTAAATTTAATATACATATATTGTCTGCAGGATAATTTTAAACAATTACTCGTGGACTCAAATCTTCAGCAAGAATTCGGTCAATATCTTTTATAGTCTTTGTATTATAACGATTTTTAATTTTCTTTTACTCAAATTTCATTTGCCAACATTATAACCTTGGCAACATACTTAACCTTTCTTTCTTGCTTTTAAGATTTGATTATTTTTTTAGTCAATGTAGATTTTTTTAAACCACAAAATGCATTTTTTCTTTACTTGAAGAAAAATGTCTTAAAATGTGTGATGTATCTTTAGTCAAACGGTAAATGATATGCAATAAGTTTTAAATCTCGCAGAAATAGACATGACGTATCTTCACTGTAAAAACCATAAAATGCACCACAATTTTCAGTAAATTTTTCTTAACAAAAAAAGGTATCTCTTATGGTCATGAAAAAAGTGGTGAGGATGGTACATGAAAAAAAAAAAAAATCATTATTTTTTTTTTTTTCAAATTGTTTGCTTTTCATAAAATATTTCAAACATAAACGCATTATAGTTTGTGTCACTCAAACAACTATCTTCATCTTGGTTATTATTTTAACATTTTGTGAGATTTACTTTACGACCTTCTCCAGATATGTTTTTAAACTTGGGAATCTTTTATATCTAACTTGGTAATCTATATGAACTTTTTAATTGAACCCTTTATTGAATACACATGGGGAGATTATTTTGTCCCATCAGCCATGAAGAGATAAAAGTGTTAATTAATTATTTATTTAATTGGAATTCATTATCGAGACGAGTATTATTTATTAATTTTATTGCGGACTATCATCCTCATCTTTTCTTAGTTGTTTCACAACGTTTCGGCCAACTATTCCTCTGGCCTTCGTCAAGTGGTAACCGCGATGGGATAGGAACTCTGAATCTCCTGACTGCATTTACTGCCTTCCGTAGTTGTTGTTGTCTCACCACGTTTTTGGCAAAGTAAGCCTCTGGCCGGCTTTGGATAGGATTGAAACTGCTATCTTCAGACAATTCTCACCTGAAACCTTAGAGATTCAACATCTCTATCCACTGCGCCACGGGCCCCAAAGGGCGATCAAGGTTGAATTTTTTGGTCTTATAAATTCATGTTTATTATCTGATCTTCCATGGTCTGGTTCATACTGAATGGTATATATATTATTTAATAATACTCATCTCAATAATGAATTCCAATTAAATAATATATACCATTCGGTACAGACCCGACCATGGAAGAAGATCAGATAATAAATAAACATGAATTTATAAGACTAAAAAATTCAACCTTGATTGCCCTTTGGGGCCCATGGCGCAGTGGATAGAGACGTTGAATCTCTACAGTTTCAGGTGAGAATTGTCTGAAGATAGCAGTTTCAATCCTATCCAAAGCCGGCCAGAGGCTTACTTGGCCAAAACATGGTGAGACGACAACAACTACAGAAGGTGGTTATTGCAGTGGATGCAGTCAGGAGATTCAGAGTTCCTATCTTGTCGTGGTTATCACCTGACGAAGGCCAGAGGAATAGTTGGCCGAAACGTCGTGAAACAACTAAAAAAAGATGAGGATAATAATCCGCAATAAAATAAAATTAATTATATTATTTTTAGTTATTATCACTTGTAGTAAAGATTGGACCTTCAATTTCCATAAAATTGTCATTTAGAAATGATTGTTAATCAGTACTTTTAGCTATTGTGCCATGAGTCCATGTGGACAATTCTAATACGAATTTGGGGAGCTTTAGTTATATATTTTTACATGTGGACTTAAAAATTATCACCATTAAGAGGATATACGGAAAATGCCTCCCTCCAACTAGACTTGAGAGTAATCAGTATTTTTGTTAGATTTTAATCATGTGTTCAATATTAATACAAGTTGAACTCAATCATAATGCACACCAGATATCAACTACTCTTATATATCTTAAGTAATGTCCTGTTTCGTTTTATCAGGGTTCTTAACGGATTTCTCATCATACCAATACTTCTATTGTAGTAAAATTGATCTTAATATTTGTACATTCATGCTAGTACATCTCACTATGACTATCAAACATCCAAAAACAATTTCTTTAACAAGATCGGAAGAAATTGGCGATCTTTGACTATGTTGTAAGATCTTGACAATTACAGAAAAACATGTTGGTATCACTCTGAGGAAGAGTCATGGTGTCTAAAATTTGGATTGAAAAAAAAAAAAAAATAAATTCATGTATTTGAAAAAATAAATTCTGCAACATGTTATCTAGTTTCTTTAAGGATTTTCAAATTTCTTAATATATCTTAAGTAATGTCAACTAATGAGCTTAAGTTTAAATATATTGATGAAACAACCCTACACATCTGTTGATGTCCATAATTTACATAATTCTGTGAATTAAGAAGTCAAAAAATGTTTCAATAAGTCAGTCATAAATCAACCAAATTTAACAGATACTTTTCAAATACAATTTAATGTTATTAAATTCATTTTTTTTTTTTAAATGAAAACCAAAATAAAAATATTAAAAGTATAAACAAAATCATTTTTTTTTTTTAGTTCATGACAAAATTTATATAAATTGTGTTTTCAAAAATTTCATATGAAAATTCAGTTATTCTCAGATACCTTGTTGATCCATCGGCAAAAGAAATTTATATATCAATGTCACAATGCAAATCAAGACTTGTACATTTTTTGCTATTATCTATATAAATTACTAATATTAAAAAGTAAATAAATAAAAACAACCACAATATCAGTTTAGAAAGCAAACTTCAATGTTACAATTGTTTAATATACCAACACTGATGAAACAATCTTTTTATCTATTCTAAAAGGAAAAAAAAATGGAATTACTGACAAGTTTATTTTATTTGACTCTGTATCTAAAATCAGAACATGTTTTCTCAAGATATTAAAAAATCCATGGTAAGGTTTCGTTTTAATTACAGCTCACCCATCCTGTTTTTGAGTTTAATAGCATAACATTCATGTAGCACACACGAGGCACTTTACCATTTATGGAGTGATATCAATGATAACAATCCCATTAAATTCTCATCGAATTGGTCACATCAAATTTTTTTTTTCTTTTTTTTCTTTTTTTTTTTTTACAAACTTTGGTTTATAAACTTAATTTGTTCTCAAATAAATTTTTTTTGTAAACTGAAATAAATTTTTCCATGTAAAAAAAAAAAAAAAGTAAAAGTGCATAATTCATTTGTGATAACTGAATCAATTTTATTTTTTTTACTTTTTTTAAAAAATATTTACTGCATAAAATTTTGCACGCAATAAAATATGCATAAAATCTGAAACTATTCATAATTTTTGTTTAGTTTGACTAACAGGAACAAACATATGTCAAATCATTGTCAGTTTTTAAATGTACATTTTCATTGGAGTTATGTAAATTTTTATTTGTGGTTTGTTATCAGTTAGTTGAACTTGTAATAGCTTTTGAAACTGATATTGAGTGATCAGAGCTCGGACGGTAAAGTGGAGGTATCTAAGTTAATCTTGCAATGTTACTGATGTCATGTTAATATTTGCTTTGTTCATTAACCATTTTTTTTGGTCTGTGTGTGAAATTTTGTTCATAAACCAATTTCTTTCATAAAGCAAAATGCTGAGATGTTTATTAACCAAGAATTTACTAACTATACAGTCATTTGTACCATAAACAAATCTTTTGAACCACGGATCAATTAATGATCATTTGTTTATTCATGCTATTGTTTTAAGGTTGGTTGTTTCTGTTTTACGGCATATCAACACTTTTCAGGTTATTTAATGCTGAATCCAAAGATTTTGAAGAAAATTTTTTTAATAGAATATATTTGTTGTTTCCAAGTCGGTTTCTATTTAACCCATAGTTGGGACCCTAACAGGTACTACCACTCCGGGTCAGAGTGGACCTAGGAGCAATGACAATTAAAGGGTGGCTCCACACTCCCCAAAGCCCGCAAGCTGGGGCCTCACCACTCGATATAGTTTAAGGTCATATCCAGGACTTCATGCTATGGAGAGACTGAAGTTTTACAATTCTGTAACTGTCATTAATTGTTTCTTTATTTTTCTTTTTAACCTCCTCCTTCTCTCCTTCATAAAGCAGCCAGACTGCCATATAATCATATAATAGTTTTAAGTAAAAATTAATAAATAAATAAATAAAAGACTATCAAATAACTTATTTTTTCCACACAACTTTGAAATTTTCTTGTATGATGCAAACAATACATGTTGCTGACATGTTTCGGGTCTATTAGTACAAAACTTTTTGCTGCAACTTGAAATAATTTTCTTAGATTAATGAGCATTTTTAATTCAATATTAAAAGTGAAAAGTTTTCTACTTGACAGTTAACCCAATTTTGGGTTCTTATTTAGAATTCAACCTAATTAAAAACAAAACTACAGAAAAATCTTTGATGTATGCACCAGTCATGGAATGAAAAGGTCATATTCTAAAAATCACGTAAATTGATCAAGTAATTCTATTTTTTTTAAAGAAAATAATTTTTAAAGTAATTAATATGAAATTGGTAGCATTATAAGACTGATCTTGCAAATTTGAATTATTGTAGATTTATCTATCCTTGTTTTTTTCCATATGTTGACGTGAGACAGCATCTTTTTTGCTTACACATAAAATTTGATTTTCTTAGTTAAAAATAAAACTGCTAGATCAATTTACGTAACTTTTGGAATATGACATCTTCATTCTGTGATGGGTACATATATCATAAGATTTTTCTGTGTTTTTTGTATTTTTGTTTTTTAATTAGGTTGACTTGTAAATAAGGACCAAATTTTGTAACCGTTTATAAGTAATTTTTAAATTCTAAAAAGAAATCATTTATTTTTTCGTTAGACAAAATTTTACAAACAACTTTTTACCTTTAAAGATGATAATTGCACAATCATCTTTCCCACTTTATTATTATTATTTTTTTTTTTTAAATTGCTGTAAATAAAAACCATATATTTGAGTTTTTAATTTTTCTAGTTTTTGATGAAAAATTTTTAATTATTTTTCTCCATAAAGATATTATAATAAAATTATATTTCTACTATAAATGGAAGCTAATTTATCAACATTCCTTTCATTGCTAAAAGAATCCAAAAATAAAAATGTTTTAACAGTTTATTCTTATTCATTCTGAAGCTCAATGGAACTATAATTAACATTTATTCAATGCCTCTGCGATTTAAGAATTTGCTAAAAGAATGTCTATGATATATACAGAATATTAATCTTTCTTTTCTCTGGTTTCATTTTCAAATTAATACTTTTTTTTTTTCACAAATATAAATCTTACATTTTAGTTATTCTAATAATTTTACACACAAAAAAATAAAAAAATTAAGTAAATTCACTTTTTTTTATGAAAATAACCAATTATAATCATGAAATAAAATTTATTCAAATTAAAAGAAAAAAAATTACAAGAAAATCTTTTGCAACGATGGCTATTAATATTTAATTTGATTATTTAAGGTAGTGATTCCCAGCCATTGTGCTGTGGCACATAGGTGTGCCGCAAAGGGGTTATAAGTGGAAAGCTTTCATATCGTTATAACCAGAATTGTTTAAATGTTAACACGTTATTACTTACGATGCTTAAATAAAAATTAAGAAAATAAAATGTATAATAAATCGTTTGTCTACTTTTTTTTTGTTGATTTTTTTTTAAATTTCCATCAGAATAAACATTGGTAAGCACTGTTAAATATTAATTTTTTGTGATAGGTGTGCCACTAAATTTTAAAGCGTTTAATAATGTGTCACAGTGTAAAAATGGTTGGGGATCTCTGATTTAGACAAAGGCAGTGCATCAATTGTTTTATGTTACCGCTAAAAAGGTGGGAAGTTATTAGCAGAATTAGTAATGATAATTTTAAATTTGAAAGTTTAACTTTTTTCTTTTTTTTTAAACTCTTGTTCACCATAAACAAGGCATATAGCCACTTGATACATAAAGGGCTACTATTTGGAGTATCCTGTACCTCTACAAAGCCACAATTCGCCCATGTATGGAGTATTGTTGTCACATTTGGGCTGGTGCATCTGCTACTAGTCTCTCACTCCTGGAGAGGGTTCAAAAGAGAGTCGCCAACCTAATAGGTCCCGAACTGTCAGCTAAGCTTCAACATGTCCCATTGATGAAATGTTGCATCTCTCTGCCTGCTTTACAGATAGTAGCCCCTTACATCAAAGTGGCACTGTGTCTTGTTTGGGGTGAAAATTGAATAAAAAAATAAATAAAATATGTTTACAGAGGATTATGTAAGGAGATGAGCAAGATGTCTATTACATTTAATTTCTGCATGTCAAGGAAGCAAATTCCAAATTCTAGCAGTCCGAAGAAAGAAGCTATTAAAGTAAAAAACTTTCTACAGTGAAGAGTTGAGATTTTGCTGCTAAACGGGTTTGTCGAGGGAGTATGTACACTGAGTGAGCACAAATACTATGAGTTCAGAGCATATTCCATTTTTTTTAATGATGCATAAATACTGATATTTAAAAAATGTCAATGTTTTCAAATGTTATTTTCATCCTGTTCTTTGAATACACAATAGTATATACCAACAACAAAAATAGAATTAAAATACTGACAATGATTCATCCCCTAAAAATAAAAAATAAAGTAAACGTTGAGACATTTAGAGTAAATTTTATCTCAGAAAGGAATGCTCTTATGATTTAGTTTATGACAGATCATGTTTTTTTTTTTCATTCCATCAAGTTTTAAAGCATATTATAACAATACTTTAAAAAATCAATTTGCTATTCCTACTTTTAACTTTCACTTCCCTTATTTTGACCTTTAGTTCTCACATTTCGTGAGCGATGTTTCTGACAAAGGAGGAAGAATTGCTGTTTTCTTGGTTAAAATCTATCCATCTCACACTTGGTGTTGACTAGTTTTCATCTTGAAGTATTTTTTTCTTAAGCTCTTCATATCAAGTAGCTCCATGTCTTGTCTGTGGCAACTTCCATAAAAAAAAAAAAAAAAAAAAAAAAAAACACTTAGATTGACCAATTCTTTAAGTGTTTTTATTTCATCTTCTGATCAAAGTAAAAACAAAACGTGATGGTGATTATCAGCATGTTTTTATACAATCTTAGAATTTGCTGGTTTTCAAGAAAATATATTTTTCCTACTCACAACACATCACATTCCAAGGAGAGAACTTGGATGCCTACTAGACACTGCCCTCGAGTGTCTAAGGTCTCTCTGTACCGTCGGGTTTGTCAATATAATCTGACATGAGATACTTTCACTATAAATTTTATTTATTTATTTATTTTTTTTTTAAATTCAATCTTCACCCCAGACAAGGTATAGTGCCACTTTGAAGTAGGGGGCCACTATCGGGGACATAAGTTGCAGGGGCATTATGAAGAGAAATGAGTAGCAAGATGTCTGTTCACATTACACTTGAACTTCTGCATGTTAGTACAGTTGGGAAAGCAGAATCCCGGAAGAGAGTTCCAAAATCTAGCATTTCTGGGGAAGAAACTATTGGAGTAGAAGGCTTTCTTACACAAAGGGATTTCTACTGTAAAGGGGTGGGATTTAGCTGCTTGTCAGGTTTGTCGGGGGTGTTCATGTCGAGGGGGTACAAGTGCTTGTAGTTTGTCAGAGCATTCACGACTAAAGTACTTGTAGAACAGGCAGAGGGATGCAACATTTCGTCGGTGGGACAGAGGCTGAAGCCTAGATGACAGCTCAGGACCTATCAGGTTGGCGACTCTCTTTTGAACCCTGTTCAGGAGTGAGAGACAAGCAGCAGATGCACCAGCCCAAATGTGACAACAGTACTCCATAGATGGACGAATGGGGGCCTTATAGAGGTACAAGATACTATAGTATTTGAAGTCCAAATAAAATATATCCACTCACACTGGCTTATATGGTGGTAGGCGCACCTTCTTTAAATGATGCTGTCTATAGTAACAACACTAAATTGGACACTCCACCAGACTAGATGAATTCTTATCCTGGAATCCGGTAAGACCAAAAGAAAGATATACTATAACACAGTTAACTGGTCAATAAGTAAGAGGAAAATTAATATTCCTAGCTTTTTTACTAACTCAACACTTGAGAGAGAAAAGAAATGTAATGGAATATTCGAATGCATCTCATATGAAGATCAAGTGTTAGCCCCAAGAAGGGGCCCCTTGATTTTTGAGAACTTTGAAGTAAAATTAAATAAAAATAAAAAACACTGACTTTTCAATGCCTTTCACATGTTCTTGAGGATATATTTCCTTCACTTTTTGTTGCAATCTTTTTTTTTTCATGTTATTTCCTCGTCAGTTTGAAATCTGAACACGACTGACATGGTTCTCCTGTAGCACCAGAATTATCAAATCACCGCTCATTTAAATAAATACATTCTTTCTTTTAATTGTAATCACATTTCTTTAATGTTTTGCTTTATAATTTATATAAAACCATTTTTAATATTGAGCCTCAAATTCAAGAGTTGTCAGTGTCCCAAATCACCGGAGCATAAAATAGAAATCAACAGGGACAACAGCTAAGAAAAAAAAAAAAAAAAAAAATACTGGCATGAAATATTTTGCATAAACATTGTATTCCAATTTCGTTTTAAATATGACAATTAGATTTATTTCATATTTATTGCATTTTTATGCAATTCGATAATCAAAAGTAAACGCCATTTCTAATGAAAATAGATTTTGGTTTTTGCATTGTCAGTATACAAAAAAAGAAGTAACAGAAAAAGCTAATAGAATGAGCAAAAATAACTGTATCATTGAACAGTAGAGTTTTTGTTATAAATGTATGCATACTGTATCTGCATATGTGTTTGTGTGTGAAAGAGTCTACTGGGATTTGATTAGTAGAAAGAAAGGCAAGATATTAATAATTGAATAATGTCTCTTCCTGTGAAATAAGAATTGCCTTTATTGTTGCTTCATCAAAATCTACTTTTCACTCAGACTAGCATTTGCACAACAACTACATTTTAATAAAGGATCTGACTGCTTTCAACATCCTACATGAATAGGATGTGGTAGAAAAATGACAAGAAAAAAAAAAAAGAAGATTTTCAGTCTATATCCATTTTTTCCTTAAGAAATTTCTTTCTGGAGTTTGGACACCCATTTGCTAAAAAGAAACCATTGTAATCAAGATGGATTATTATTGTTCAAATAATCAGATCTGTAGATTCTCATATTCATATGAATTTATAGTTTTAATCCAAATCTTTTTAAAAATGGAGAACTAATTTACCTTAAGTTATTCATTGTTATCATACTTACAATATTGAAACAATTTTCAATTTGATTAATTAAAAAATGTTTTTGTCTAACAATTTACATAATTCTGTGAATTAAATAATCAAAAAATATTTCAATATTAAAGTCAAAGTCAACTGAATTTAATGTATATACTTCTGTCCGTCATGATTGGGTAGGCGTGTTAATTAATTATGTTATTTATAATTGTTGTATTATGGGTCCATGTGGACAATTCTAGTACGAATTTGGGGAGCTTTAGTTATATTTTTACATGTTGACTTAAAAATAAGCACCATTAGAGGATACAAGGAAAATTACCCCTCCCCCCCTTCAACTCAACTTGAGAGTAATCAGTATTTTTGTTAAATTTTAATCATGTATTCAATATTAATACAAGTTGAATTGAACCATAATACACACCAGATATCAACTACTCTTAAGTAATGTCCTGTATCGTTTTATCTGGTTTCTGAACGAATTTTCAAATTTATCATCATACCGAGGCTTCTACTGTAGTAAACTTGATCTCAATATTTGTGCATGCATGCAAACGCATCTCACTATGACTATTGGACTAAAAAACAATCTCTTCAACAAGATCAGAAGAAATTGGCGATATTTGCCTCCGTTGCAAGATCTTGACAATGAAAAATAAATGCCTGTCTCACTCTGAGGAAGAGTGCCTAAAATTTGGACTGAAAAAAAAAAATTCATTTATTTGAAAAACATCTTGCAACATGTTATCTTGTTTCTTAACGAATTTTCAAATTTCTTAATATATCTTAAGTAATGTCAGCTAATGAGCTTAGGTTTAAATATATCAACGAAACAACCCTACTCATCTGTTGATGTCCATAGTTTACATAATTCTGTGAATTTAGTAAGCAAAAAATATTTCAATAAGTTTAATCCATACATCAACTGAATTTAATGTTATTAAATTCATTTTTTTTTTAATGAAAACAAAAATAAAAAATGTTAAAAGAACAAACAAAAAAAAGCATTTTAGTTCATGACAAAATTTATATAAATTGTGTTTTCAAAAATTTTATATAAAAATCCATATTCTCAGACAGCCTGTTGATCCATCAACAAAAGAACATTTATAAGTCAATGTCACAATGCAAATCAAGACTTGTACATTTTTTGCTAGAGAAAAAAATTTTTTTTTTTAAACTTATTTAAAGAGAGATTTTTGATAAAAATAAACACAGTGAAATGTAAATAAATAAATAAATAAATAAAAATAAAAAACTCAAGATTTTCAAAGTAACGTTTTTACATAACTCATCTCTATTGAAAATATTAGGGAGTGAATAAATATTTAGCTTAAAACAAATTATTGTAATTGAAGCAATTAAGAATAAAAAATTGACAACACAAGCAACAAATGGTTACCAAAATTTAACAATGAAAATAATGGTCTATTCATGACTAGAATATTCTGAAAGTCTTATCAGAGCAGAAATAAATAATACAAAGATACACACAAGTTAGCTCCAAATGTGTGGCATCAGTCACCTGACTCATTCTTTTTCCTTCACACAAACATTTGAGACAAACAGATGTTCATCATACCTTCTCAGGTTCTTTCGACCTGACAAGATGCAAAATTAACATGTCCTAGAGAGCTGGGTATTTATATCCATTCTATCAACACTCTAGGTATCAATTCTTTATACACAACATTTTCTCTCATTTCTTAGCAATTAGTTAGAACCAAAAAATATGCAAATCTTTCAATTCTTTATACATCTCTCACATTACACACACACACACACGCACACACACACATGTGCATCAAATAAATGTTATTGTTAATCATGCCTCTTCATTTTACCACATCAGCCTTCAGAGGATTTTTCTTTCAGTATCTTTCTCAATCAATTGCTTTTAAAATAACATTCGCTGCTCAAGTAGAAATTGACTATTTGATTCTTTCAGATACTGGGGAATAGATGAGCATCATGCATATACAATAGCAAAAAATAAATAAATAAATAAAATAAAAAATAATAATTTAGTTGATAACAACTTGGATGTGTTTTAAGAATGTATTGTCCAACTGTATACTTTGGAAACATTTCTTAAACTCATATTTAAAACAACTTATATCTCCAATTTTACACCAAGAGATCAGATATAACAATTAAGACTAGATTCGATTGAATGAAAAATGAGAGTTGCTTTCAATAAGTATATTTTCTTGTTTATCAAGATAGCGGCCATTTTGTATCGTTTGTGCTGTAAACAATTTGAGTTGCGGTACTGGAGGGCATCAGCAGCGATGTTCCTAGAATATTATGTTGATATATATAAAAGGAGGGAATCATAAAAAGAGTGTAGCATTGTTATTCAATTTTATATAAACTGAAAATTCCAACACAAGATCCATAAAATAATCATTATGACCTTTAAATTTTGCATTGAAATGACCTTAAACCTTATTTTTAGATGTTAGATTAAAATTGAAATCAGTCTCCAGTTTATTTAGAGTCTAGTCTATTAATATTATAGATTACTTATATGCACATGTTTGTAAATAGTGAATGAATAAACCAGTAGTTCCCAACCACTCTGCTGTAGCATATTAGTGTGCTGCAAAATGATTACTGGTGTGCCACAAAGAGATTATAGGTTGAAGTTACAAGTAATTATAAGGGGAAAAAGTTTTTATATCATTATAAGTGGAGCTACTTGTATTAATAAATATTAACTCACATATCATTACTTATGTGATATTGATGCTTAAAAGAAAATGGGTTATAGTCATCTAATGTACTGCCTAATTTTCAGTGTAGTGCTGCCGGAAGCAGTGACAAGGCAAATCAGTTCCTTTGATTTTTTTTTTCCTCTCACGCCTAAATCTCCCCTGTGCAGTGTTGATATATATATTTTTTTTTTGTTTTTCTGATTTTTTTTTTTTTATTATTATCCCAATAATTTTATTTTTTCTACTTTCATAAACATATTTATTATATAAGTTCCAATACAAAATGTATTTTTAAAATTTAAAAAAAAAAAAAAATCTTCTTTATAATTTTAGAAACATATTATAAAATTTCAATTGAAATAAAAACTTATTAAAAGTGCAAATAAAGACTAATTGTGTTATTTTTATCTGAATTTTTGTTAATTTTTATTGTATACTTTTTAATAATGTCCTCTTCATACATTTTATTTCAATAAATCGCTTCACAATAAAAATACTGAAGAATAATAAAGGTGAAGGAACTAATTTGCCTTGTCACCGCTTCCAGTAGTGCTACACTGGAAATTAGGAAGTACATTAGCTGACTATAAACAGAAAACGTTATATAAATTGTTTGTTTAGATTGTTAGATATTTCAAATTTTCCTTCTATTTGTGTTGCATGAGCCAAACATTGTCAAATGAAGCAATAGTTTCAAGTTAGATGTAAAGACACCTTACTATTAATCCTAACCCAAATTTCAAACAAAACTTTATCATTTTATTGTAAAAATGGCTTTTTGAGTAGAAAATATTGATTTTTTTTTGTGATAGGTGTGTTGTGAGGATTTAAAGAGCTCAATAGTGTGCCACCAGGTAAAAAAAAAACGTTTGGGAACCGCTGGATTAAACATTTATATAAATAATGCAATGCTTTTCTGCAAATTTTGTTTTTGCCATCAAAGTAAATTTTAATCTGAGGCCAAATGACTTAATAGCATTTGTATTCTGATTAAACATGAAATACAGTTATGTAGAAACATAACATTTATCAAAGTAATCAAAATGCTATTCTTTATATTATATTGCAAGTGTTTAAAAATGTAACCTGCTAAAAAGCTCTCTAATAGCTGTTGATGAAAAACAGCCAATCAAAATGGCAGGAAATTACATTAGATCTGGACAATTGAAGTTTTAGGGAGCAAATAGTTGGCAACAAAAAATATCAAAATGTTGTAGTATTTATTGAACAACGTGTGTGCATATATATATATATATATATATATATATATAATATATATGTGAGATGGCCGGTTAGATAAATGTGTATTTTATGTTTGAATAAGCAATAGTATATTGAATTGGAGAGAAAAAAAAATGTACTTGGCTCAAAGGCTCAAATAGTAAATGCTGTCCAAAAAATTGTATTGAAGTATTCATTTTTTAAATTATGTATCTCACTATCAACTTAGGATCTTGCTTTATTTCTATTCCCAGAAAAGTTGAAACTCAGCTATGAAATAGAAACATGAACTTGTATACCAGCGCTTATATACATTGGTTGGTCAGAAAATTTTCATACTTTTTTTGTCTTAGATTATTCATCAATTTTTCATTTAGTATCCATATTTTGAAAATAAACTTACTTCCAAACATGATATGTAATTGTTGCAATATTCCTGCCACTTTTGGAAGCAATTTGGCCGTTTAAATATATTTCTGCATTCACACTTTAAAACGAGAACTTTCTGAGCAAACTTTGTATGCTTTTGTTCAATTTTTTTTATTCCATATTTATAAAGAAAAAAAAATAATAAAAAATAACAATATAAACATAAAAATTCCAAGTTTTATTTTTATGCTTAAATTTGTTGGGAGTTCAAAAAAGGAAACATTGGTTTTATTTTTTAACCAAGATAAATCAGAAGAAAAAAATATGTAAAACAAGTCACAACTTGCAAACATTTTCTACATCTTTTCTTTTTCTCTCATTTTCAAAAAAAAAAAAAAAAAAAAAGAAAAAAAAAAAGGAAGAAAGTACACGATTGATCAATTGAGATCATTTGATACTTGTTTCTGTGACAATCACTGGTTTCAATGTAAGTACATGTTTTACTTCGGCAAATGCACTTTATTATTGTACACAAAATGAAATATACATTTTAAAAGATTGTATCATCACTAAAGTAAAAACATTTTACTGCTATAACTTAATAGTTTTTATTAAGGACATATATATCTTTAATTTTTGATCTGGGGTTAATTTAACACTGAGAGCAATAAATATGATTATAGATAATCTACTAATCTAAATAAAAGGTATTTTATAGATCCACAATCTTTACTACTACAACTAGAAATCCAGGGATATAAATAACCTTACTATTTGTTTATTACATTTTAACAACATGCTATATCAATATGTAAAAATGCAAAATGTCACTGAGATCCGAGTAATACTTAATCCATGATAAACTATTAGTGCCTTCCATATGGTTCTATTGATAACAGGTTTTCAAAACTAGTAGCATATAAATAGGAAGGCATATTACTACAGAATTCAAACTTAAAATAGAAGCTTCTAGTGAACCAGGGCAAGAGGTAAATCTATGCTAGAACTGAACTGCTTTTTTTTTGCGTGACAGAATGCAACACGATAGGGTATCTTAAAAAAATGTACTCACTTTAACTTGTCATCAATTAGCATTCACAAACATGATTTTTTTTTTTTTTTTTTTACTTGGAAGTCACCACTTAAGGCCCAAAGGCCACTCAAGGATAAGGGTTACTGAATGTAAGGTGGTAGTGTAGTAATTGTTAATGATGTAAATTGGGTAGAATTTGATTATTTATGATGACGGCTCAACAAGAACTTGTTTACATTGGATTTGAAAGTTACCATGTTGTATCCAACTGGGAAGCAGGCCAGCAGAACAGTGTTCCACAAGCAGGCAGTTTTGGGAAAGAAACTTTGTTCATGGAATCTGCATTTAGATTTAGGCACAGATAGAGAGTGAAGGAAATCCTATATAGTGGTTGTAGTTAGTCGAGTGTTTTTTTTGTTTTGTTTTTTTACAAAAGTTTGGCAAGGGAGAACCATAGATTGGAGTTCAATCAAGTACTTACCATGAAAATAATGATAGAGCAGTGGCAAGTTCGCAACATATCTTCTGTGAGAAAGAGGTTGCAAGGAAGAGAAAAGGGCATCACCTACTAGGTTTTGAAGCCGGTTTTGAACTATCAAGGTTATATAGGGTGTGCCAAGCAGCTCCTGCCCAGATGTAGCAACAGTACTGCATCTTAGGGCATACCTGGCTCTTATACAGACAGAGGATTGCATTAGCAATGAGATACCTATTAATTACATTTGTCATTTGTACCAAAAGTTATTCTATTTGACTATGTTCATAAATAAAAGTTTTATCGTCATTCGAAGTGTGAGTACATTTTTACATTATTTTTAGGACACCCTGTATTTTACTGCCAGAAATAATAGGTGAACCTAACCAAGAAGCTAAAAGTGCAACTGTATGATGGCTAGATATAAAGGATGAACTTTGCACAAAGCCAATATAGTTTGTTTTTTTTAAGCAGTCAGCTGTAAATAGTTTTTGTAACTTCATTGGAGTGATATTTTTTAAATGAGAGCCAAGTAATAAATTAATGTCGAGTAGGGGAGGAGATACTTTGGATGATAAAACTACATTTTTAGAATCATTTTTATAAACACATTTCTCCTGCGTTTTGAAAGGGACAGCTTATATTATCCAAACTAGATAAGTTGAGGTAAAAAAAAAAAAAAAAAATGTTCAAACCAAATTAAGCTGATATTCAATTAAAATGAAACACCGGGTGAAAGCAAATACATTTTCTTTTTAATCTAATATCAATTAAAAAATGAATTTATCATAGTGAACTCATTAATATCACAGAATTAAACACTCAGATCTAAAACAATATTGTATTGCTGCTTTTAGTTAATTTTAACTATAATTTAGCTTGGTTTCTTTCATTAAAATAAGCAAAAGTAAAATACAGGTCCACTACCAAATCTGATAAATCAATTTTTTTAAATTGTTACTGAAATTTCTAAAAAATAATCTCAAAAATTTAAAAGCAAAAATTTTTTATTTACCACATATACAAATAATATGTGGTTGAAAATATATTAAAACTGCTAAAACTGAATCCAAATAATCTTATTTCAATAATTTCTTAGATTAAGTCAAATTAATCTCCAACAATTTTATAGGTTCTCATAACGTGAATTGATCTCGTTGACAGATCGAGTCATAACAAGTTCAAGAAACTTCCATCTTGTAATCTATCTCAGTGAATCTGTGAATCATAGGGGTTTTTTTCAAGTCAACAACTATTGCAAGATTTGAGTAGTATGCATAAAAAACTAGAATTGTTTTATTTTATTATTATTTGTATACATAATTATGGAGAGAATTCTCTATATATCTAAATTTCTTGAAAATTTCTTTGGGTGGTTTTCTAATATTTACAAATAAAAAAGTTTTGATTGTATAATTTCAATTTAAATAGGATTAAACAAAAAGAAACCAGTCGTATATTTAAAAAAAAAAAAAAAACAAACAAAAAAACAAAACAAATATACATGTTTTTTATTTTATATATATATATATATATATATATATAAAATGAAATTTTATAGACTTCTTATATTTTGGGGGAATCTTGAAACAGTAAACTACTTTATGTAAATACTATAATATGGATTTTCAAACTACAAAACTTAAATATTATTCATTTTTAATTATTATTAAAATACAATTATATAAAAAAAAAAATGTGCAAGCGTAAATGCAAGAAAAAAAAAATTCTTTATATATTTACCATACCAAAAGATGAAAGTGCTAAATCAGCAGTGATGCTGGTCGGTTTTTAAAATCGACCCTCCAGGTTATTTTCTCTCATAATTTCTCTCTAGTTAGAAACACTAAGTGAAATCAACAAGACAAGAAGAAAGAGGAAATAGGATAAAAAAGGGAATAAATTTGTATTGCCCAAGAAGATAATCAAACATTAATGTTTAAAAATTTGCTTATTTCAAAAAGTAACGTTTTTCTTTCTAAGACAAATTTGCACACAACCAAACAGTTACTATTAAGGGTTGGTTGTGTTCAATGCATCTTTTTTTTTCATGTAAGAAAATTGAAATGTGTTCTTGGGACGCACAGATATAGAATTTACTACGTCCTTTCAGATTTGTATGTGTCAAGGGCGCAGGAAATGCAGTTCTTGTGTAGATTGGTAATCTTTTAACCAACGCATTTCAGGTGAAAACATTATGTACTTACGTGTCATGTCGAAATTAATATACATTCCAAAAAATATGAAAACGATCCAGTAAAAGATATACTAAATGTATTTTTAACAAAAAATCATCCACTGAGATGAGAGTTCTGAGATTTTTTTTTTGTTTAAAAAAAAAAAAAATGGTGGATCCTTGATTCAAGCCAATTTTAAGTTAAGGGTTATCTCCTTTGTTTGTCATACTGAATTGGTCTCACAGCTCTTCCATATTAAAACATACGATATAACTCAATAATTTGATAAATTTTACAGGCAATTATTTTTCTACTGGATCATTTTTCGTAATTTTTAGAATTTATACTAATTTCAGTGTGATACGCAAGTACATAATGTTATCACCTGAAATGCGTTGGTTTAAAAGATCACCAATCTACACAAGCACTGGAAATGCACCTAACAGCATCTCTGCATCAGAAAATAAAGGCTTATTAAAATTTCATATCAATAGAAATCGTTTGAATCAAGAGAAATTAGTTAAACCCATAACATATATTCACGTATAAGAACTTCTAGTTTCTTCACAATAACGATTTTGCTAAATCATTTATAAAGACTGTTTTATGTGGATAATAAGGAAGATCCTTTATAATAATGTATACAGAAATAGAAAAATGTTTTTATAAATATAAACAAATGAACCCCATAATTGTTACTTTATTTATTTTATAAGAATTTAAACTTACAATTTTTTATATTATTTATTTCTAGAAATTGTTTTAAGAATAGAAAAACATACTTAAATGCCAGTGGTTATTTTTAGATTCAGTTTGATTCTTACTGTCAAAATGTCTGCAATAATAACAATTAGAAAAAAAAATGGTGTGAAAATTACAGTAGTGGACATGTATTTTGGAATGAATACAAGTAAATAATTTTTTTTCATTTGTTTTCTTTTTTTCTTCAAACATTGCTTAATAAATAAATAAATAAATAATGAATAATCGTACATAGAAAATTGTTCCTAATCAACTTTACGTAGTCTTTCGCTAGACAGTTGGTTGCTCTCAACCCATTTCTTCAATTCAGGAATCATGGCTGGTACTTCCAATTTTCTTCCACTAATTTCTTCCAACAAAGTCTGTGGACTCATTCCTAGTAAGGCTACATTCACTAAAACAATGGCACATATAAAGTTATCACTTTGCCGTTCAAATGCATGCTGAAGGTAAATTGCTTTTTCATCCCAGCTTAGAATCTGAAAGAAAAACAAAACACAAAACTGAAGCATGATACAAGAAATAAACACTTTCAGAAGTGGTACTTTTTTTTTTTTTAAATTTAAACTTAAATTTATATTTAATGAATAAAACTAAAAATACATCCAGTTAAAGGCAAGACAGCAAAATTATTTGGAAATTTATTCAACTATTTCATAGTTGATATTAATTTTGCGCATTTCAAGTACAATGTGTAACATATTTAGGTTTTTAAATAAAAAAAATTTAAAATAAACATTATTTATAACAATAATAACTTAGCACGCAAACATAATTTATTACTGGAGGCCATTTGAGTTCCCAAAAGGAATTATTCTCACCAGCTATTGTAACCTTCTAACTGCATATTTTTGCTAGCCTGGGAGGATGGCATTATGACAAATGAACACATACTACAGTGTCCCTCTCTAAGGAGAGGAGAATACCTGGGAAGATGATTTTATAAAAACAAAACAGATACTACACTATATTTCTCCTACCCTTAATTGATCATTGGAAGATAGTATATTAGTGTGAATTCGTAAAGTAAACCAAAATGAACATTAGAATAGAATATAAGTAATAGAATAAGTTCAGCCTCAGACAGCTATGAAATCTCCATGAGTAATAGATAAAGAATAATAAAAAGGGAATTAATCCATTCTCAGAATGCACATATAAATTCCTAATACAGCAGAACCCCGAGATGCGACATTACAAATTAGTAACAAAATACAGTACAGTACATAATACACATGTATATAATCAAATAACATTATAAATAACACTGTAAAGCAGAGCAAATACCGTAATTAGGAGCCGGAAAAAAAAATTGTATTCCAAGTCATAACCTGAAAAAACAGTATCCTAGGATTACCATATCCCGGGGTTCTACTGTATAACTAATTTAAGCAAACATAATATGAGACTTTAATCAATGGAAATTATTAAGATGTGAGGTATAATGTAGAAAAGAAATAAATGCCATAAAATATTTCTGCATGAATTTACTTTTAGTAAAAAAATACTGACAGCCAAAGTGAAAGCAGAAGGGAGATGAGAATAGAGTTTACTGCTTCCAATTCTTTTGATAGGCAGGCTCGAACCCACGATGCGAAGGCGGAAAAGAAAGTGAAAGAAAACGTGAGAGTTTACCGCTACGTCATGACATGACCAGAAGTGTAAAGCGTTCAAATTTAGCGATGTCAACCATTATGCCATAGCGGATAGCGAAATGACTGGCTGTAGGCCAGTCTAGCTTTCAGCTTTCTGTTGTATTTGTTTCCCCACCATGTTGGAGAAAACCATCTCCACCCAAAAAGGGGGAACTCTGGCAGTGTCTTAATGAATAACAATTGTCTGACATAAAGGGTTTCCCCCACATTGATCAAACCTAATTGCCTTCAAGACATCCCAGTCCAGAAGGCCAGGTGATTGCATTTTTGCATTCGATTAGTTTTGCTTTTATACGAAACAGACAAACAAACACTGGAAACCACAGAATTTTTTGAAAGTCGATCAAAATAAAGATAGAGACGATGTCTATTTTTAAATCTGAGATATTATAAGGAAATATAAGGAAACTTCTCCAAAATAAAAACCGACGCAAGAAAAAAAAAGCCTTTCGTGGACATACAAAAACACGCGTGCCCATTTTGCCTTTTATATAATAGATGGTGTCGTCTTCAATACTATGCAATATCATTTCCATTATCAACACAAACAGTAGTGAAAAGGTAACACATCTCATAAAGTAACTGGTATTGGTACATATTTCAAGGTTATCATGCATTACATAATTATAAATGCAAATATGTAATGACAAGCCACAATTCTATATGATTTATATCTGGTCATTTAATAAGCTATACTTACTAATTCTTAACTTACAAATGAATCAACAATTTAAATATTAAAATCAAATAAAAATATATAATTGATTTTTATCTTCATTCAGGCAACACTTCATAGTGATGAAAAGACATTGGCAGCCATTTTTTTTATAGAAATTGCTTCAGACAAGGCATGAAGTTGGCAGATACGACATTGCTCATAATTGCATGAGGATCCACGAATGTTCCACACTTCCAATACTTATATTGTCATTGAAATCAACCATCAACCATTTATCAATCAAATCGGTTGATTGCCTGCTCTAGTTAAGGATTCACCACAGCACATTAGGAAGAAGCTTCACATGCCTTCTCCCTCCCCACAGTAACTTAATCCACAATACATCTACATTATACTGTATGTAGACCCGACGTTGCCCAGGACTGAATGAGGATTAATGTTCCACACTTCCAATACACTTATGGAAATTGGTGAAATCGCCCATTTATCAATCGAATCGATTGATTGCCTGCTCTAGATAAGGATCTAACACACTGCATCAAGAGGAAGCTTTTTCCGCAGTGACTTAGTGCACAATACATAATAGTCTCCATTGTACTATAAAAAAGCCTACTGTTTATTTTATCAAATTGTTTTTATATAATGGTTTGATTTAAAGTTTAAAATGCAAAAGTCAAATATTATGGTCCAATTGTGTTCTAAATAAAAATTCATTTCAAACGCGCTCTTTTCTTATCAAAGAACCTAGTGTTGATTTTTTTACGTCCAGCTCTTCTGCTTGTGCAGTGATAAAACTTTTTAAATGCACTTGTGATGTTAGGCTGTATGAAGATTTAACTTTGGTCAAAATTAGACTGTTCCTTTAATTAGAATTTTTTTGATTATCGATACTTATCAGAGGCATTCCAATACAAAATCTGAGAGCACTCTCAAAAACATAAGTACATTTGTGTGAAATTTCAAAAATATCGGCCCAGCTGTTTCAGAGTTCATAAAGAATGGACACACACACACACAGAAAGTGCCTTATATATATATATATATATATATATATATGAGTAGAGATGTGCATATACATGCATACATATAGATATACATGCACATGTGCATTTATGTATGCACATACATATACGTGCATACACATGCATACACATGCACACATTAATATGCATATACATACATACCTATACATACATATATGAAACTAGCATTGACTTAACTGTTTACTTAAACAATTTTTCCATCAAAGATATTCTACCTTAACCTCCAACCCTACTCTCAAGACTGCTATGGACATGAAATATGTGTCTACATTAAGAATGGCTTCTCCTACAGCAAGGACATCTCCAAGGTAGATTCTAAACCACCTTACATTATTTCTGAGTAGCATTTACTCACAGCACCACTTTCCTATTTGCTCTATAGTGTCCCCCATGATGATGTTGCCACCATATTTGAGAGTATTACAGAACAAATTGACCATATCCTGACTGCTCATCCTTCAGCCAACATTCACATCTGTGGAGATTTCAACGTTCACAATGTTGAATGGCTGATCCACTCAAACAAAACAAATTATGAAGGGAAGTTATGTCATGATTTATCCCTTGCCTATAATCTAACCCAAATTGTCGACGAATCCATTTGTGTCTTTGATGCTGATGGACAATTTGCAAGATCTTTTTTAACCACCTGCCCTGAACTGCGCTTATCCTCCATTATGTCATTCTCTGATCACTCAGTTGTCTCAATTAAGATAAAATTAAAGAGTAACAAGTCCTCAGATGTCCCTCTCCATCGCACTGTATATCGCTACTCGGAGACGGATTGGAACAGTTTCCGGACATTCATATCAGATATACCCCTTTGCTTCATGTTCAAAAAAAATGTGTAGTCTATCACATCCGACCTGACAGACTGGCTAACTATTGGCATAGACATCTATGTACGGTTTAAAAACTCAGCTTAAACCAAATAGCCAACCATAGTATACCTCTAAATATGCCACTGCAATTGCACATAGCAATCACTATTTTAATTACTTTAAATGAAACAGATGCTTAGAAACTAAAGTCGCGTCCCAGACTGTTAGCAGCCACTTACAGAAAACACAAATCTTTTGCCCTAGCTGTCAAATCTAAAGCAGTTAAGCAGAGGCTAAGTACCCCAGAGTTTTGTTGCATAACAAACAGGGTTCTGAATGGATGCATAACTTCCATCCCACCCATCATCGATGGACCTGACGTAATTACATCAGTATCTAGGAAAACTAAGTTCTTCACAAAGAACTTAACATCAAACTCTGCCCAGTGTAATATAATGGTTGCTTACCCCCTGAATTTCTTCCAAAGACTGATAACACTAAGCAACATCTATATATCCATCAGAGTTGTTTCCAAACTTATCAAGAACCTTAATTCCAGCAAAGCTACTGGCCCTGACAACTGTGCTCAAAAGGTTGAAACCGGAACTAACTTATATTAACAAAGTTGTTTAAACATTGCCTTAAGGAAAGATGCTTCCTAACATCTTGGAAAACCTCATCAGTTTGTCCAGTATTTAAAAATACGGATTTGAATGCCTACTAGACATTGTCATTGAGTAGCTAAGATCCCTCTGTACAGTGGTTTGTCAGGGCAACCTGGCATAAGGATACTTTTCACTATAAGTAAATCCTAACTAAATATTCAAAATAATATAGAATTCAACAATATCAGGTTAGTCTGGAGTATGTGTGTCGAGAGGGCACAAATGTTATGAATTTATCAGAGAACATTCCATTAAAATACTTAAGATCTCTATCATTCATGTGATTATAAGAGCAACTGGACTTATGAAAAAGAATTTCAAAAACTACCTGGCAAATATACCCAGTAAACCAAGTGCAAGAGAGATTTAAACAAT
Organism: Euprymna scolopes; assembly: GCF_053919585.1. Classification (NCBI taxonomy): domain Eukaryota; kingdom Metazoa; phylum Mollusca; class Cephalopoda; order Sepiida; family Sepiolidae; genus Euprymna; species Euprymna scolopes. The sequence goes on along the minus strand of NC_136484.1, from coordinate 26,707,410 downwards.
TGCACTTAAAGGGACAGTCAGAGTCTTAAAAAGATCTCTCCACTGGAATATATAAGATAGCGGGTAAATGTTTGGCATCCAGTAGGATGCCCTATTCCCAGCTTGAACAAACTGATAAGAAAAATAATTTAAAAAAAAAATAATAAAACAAACACATGGATGCAGCATTTCAGTGATGAGATAGAGATTGGAGCTTGGCCAATAGTGCAGAACATTAGACTTTTTTTGGAGCATGTCTAAGAAGAAGAAACTAGTCGTAGATGCACCAACCCAGATGTGGCAATAATAGTCCATGCACAATATGATTTCAAATTTCCTTGTATATATTATCCTTTTCACAGAACTCTTTGCTTGTAGCAAAGCGTATCTTGCTGCAAAAGTTATTTCAATTTAACAACTTAATACTAGCAGGGAGACCACACATTGCCCAGGATTGAATGATAATCAGCAAATATTTTACACTCCCATATTTTTATTGTCATCAAAATTGGTTGAAATTACCCATTTTTCAATCAAATTAATTGCCTGCTCTAGTTGGGGATCTACCATGGTGCACCGGAGGGAAGCTTCATATGCCTCTCTGCAGTAACTTAGTCCACAATACATTATTGTCTACATTGCACTGTAAAAAAGTTATTAATTTTATAAAATTATGTCTTTTTTTTTATATATAATGACTTGAATAAAAGTTTAAAATGTAAAAGTCAAGTATCATGCTTCAATTGTGGTCTAAATAGAAACATTCATTTTGAACATGCTTCTGTCATATCAAACAACTTACTGTTGATTTAATATGTAATGTCTTTCGGCTTGTATGGTAATAAAACTTTTCAAATCCGCAAATGTGATGTTAGGCTGTGTAAGGTGTTAACTTAAGTCAAAATCAGCTGTTGCTTCTTTTATCAGATTATTCTGATTATCGATACTTATCAAAGACATTCCGATACAAAACCTATCTAAGAACACTGCCAGGCACACAAAGTACCTTTGTGTGAAATTTCATAAAAATTGGTCCAGCAGTTTTTGAGTTCATGGGAATGAACCTACGCACACAAAGTTGCTTAGTTTATTAGTAGAGATTATCTTTGAATGAAGTAATCACAGTCCCTTAAAGAATTTGTACCTTTATTGTCTTCCAAAAATATTTTTCAAAATCTGATTACTTAGTTCTTTCCAAACTGAATTCATATCAAAACTTTATTTCTGTATTCTTATTCACACACAACTGTATATCAAATTGTTAAAATAGTATGTTAGACTAGATTAAAACATATAGAGCAACTGGTTGAGAAGGAAAACTCCAAATTAATGCCATGCACGTATATAGACATTACTTCCCTCGTGGAGAGAGTGGGTCTTGTTCACCACAATGTATGATCTATTTAAAAAAAAATTAATGTGTACAAGTCATCTAATAATTTGAACAGTCATTCTCATTATTGAGCAACTATTACAACTACTGTCATAACATAACTTTTTTGCGGTTGCATAAATTCATATGGAATTAAAAAAGTATAAAAAATTGTATTAGAATATGTATGTATTCTAAATTACTTACTTTCGTTTTTATTTTGTAAGTATCAAAAAGCTGTATTGATCGGCGGTACCGGACAGTTGATGACTTTACCAACATCATATTTCGAGTTCTTAAACCACTGTTTCGTATCCAGAAGGAAAATCGAGCCCAGTCACATTCACGCAAATATCGAGCATTATTCATGTGCCACTGGAAATCCATATCTGGAGTCAAACAAATGGCTGAAAGCAAAAAAAAAAAAGAAATTTATGAAATTAAATATAAAAAAGATTTTGTAAAAAAAAATAATTCATCGTCATGTTTTCCGCATATGGCAAAAGATGATCTACGGCATTTTTACTGCCTTTAAGATTTCAATCTCTCACTGTTTAGTTGACTAACTGATCTGAAAGTCTAGAAAAATATATTTGTAGCTGACAAGATTGCAAGAAACATCAGCAAGAGCGAATTCTCGTGGCTTGAGTTTATAAAAGGTTAAACACATGGTAACTCTCTCTCTCTTTCTTCCCAGACCTTGGACTGACAACAACTCCATGTGGGATGCCACACAACTCACACCAACCTTCGGGCCCGGGGTTTGACTAAGACGGAATACAAATAATCCAACATAGCAAGCAAACTTCAATAAGGTACATAAATGAACTTTTATCTTCCTACAGTGATGTTTCTAATCTTTTGTGATTGTCCATACACATTGATGCCCGTTTCTACTACTAACTTAGATACACACATACATGAACTCTTTCAACAGGCCTTTCTAATATTTAATCTAAGTCTCTACACAGGAACACTTTCTATGACTAATCCTTTCTCTATACAAACCTACTAACAAAGATAATCAATAAAGCTGTTAGTTAATGTTAGAATGAGACTTCTTGTCTTTCATTTCTACACATTCTCTTAATGGTTTCCCTTTTTTTTCTGCACCCTTCTACCATTCCTTCTAGACACACCTTGTTGATTGTTTGTGTGTGCTTGTTTAGACCTAACACTTTCCATTGAAGTACAGACGATATGGGTGCCAATTCTTCCTTATTAATTCATTCACACACATTAAAAATCTATTAAATTGTAAGGAAAATATGGAAGTCAGACATTTCTCCGAAGAAAAACAGACTTTTGAAAACATATAAATAAAAGATATTTACTTATATAGAAAAGACAGTTTGTGTGTAGGAGTTCGTTCCCTATGGACTCCGAAATGGCTGGGTTGATTTCTTTGAAATTTCACATAAATGTATTTGTGCCCGGGAGTATTCTTAGGTAGGTTTTGTATTAGAATGCCCTCCAATAAGTATCGAAAATCTATAATTGAAAAATTCTGATTAAAGAAGGAACAGTCTGATGTTGACCAAAGTTAACACCCTTATACAGCCTAACAGTGCATTTGAGAAGTTTTATCACTACGCAAGCAGAAGAGACCGGCATATAAAATCAACAATATGTTTTTTGATAAGACAGGGGCGCATTTGAAACGAGTGTTTCTTTTTAGGCACAACTGAACAATGATACTTAACTTTTGCATTTTAAACTTTAATTTATGCCATCTATATATATAAAAGCGAAAATGTATGTATGTATGTACGCTTTTCCTCGATGTCCACAAAAGGCTTCTTTCAGAGAAGCACTCGCTCGCTTCGCAACTTCTTAAAACTTTTTATATCATCTATAAATTGTAATATCTCACACTTAACCACGGAGCTAGCCTGTCTATTTAATTTTATTGACTTTCAAACGTTAATTATTCCACATTTCCCGCATCGGCACGCGTTACATTCGGTTTCCGGTATAAATAAAAAGCGAAACTCGACTCATCACCGGCCCAGAGCCAGTGGTCTCTAGAGAGCTAAGTAACGTTTGTTCAATGTTGACTTTGTCATATCAGACGGTAGCTTTCATTTTGAGACTGGACACTTCCCCTAATAAAAACTGTCCTGCATAAAATCGTAACTGCTGAATAGCTATCGCTGTCACGTCAATCAAAAATGCGCACCTGTTTTTTTTCACACTTTATTATTTTCCAACTGCGCGTCGTCAAGGCTTCGTTTTTTTTTCACGGGCATCTGTTTTTTTCACACACACCTACAAACACCCGGGCAACACCGGGTACCCCTCACTAGTACTTTAATAAATCAGAGTCCATTTTCTGTAGGCTGTTTCTGAACCCAGTCAACGACGGGTACTTTTGCTAGTCTATAAATATAAAAGCGAAAATGTGTGTTTGTGTGTCCGCTAAAAACTTTCGACAGACATGACGAAAATTCACAAACTCGGTATCATATTGAAGCCCCATCCTTCGCACAAAAAAATATTGAAAAATTGGCCAAAAACGTTCATTTTTTCACCCTGACATCGACAATTTTCGACAGGGTGGGGGTGGGTCAACAAAAACGGTCCTCTCGTGATGACGACCAGTTCTACGCATGCGTCAGATGACGTCATGACCTGATTTACTTTAAATACTTGAAGAACTGACTAAATTTTATGTACGTCGCGTTAGCTCAGTTAGCATGTTAGTTCATTATCTAAACGTTTTGGGTTCGAATCGTGGTGAGAGATGTCCTTTTTTTTTTTTTTTTCGATTTTTAAAATTTAAATATTGAAGCAATGTTATTTAAGCCATTTTCCACGTAACTTTCGTTTTTCTGTTTTTTTTTAGTTTTTTTTTTTACTTCGCTTATTCTTAGCAACACCAAAAAACACCCGGGTACCCACCGATTTTTTTAAATTTTAATATCGAAACAGGCTTATTTAAGCCATTTTTCACGTGTTCGTTTTTTTTTTCTTTTTTCGATTTTTACATTTAACATCGTTCGTTTGCCTTACGTTAGTTTTTTTTGTGTTTTTTTCGATGTTTTGATCCCCCCCGCTTAAGTTTTAACGTTCGTTTTTGTGTTTTCTTTTTTTACTTCGCTTATAACAAACAAACCTGGTCATTGGCCTCATTTGCTGAATAGTTATTGCTTACATCGTTGTCGTAATGCTCTACGACTTCCGTGCATGCACCTGTCAATTTGGTTCTTACTTAAATAAATTCAAACACCTTTCAGTAACTCATTCTGGCTGGCCGATTTTATTTTCAAACTTCACCTCAGGGCTTCGGGTTCGATCCTACCAACTTTTACCCCCCCCCCCCGTTTCTTTTTTTATTTAACAGTACACACACCTCCAAACACCCAGGCAACGCCGGGTACCCCCACTAGTTATATATAAAAAATAATTTTATAAAATCAACTATAGGTTCTCTACAGTGCAATGTATTGTGGACTGTGGGAAAGCATGTAACCTTCTTTCCGATGCACTGTGGTGTGCCCCCAACTAAAGAAGGCAATCAAGTAATTTAATGGAAAAATGGGTGATTCTACAGATTTTGATGACAATGAAAATATTGGGAGTGTGGAATATTTGTTTATTCACTACTGAGCAACATCGGGCCCCCCTGCTAGTACTTAAATAAAGACAATCTTGACTTATTTCTAATAAGTCATAATGGAGAATAGTTGCATACCTACAAAGAACAGCATCCTCTTGAAGTTTCTCATTGGCATTTGACCAGCAACAATTTGAAATTCGATTTTACCATCATCATCATCAGCCAGATATTCATCACTATCAAATGTTTCTCCATTAGTTATTTGAAGAGGCATTGAACAGAATCGTTGATGTTCACCTCTCTTCACATGACCAATGTACTAAGACGTTAACTACACTACTTAGATCTTACACTTTAGGAAAAGTAATATTACCGTTTACTTAAGAATCTATTAATATTGTTGTTGTATGGAATTCATACTAGGCGAGTTGAACTGGCTTCCTCCAAAGGAAGAAGTATCAAGGGAATATTAAATTCACATGCAGTCCCCAATCATCTGCGCTGTTTAGTGCATTTTTGATCAGGAAGTCAATATTTTCAGACAGCCTGATCTGGTAGCACTAAATGCCCTAACAGGTGTTATTATGGGCCCAAGTGGACCTGAGAGCAATGATAACTAAAAAACAACTTCACATTCCCCACAGCTCCCAAATGGAGCCTCACTACTGGATGTCTTTTAAAATCATACCCAGGACCTTAGGGAAGGAAAGTAAATTTCAAAGCAGTAGTCATTACTTAGATTGAAAATATATAGTACATAGCAGACAATAGAACGGTCTTTAATGAAATATTAATGGCATTAATAACAATACCCGGAGAAATAGGTGGTAGTGGGAGTAGATATCAACATGAGTAAAAATATCTCCAACTTTCTGTGTGGAGGATCAATGAAATAAAGGAATATTCACGTTGTTTTTATTCTGAAGCAGCCGTACCCGACCACGCTGTGGCTCAGTTTGTTTAAATTACCCCCCTCCCTCCCCAGACAAAATTTTTTTTTTTTTTATAAGAAGGGATTAGTGTGGCAAACTGTATTTTTGTTCATTATAAAACATATATTCTTAGAGAGAGATGGGAAGAATAAATATATAATTATTACTAGAGTAATTAAAAAAAAACTTTTTTTAATCTATTTTTGGCAAGACTCGGTGAACAACGAAAGCCGTTGGATTATACCGAACGTATGGAAGTCATTAACCAAAACGACCATGAAAACAACCTACCCCAATCAATTCATAACTTTTTTTTTTTTTTTTTTTTTTTTTTTTTTACAAAGGCGTCACCACATTATCAAGGCCCAGAGGCCACTCAAGGATAAGGGTTAAAGAGTGTACAGTAGAAATTGGTCAATATAGTAATCATTAGTAATGAAAATTTGGTAAATTTAATAACTTATATGGAACGGCTCATCAAGAACTTATTTACTTTAGACTTGAACACAACCATATTGTAGTCAGCCGGAAAGCAGGAAAACGGAAGACAATTCCACAGGCGTGCAGTTCTAAGAAAGAAGCTTTGTTCATGGAATCTACGTTTAGGTTTAGGCACAGATAAAGAGTGGGGGAAATTATTGATAGTGTTTACAGCTAGACGAGTGTTTCTTGTGAAAGTTTGGCGAGGGGGGACCATAGATTGAAGCTCAGTTGAACACTTTCTCCATGAAAATAACGATACATCAGAGACAAACTCGCAACATCTCTTCTGTGAGATAGAGGTTGCAAGGAGGAGAAAAGGACATCTCCTACGAGGCTACGAAGTCTATTTTGAACTCTATCAAGGCAGGACAAGTCCTTTCTAGCAGCTCCTGCCCAGATGTGGCAACAGTATTCCATCCTTGGACGTACCTGGCTCTTATATAGGTAGAGAATAGCATCAGCAGTGAGATATCTACTGGATCGATAGAAAGATCCCACCATTTTTCCAGCGGCCTTGGCAACAGATTTGATATACGTGTTCCATTTAAGATCAGGAGTAATGGTCAAGCCCAGAAGCTTGTCAAAACTTGAGGCCTCCTGAAGACGAGAGCCATTCATTTCAATTGATGACAAATGTGAATTAGAATGTTGATGATGTAAAGAGAGAAGCTTGGTTTTAGATGCATTAAAAGTAACCAGCCACTCCTTTCCCCATTGTACTACGTGCTCAAGATCAGAGGAGAGAGAATTGGAGAGAACTTGGTCATTTACTGTCTTAGATGTGCTACCATAAATGGTAGTGTCGTCAGCATAAATGTCTACAAATGATGTAAGGATATGATTTGGAAGATCATTAATGTAGATCAGGAAAAGAGTTGGGCCCAGGATGGATCCCTGAGGGACACCGGCATTAATACTGTGAGCTTCTGATTTTTGCCCCTCAACTACTACTCTTATGAACCTATCAGAAAGAAATGATTTAATAATTGAGAAGACTTTTCCAGCTATACCATAGCTAGCGATCTTATGAAGTAAACCTTTATGCCATACCCTATCAAAGGCCTTTGATATGTCAAGTGCAATTGCCCTAGAAAGATTGCCACCGTCGAGAGATTTGCTAATCCTATGCGATATAACTGTAAGGACATCTGCTGTAGATCTAGCAGAACGGAAACCATATTGAGTGTCACTAAGAAGGTTATTTTTGTTAAGATGTTTGATTACTTCTGTATTTAACACAGATTCTAGCAACTTACTCATGACGCACAGGAGACTTATTGGCCTGTACTGAGAGGGGGATGAGCGATCACCTGAATTCTTAAATACAGGGCATACTGATGAGATTTTCCACGGAGATGGGAAACTATTCTCCTTAAGACAACGTTTAAACAGTTTTGTAAGTATGGGCGCTAATTCAGGTTGAAGTTTTTTGAGTACTATAATTGGAATACCGTCAGGGCCAGTTGCTTTACTCGAATCAAGGTTTTTGATTAGCTTCGCAACATCACATACAGATATACGTATATCACATAGCGTGTTTTCTGATACAGGAGGAAATATTGGGGGTTGGCGGTCTTGGTCGCAAAGGGTAGAATTAGCTGCAAAGTTCTTGACAAAGAGTTTGGCTTTGTCTGATGCTGACGAGATTACCTCAGGTCCATTGATAATAGTTGGGATGGAGCACACGCTTCTGTTCAGGATTCTGTTTGCTATTTGCCAAAACTGGTGGGAACCAAGCCGCTGCTCAGCTACTTTGGACTTAACAGATTGAGCATACAACACTCTTGCGTTCCTTATTACTTTCTTACAATGGTTGCTGGCAGTCCTGAAAACGGCTTTAGTTTCCATACATCTATTACGTTTGAAGCAGTGGAAAAAGTGATTTCTGTGCGCAATGGCAGCAGCACATTCTGGAGAGAACCATGGCTGGCTGTTAGGTTTTTGCTGAAACTTTTTAGAGGGTATGAAATGGTCAATACCTACAATTAACCATTCAGTTAGGTCTAATACTATAGAGGACACATCCTTTTTAAACATGGAATGCAGAGGTAGATCAGATATAAATGTACGGAAGCTATCCCAGTCAGCCTTAGTGTATCGATATACTGTACGATGAAGAGGTACGTCTGGGGACTTATTACATTTCATTTTTATCTTGATTGATATAACAGAGTGGTCGGAAGATCCAAGAGGCGACAGAACAGAAACTGAACATAGTTCAGGGCAAGTTGTGAGAAAAAGGTCTAGTAGGCTCGCATACTGGCCGTCATTATCGGGCACACGGGTAGGTTCCTGAACAATCTGAGTGAGGTCATAGGCAATGGAGAAATCATGACAGAACCTCCCCTCATCATCGGTCTTGTTTGAGTGGGTCAACCATTCGACGTTGTGAACATTGAAGTCTCCACATATATGAATGTTAGCTGAAGGATAAGTAGAAAGGACTTGGTCAATTTTCTCAGATATGCTTTACTATTTTTTTTTTTTTCCTGGACGAAAACCGCAAAAGTGGGGACTCATTAGGAAATAAGTGTGCCTCATTATTATGAACCTTTCCTGAGACGGGTGTTGCAACTAGCATTTCAAATTCTATGTTCATCTTTGCTAATCTTGATACGCACTTATTGGACACAACAATGCCTCGATGCATTTTTGCTGATATAATTTCATACACGCCTTACACTTAATTCTCAAGTGGATCAATTGAAATAACTAAATTCTCAAAAACAAATAACTGGCCGAGTATTCTAAAATTATAAACTCATCTGTTGAAATAACATCCAGTTTCTACCTGTCTATTTCGGCATGTATTTACTGCTTGTACGTTTTATATAGTCAATAGCGCGTTTGCTATTAAAAGCATATTCCAACCTATTGACTCTAGGATGTATTTTCTGTCTAATTATGTCCGCAGGCAATTAAACAACACAAGGTTGTTTATGTGTGCACGTTTCTTTTTAACTTCTTTGTTTATTTACTTTTTCTTCAGAATCTATTTTTGAAAGCAAATCGTTAGCAAAATTGGATAAAGGAAGACTTGTGTAGCAATTTAATTCTGCCACCATAATAGCTTCATTAACTAAAAAGCCTCGGTTAACTGATGTAATTTATCTGAAAAACTTTCTTATACTTTCACATTCAATTATGTGTGGACATTATTTATTCATTTATTTAACTTTCTTGTTGTCTCTATACAGTCAATTCCTTTTGATGTCGGCGGCAACTCTTGTGATTTCCATAACGAGATTTTGGATATGATAAAAGATATGCTCAGAGATGAGAACGAGAGAAAACAAAAGGAACGGAGAAGAATGATGATGAAATATTTGCTGTTTCTATTGTAGTCAGAATTACAAAAAGCAAGTTTATTTTTGGATTAAAAAAACAGGATGCAATACAATAGCAAAACTAGACACTCTTCAACCAAAGACTTCATTGATAGTATCAATTTTCTTTTCTTAACCAAAATTAACATTCATAGAATAGAACTAAAGAAATATTAAGAAAATATTTTTAAAAGTTTGATTAATTATTAAAATTAAGATTAAAGAAAAAAAATAAATCGAAGTTCTTAAATGGTAAACAGCTATTTTCAGTTTTTAAACATGTTCAAGTATCAAAAAAAAAGAAGCTATTTCAATTGAAAAGTTAGTTTTACTAAAGTTTGAAATAGCATTTGCATTACCAATGGAAACATCCTCAAATTTAAATTTTTGTTATGAAACTAATCTACTAATTCATTTTTAACAATAAGTTTGAATTTCACATAAGTCTAACGGATTTTTCTTTTAAATTGGATATTGTTTTATAAATTTTAAGAAATAAACATAGCATAAAAAAAACAAAAAACAACAATAATATCATTCAAACATGGTAGCGTTTGAATATATGATTAAGTGTCAGTTTTAGTCATTTAGAACTGCTTTAAAGCTTCACCGCTCACTCATTTTTCAACCAAATTTCAAACAATTATTACAGTTTATAGACCACCTTCTCAGCTATATTGTGAATTTTTTTTTTTCAATTTTCGTTCAGTGAATGATGAATTTACCGGTGTTGAAAATCGTAAAAAACGTAAGGAGGTGAGTGACGTTTTTTTATGACTAGTTTCCATAGCAACCACGTCGCTTCTACGACTACTGTTGCTACTAATTCACCATTCTTGCGAAAAGAGAAGTAACAAGTGAAACAGAGAGAATGAAAGAATGAAAGGGAGATAATGGGGGGGGGGGTATTGAAAGTAGAGTTGTTTATGGGGACAAAAAATAAGACTGAAATTAAACAACGAACAAGTGAATTTACTGGAAGCCTGGGAAAATCATGGATTACAATAGAAAAATGAGAGCATGAAAAGTAATATGGTTAAGCTTAAACATGGGAATGTAAAGGACTAGTTGTTAAAACTGGAAAAGAAAAGGACAAGATATTCTAGTAAAAAATATAAATGTATAACTTAAAATATTGAAGCATTAAGAATTTTTTTTAATGAAATTTATAATCATTTTTTTTGCTGTCATCATTTTTACTGTTTTTTCATTTTTAACTTGGAGCATAAAAATATTGAACGCATAAAAGAAAAATACATTAACACCATTTGAATGCTTATTCTATTCTCTTTTCATCAATGTAATTCTTTTAAAAATTAACCAACAAATAAAAAAAGATATGACTTGTTGAAGCATATTAGGTATGTAATATTGTTGATGTCCACGAAAATACAGCATACGCTTGTAATGCTACTTAATCATAACTCCTTGTGGTTTTATCGTCTAGTTTTTACCGTTGTCTTCATCTTTTCTTCGTATAGTGGCTAGGACCGTACTACCTCTGCCAGACGCTCGCTGGTTGCTGGAACTCATTGCTTTTTTACTCAAACACGCAACTCATGCATAACCCTAAGTTCATATGGCAGCTCTGCTCTAACGATGGCTGGTCGGTAACCCTACCACAAGAGTCCTTTGACTGGTCATCTGAAGTTGGACTTTGAGGAGGAGGTCCTCTTTCGCAGGCACAGGTGTCACTCCCCTCTGCTGCATCGTGAAACATTTCACAACCACAGGTAAACAACAAAAGAAATCACAAAAGCACTCTTTTTAGTAAGATTAATTATTCAACGTTGTTACAGGTATCGTCTCAGTAAGGACATGAGCTGGGAGCCTTTATAAGCTTGGTAAATCAGACTGACTTCTAAGTGCAGGATTATAATGGTTTAAATTAAGTTTTTTCACTCAACGAACTCTCCTCACCAACGAATTCTCCTGAACTGGCCAAAAAACACGCCTTTCTCTATAATTTCTAATTAATGTCTCCTTTGTATTTGGGGCTTTGTCTTTCCCCTTCTCCTCTCTCTATCTCTGTACCCTTTACCATCACTTGTAGGAGAGATTTCCCAAAGACCATATGTATAAGGTAGGATAAGTGAATTGGTCATCATAGTTAACCCTCAAAGTGATTTCACAATCCAATAATTAAAACCACTCAACAGTTAACTACTTGACTTGATTTTCTGACGTCCCTCAAATAAAACTCAAGTGCCAAATTTTCCCTGCCTAGAAAATATTTTTATGATTTCCACTTAAATCCTTTAACTATACAGCTTGTGTGGGGGGGGCATTTTTATTATCTGTTAAGAAAACAGATTTATTCTTTTTTTTCCATCCTCATCTTTATCACTGTTACATCCAACAATGTGAAATCTGAACTTGTGTCAAAAGGACCACCCAGAAAACTGACCGCTTCTCGACCCAGTAGCAAGACTATTCGGTGTTGCCTGGTGCACTATCTGGTCACAGGATGAACAAGGATGATTTATGCTAAAATACCCATAAAATGCAGCCAAAATACATGAAAAGTTTGAATCCAGTTTGTTCCACAAAAACATTTTCATTTAGAATGTTGGCAACCTTCATGTGGTCCCTTCTGTAAGTAACTGATATCTTTTTTCTTTTTTTTCTTTTATTAAGCCATAGTCATAAAATCGTTAGCAATAGACAGAGGTTACTAAACTAATTAAGGATTGCATAAAACTTAGGAACATCATGATACTTAGCTAATACAGAACTCTGAAAATGTGATAGTGATACATGCATGTTCTAAAAAAAATTCAACTAGAAAAATATCAGGAAAACCAATGCCAACAATAAAATCATCGGATTCGTACGATATGAATAAGATAAAAAAAGAAAAGAATATTTCTGTTTATTGATTATTCAAGGGAGGGAAACTGAATAATCACTTTGTGACAGCTAATCATTAAGTTTTGGGTGCAGGCCAAACCGTCTTTCAAACTAATATTGTTTCATCATTTACTAGTGGGGCTTACATTTTCACACGGTTTCAGTCACTAATTCACACTTAACGGCCTCATCTTGAAATAATTATACTTGATACTTACACTCTTAAATGAATTTAGGAAAACTCGTCCCGGGAAAACTCGTCTCGGGAAAACTCGTCTCGGGAAAACTCGTCCCCTTTCGCTAGGTAGGAAAACTGGTCCCTTATTGAATAAATATCGATTGAAAACACATTTTATGATCGTTCTTGAAGGAGATATTGTTTTTTAAAATAAACTATAGCCCCCCCCCCCCATAATATTTAAAAAAAATATTTTTACTTGTTTAATGTTTTTTTTTTTTTTTTTTTTTTTTTAAATAAAATCGATTTTCTAAGTGTCCGTTTTCTACCTAACTGGCTCAGTTCTTAGTGATTTAACTTATTTTAAAGCGTTTATTATGTTCATACAAAGTTAATTACAAATTTTTTTTGTTCTTATTTTAACGATGTTTTTTGGAGTCATAAAAACAATAAAAAAAACAAAACCCAAAAATTAAAAAACAGGGAGCGATTCGATTCTTCGTTACGCTTTTGGTTTTGTTTTTTAATTATGATAGTTTTTTGTTGTTATGTTTTTGTTTTCTGTCATACCAAATGCACTCATGCGTTATTTAAAATTATGATTTTATCAATTATCAACATTTATTGTCGTCCTGTCAAATTTTGCAAAAATTAACTAATAAATTAAAAGCGAAATATTTTTTTGCCGCGAGAGATGCCATGTGCTAACAATCTCTCGTTAACTCATTTTTAATTTTTTAATTTTTACTTCAAAATTCTAAAATCAATCATTAAGAGAGAAAGTAATCACTAAATAAATTTATTAATCAATTTTATTGAAAACTTCGCTATCGTTTATCAAGAATCTTTTTAATTTCATTTTTTGTTGGTTGCTTTTCGAAGGGAGGTTTTATCCCCCCCTCTCTCTCTCTCTCTAAATTATATTTTAAAAAATATTAAAATTTATTATTTTCTTTTTAAAACCAAATCTCCCTCAGTAATTTCTTTAATTTTCTATTTTTTTAGCGATTATCAAGACCCCCTCGTTCTCCCGTAACACTCGACCGACATGTTTTTTGTTTGTTTTCTGGGTTTTTTTTTTCTTTACCAAATAAACGATTCAAAATAAATTAAATAAACAACATAGTCGGCGAGGTAGAAAAATCGATTTTACCCTTTTATAAGCAACAGTATATAAGTAAATTATTTTCATATTAATATAAAAAAAAATATGCGGTCTCGTTTATGAACATAATTAACGCTTTTATTAAAAACACAAAAAAACATTAAACAAGTAAAAATATTTTTTTTAAAATATTAGGGGGGGGGCTATAGTTTATTTTAAAAAACAATATCTCCTTCAAGAACGATCATAAAATGTGTTTTCAATCGATATTTATTCAATAAGGGACCAGTTTTCCTACCTAGCGAAAGGGGACGAGTTTTCCGGAGACGAGTTTTCCGGAGACGAGTTTTCCGGAGACGAGTTTTCCGGAGACGAGTTTTCCCGGGACGAGTTTTCCCGGCACCCTCTTAAATATAACACATTTTCAAAGAAAATTAACTAACAAATACAAGAATGGTGCATTCAGTCTGGCCCAAAATATCAATAACCGCATACTCATCAACATAAACAAACCTTGAATGATATATCAGACTTGGTTTAATGTCTGCTTTACATAGACGGCTCTGGCTAAGTCTTTATTTTTTTTCTCAAATCCATCCTTATCACTCTCTCCATATTTTCTCTAACCAACTAAGCCTGATACCTCAACTGTTCTACATCTCATCCATTCTTTCAATGTGACCAAACCAACAAAGTCTCCTGTTCTGCACACATCTTCATATTCAGATTTAAATTTTCTCTGAGGTCATCAGATCTAAGCCTGTATTTAAGGCTCATATTACACATCCAGCATATCATTCTCATCATTCCTCTTCATGCAACACATGTCCTCAATCCATTAGTATAGTTTAATATCTATACAGCATAACACTGCATACACATGTCTGATAGAATTTTCCTTTGGTTGACAGTGGTAATACTCTTCTGGTTAGTAATGGCCTAATACTTCTATTTGGTGCAGCATTAGAATAATAAGCCATTATCTACTAGCAAGAACTTTGCCTCAGTATTGTCTAGAAAAGTTTATATGCATAATATAAGAATAGAAAAATGTGCAATATTAAAATAAAAACAATCATTAAATTAGAAAACAATAAGAAAAGATAGTAGACTAATGAGATGTCTTTTTGCAACATAATATGCAAATACATCCTAAAATTGATTACTGCTATTATATCTGGGGTGGAGCTGCTCAGAGCAACTTTTGCTGCCTTAACAGAGTTCAAAATCAGCTTCGAAACCAAGTAGGTGATATCCTTTTATCCTACCTGAAACCTCTTCTCACAGAAGAGACATTGCGAGACTGTCTTTGCTCTATCGTTATGTTTCTGGCAAGTGCTGAACTGAGTTTCAATTTATGGTTACCCCCTGCAAAACATTCAACACTCGTCTATCTATAACAACTATCAAAAATCTCCCCCCCACTCTCTATCTGTACTTAGATCTAGACACAAATTCCATGAACAAAGTTTCTTTCCTAGAATTGCTGACCTATGGACTTCTGTGCCACGAGCCTGCTTTCCAGCCGACTACAACAGTCATCTTCAAGTCTAATGTAAACAACTTCTTGAGCTGTCATATTAAATAATCAAATTCTAACAAATTTCCATCACTACTGATTATTATGCTGTTGTCTCACTAACCACCTTAGAGATTAACCATTATTCTTGAGTAGCCTTAAGCCTTAATAAGTGGCAACTCCCTTGTAACAAAATACAAAACTTAGCCTTAGAACGTCAATCATGTACACTGGAATAAGAAACTGTATTAGAATGAGGTATCAAAACAGTGAATTGGTAGAGACCACTAGACTAACGAGTCAAACAAGCTGGAACAAATGATGCAGGGAAAGATCAGACAATTCTAAAGAACACATGTCATAACAGTATTAAAACAAAAAACAAACTAACATCACGTCTGTGAGAGAGAGGTTGTAGTAAAGAAGAAATGGTGTGGCCAATCAAATTTCAGATACGTTTCTGCAATTAATTAAGAACCTTCAAACGGTACAAATTCACCTGTCCAAATATGACAGCAGTACTCCATGCATGGTCTGATAGTTAATTTGTAGAAATAGAAAATAGCCTCGCGTGCGAGAAACTTTTAAGAGCTACAGAGAGAACTGATTTTAGGAAAATCAGAAAGAGCAATGGATCTAATATATGTATTTCATAAAAGAAAGCATATTTTTTTTTTAAATACTGTATTATAATATAAAAATATTATAGTAAAGAAACCTCTATGTATCTAATTTACATAAATAATTTCTAAACGGTCAATTATGAATTAATGTTCTCTGATGTTCCAGAAAATATTATTCAAAAAATTAACATTTATGCTGATGACACAATCTTCCATTCTGATATTGTTTCTCACCTATCTTCCTCGACTCAATTGAAAGAAAGAGAATGAGAAAGAAAGACCAAAATATTTTAGAGTCGATTTCTCATAAGACTCTAAGTAAGAAAAGGGACACCACTATGATTAAAAGACAATAGCTGAGTCTTAACAGAATTAAACGAAACAAGCCATTTCAATCTATAACTAAACCTGCTTTATCTTTATTTTCATGGCAAGTGCTCGACTGAGCTCCAATCTATGGTCCCTCCTCGCCAAACTTTCACAAGAAACACTCGTCTAGCAGAAAAGACTATCAACAATTTCCCCCACTCTTTATCTGTGCCTAAACCTAAACGTAGATTCCATGAACAAGGCTTCTTTCTTAGAACTGCATGCCTATGGAATTGTCGAAAAAAAAAAAAAAAAAGAAGCTTATATTGTACGTATCCGTTTTGAATTGAAGATCTCAAAAAAAAATTTCACTTAATTTAATCTATTAGTTTTTTTTTACAGCGGAAAAACACGTTTTTATGAGAGCGCGTTGAAGGCAAACATCTTGTTTTTTTTTAATTTTTGCTTGAATTTTAGAACACGCCATGGGGAGATAACTCCAGTTAAAGTGTCGACACTCCCATCTTTAATACTAGCTTTTCTTCCTAAAAATCGAACCTTTTGCTCAGTATCAAATTGTTTTTTCGCTGAAAAAAAAAAAAAACAAAAAAAACTACTCAATGAAATTAAGTGAATTTTTTTTTTTTCGGAGAACTTCATTCCATAACGGATACGTACAATTTAAACTTTTTTTCGATATTTTCATTTTTTAATGTCTTGATTAAACTGTACAAGTACCGTCAAGTTTAAATAGCACCGTTTTCTAGGTGCATAGCGTAGGAATTGCATACTCATAGTGGATGGTGTATGACTTATTTCCAACTGTTCTTGCTGGTAAACATATTCCCAGGACTTGCTGATGTGGATAAAACACAACCCTGGCTTCACTATAAACCCCTCATTATACAGGTGCCCTTTCAGAGGGTATCCATTGTCTTTAGAATCAAAAGGAAAACACTTTTCTATAAATCTAACTGTAAATTATTTTCAATTAAAATGTGTTTGTATAATCTAAATCTTTAAAATTTTAAACTTAACCAAAAAATAAGTCATCGTTTCGTTGGTGTAGCATTCAATTTGACCTACTACAGCTGCTACTGTTTTGTTCTCATATCTAAAAATGATAAAATCTTTCCAATACTTGATTCAATAAACTTGAGCAATGCATACCTAATATACATAAACGTTGCTGGAAATCAATTCAGGTATCTTTAAAAAGACACAAGATAATTCCCCGTTTTATATATTAGTACTACCATTTTCTACTGTTTAATGAGCTACACAAATATTCTATCTCATTTTTATGTACAAGAAAATTGATCTACACGAAAAGCATTTGAAATCATTATTTTCGTTCTACAAGATGAAAGCTGATGTCTGTTCATCGATATATATTAATAGGATAGCGTGCGTGTTATTTATTTTGTGTCATGCTTACATCTGAGTGACTGTTGTTTAATTGTTACAGACTTCCATTTCTTGTAATAAATAATTTTACCAAGAATGCTTCATAAGTTCAGGTTTCGATTATAGCTGATGGCACTCCAGTAATCTATTTTTTATAAATAATTTTACCAAGAATTCTTCACAAGTTCTGGTTCGGTTATAGCTGAAGGAACTCAAGTTATATATATATATACATATATATATATATAAGTTTTAGTTTCAATTATAGCTGATGCACCCAAGCCATATGAATATATTTTTTTTATTTTGAAATTGCAACTTTATAATATATAAAAATGGATAGAACATCAACTCTATAATAATATATATGAGATCTGCAAGAATCAAAATATTGTATGTAAGCGTTGTCCCTGCTAGCTTAGATTAAATACTTTTGCAGCTTTAACAAAAGAGCTACAATAATATCAGTGTCTCCATTTATGCTGAACATCTACAGAATGCCAACATCAGTATATTACATATGAATGAGTCCGTTGTGGAATTTCCACAGGTCCTGCTAGTTTATGATGAAATAAGTAAGAATAATAATAATAATAATAATAATAATAATAATAATAATAAAAAAATTTGACTTGCCTATGCAAATTTTTAATGAAATTTATTTATTGTAATCATGAATAATGTTATCAGCATCTGTCAGTGCCAACACATTGCATTTTTTTTTTTAAACTTTTTTTTTTTCACCCCAAACAAGGCATATTGCCACTTGGGCTACTATTTTGGATTGTGTTTAAGAGGACTTTAAGGAATTGAACAGCGAGATGCCTGTTCACATTACATTTTAAATTTCTGCAGATTAGTACAGTCAGGAAAGCAGGAGACAGGAAGGAAATTCCAAAATCTAGCAGTTTGAGAGAAAAAAGTAGAATAAAAGGTTTTCTGTATCTCGGAACATTAACAGTAAAAGGGTGGGATTTTGCTGCTTGTCAGATTAGTCGAGAGTATGTACTAGGAGTTCATCAGAGCACATTCCAGTGATGAGAGAGGTTGGAGCTTGATTAACAATATGGGACCTATTAGATTTGAGACTCTTTTTGGACCCTGTCTAAGAGTGAGAGACTAGTGGTAGATGCATCAGCACAGATGTGGCAACAATACTCCATGCATGGGTGAATTGCGGCTTTTTTTTTTTACATAGGCGTCACCACTTATCAAGGCTGATCGGCCACTCAAGGATAAGGGTTAAAGAGTGTAGAGTAGTCAAAAGGACAATATAGTAATCAATAGTAATGGAAGTTCGGTAAATTTGTTAACTTAAGTGGAACGGCTCATCAGAAACTTGTTCATGTTGGACTTGAAGACAACCATATTATAGACAGCTGGAAAGCAGGAAAACGGAAGACAATTCCACAGGCGTGCAGTTCTAAGAAAGAAGCTTTGATCATGGAATCTATGTTTAGGCACAGATAAAGAGTGGGAAAAATTATTGATGATTTTTTCAGCTAGTCTAGTGTTTCTTGTGAAAGTTTGGCGAGGGGGGACCATAGATTGAAGCTCAGTTGAACACTTTCCATGAAAATAACGATAAAGCAGAGACAAACTCGCAACATCTCTTCTGTGAGATAGAGGTTGCAGCGAAGAGAAAAGGACATCTCCCACCAGGCCACAAAGTCTATTTTGAACCCTATCAAGGCAGGATAAGTCTTTTCTAGCAGCTCCTGCCCATATGTGGCAACAGTATTCCATCCTTGGACGTATCTGGCTCTTATATAGATAGAGAATTGCATCAGCAGTGAGATATCTACTGGATCGATAGAAGGATCCGACCATTTTTCCAGCGGCCTTGGCAACAGATTTGATGTACGTATTCCATTTAAGATCAGGAGTAAAGGTCAAGCCCAGAAACCTGTCAAAACTTGAGTCCTCCCCAAGACGAGAGCCATTCATTTTAATTGATGCCAGATGGGGATCAGAACGTTGATGATGTAAAGATAGAAGCTTGGTTTTAGATGCATTAAAAGTAACCAGCCACTCATTTCCCCATTGTACAATGTGATCAAGATCAGAGGAGAGAGAATCGGAGAAAACTTGGTCGTTTACTATCTTAGATGTGCTACCATAGATGGTAGTGTTGTCAGCAAAAATGTCTACGAATGATGTAAGGATGTGATTTGGAAGATCATTAATGTAGATCAGGAAAAGAGTTGGGCCCAGGATGGACCCTTGAGGGACTCCAGCATTTATACTGTGAGCTTCTGATTTTTGCCAATCAACTACTACTCTTATGAACCTATCAGAGAGAAATGATTTAATAATTGAGAAGACATTTCCAGCTTAACCATAGCTAGAGATCTTGTGAAGTAAACCTTTATGCCATACCCTATCAAAGGCCTTTGATATGTCAAGAGCAATTGCCCTAGAAAGGTTGCCTCTGTCGAGAGATTCGCTAATCCTATGAGATATAACTGTAAGCACATCTGCTAGATCTACAGCAGAACGGAAACCATATTGTGTGTCACTAAGAAGGTTATTTTTGCTGAGATGGTTGATTACTTCTCTATTTAACACAGACTCCAGCAACTTACTCATGACGCACAGGAGACTTATTGGCCTGTACTGAGAGGGGCATGAACGATCACCTGAATTCAGTATACAGGGCATACTGATGAGATTTTCCAAGGTGATGGGAAGCAATTTTCCTTAAGACAACGTTTAAACAGTTTTGTAAGTATGGGTGCTAGTTCTGGTTGAAGTCTTTTGAGTGCTATGATTGGAATACCGGCTTTAAGATACAGGGTACTCTCTGGTGCGAGTAATTTTCTAGCATGGTAGAGGGAGCCCACCTTCTTTACAGCAGCTTTGGCAATGTCCTCAATTGTTTTGTTTTAATTCATGTTGCCTTGAATGTTAGACAGAGAAATTTGAATGATGAGCTCTCAGGTACAGTGTTATTTGTCATAGTAATCAGTGGTTGAGAAGATTTTTTTGTAGTTGTTAAAGTAAGCTTAGTCTTAGAATTAAATGTTACCATCCACTTACGGGTCCCATTCCTTTTGTGACTGAAGCTAATTTCCTAGGGTTTCTGCCATTGCTTTGGATATGTGTACATTTGTTTTTCCTCATGAATATTATGGAGATTAATGTAAATTCATACAATATTGAGAAGTGAAAATATAGACTTTAAAAGTTTGTTTTTGGTTTGTACAAATATTTTACTTGTTGAATTTTATAACATGTTAACTGTTGTTGGGACATTTTATGTTGAGGCTGTACATATTTTGCATACGATTGGTTTGCAAATCAATTTGTTTGTAGACTTATATTTTGTAAATAAATTTTCTGTAAATGATAGATTCTATTTAACTCTCTTGTATTTCTACAAAGTAACCATTTGCCAATGCATGGAGTATTGCTGCCACATCTGGGTTGGTGCATCTACCACTAATCTCTCACTCTTTGACAGGGACCAAAAAAGACTCTCCAACTTAATAGGTCTCGTACTATTAACCAAGTTCCAATCCTTGTCTCATTGCTGCATTAAAAATCACTATGCAAGTTTTACAAGTATTTAAATAGAATGTGCTGATAAATATTTGTGCCTCCTCAACATAAATACTCCCCCTCCAATTAACCTGACAAGCAAAACCCCACCCCTTCACTACAGAGCTCCCTAGATGCTGGAAAGCCTTCTCTCATAGCTTCTTCCCTTGAACTGCTAGACTTTGGAATTTTCTCCTAGTCTCCTGCTTCCCTGACTATACTAACATGCAGAAATATAAATGTAAAACACACAGGTATCTCGCTGCTCAACTTCCTACTTATTCTGCTTGTCGACATGGTCTCAATTAGTAGTGTAACAGATTATGGTAACGAGAATCGAGTAGGTTAACTAGTTAAATATGCAATTTACACAGCTACACTTGAGGAATTTTTGAATAATACAATTTTGAAACAAATATTTGACAGATGAATTTACTAACTATAACAAAATTCTAAACAACCTTAATATAGATTCACCATTCAAATATATTTTATTCACACCACAGTCTGCATCTATCTCCATTTTCTTACATTTCTTGCACATAAACTGGTTATTCCCTCTTAACTTACCAATAATTATACTGCACTTACCAACTGCAAATACTGGACAGGAGAATTTTCCTCTCTCTAGGAAATTTCCAACACTACAATCACTGATCATCACTTTGGTGTTAGTAAAGCACTCTGAAATGTTTACTTTCTATAGCATTCCTCCAAGTCTCCAACCTTACAAGAAGGTCTTCCATTATTTCACATGCCAATACTAAATCATCAGCATTCAACACCTCTTTTGAACAACCTGTAAGAAACTCTCTGGAAAATGCTTCTGAGACACAAACTGAAAAGAAACAGACTCAGTACAGAAACCTAATAAACTTGCACTTTAATATTAAAGCCATCACGAAATGCGCTCTTAATATGAACATTTCTCTACGTCGTTTTAACAACCTTCACTAACAACTTCTCTGCCCCTAGTTTACACAAAGCTCACCAGACACCATCTCTTGGCACTGTCAAAAGCTTTCCCCTAGATCCACAAAAGCAAAATACATGTTCTTCTTATTACCAAGGTACTTCTCTTGCACAAGTCTTAGGATAAATACAGCACCAATAGTACTTTGCCCTGGCATAAAACCAAACTGCATTTAATCTATGCTTATTTGACATCTTATTTGCTGTTCAATTATTCTCGCAATCATTTTCAGGACCTGATGCGTCGATTTTAAGTCTTTATAACTTTATAACAATTCTCAGTCTTTTAAAATCTGATTTGTTAAGTGTGTGATCGTCTTGATGCCCGTTTCACCTGCAGCTATCAACATTGCTTCAATGACATGAGGATCATTTAGTTTTAGCCTTCCTTTTTTTTTTTAAATTTTTTATTACATTTTCACCCCAAACAAGGCACATTGCCAATTTGATGTAGGGGGCTACTATCAGGGGCATAAGCTACAGGGGTACTATGTGGGGAGTTGGGCAGCAAGATGTCGGTTCACGTTACACTTGGAC
This sequence comes from Euprymna scolopes, assembly GCF_053919585.1. NCBI lineage: Eukaryota > Metazoa > Mollusca > Cephalopoda > Sepiida > Sepiolidae > Euprymna > Euprymna scolopes. The sequence continues at coordinate 26,684,719 of NC_136484.1, read as the reverse complement.
TTCTGCATGTCAGTACAGTTGGAGAAGCAGGAACCCGGAAGGGAATTGCAAAGTCTAGCAGTTCTGGGGAAGAAACTACTGGAGTAGAAGGCTTTCTTACATCTAGGGATCTCAACTGTGTAGAGGTGGGATTTAGCTGCTTGTCGGGTTTGTCGGGGGTATTTACGTCGAGAGGGTACAAGTGCTCGCAGTTCGTCGGAGCATTCACCGTTACAGTACTTGTAGAACAGGCAGAGGCATGCTACATTTCATCGATGGGACAGAGACTGAAGCTTAGATGACAGTTCAGGACCTATCAGATTGGCAACTCTCTTTTGAACCTTGTCTAGGAGTGAGAGACTAGTGGCAGATGCACCAGCCCAAATATGACAACAATACTCCATATATGGGCGAATGGTGGCCTTCTAGAGGTACAGGATACTTTCGGGCGTTAGTAGCTTTCTTGCACGGTAGAGAGAACCTACTTTTTTCACAGTGGTCCTGGCAATGCTCTCATTCACAGCTTCCCATGTTATTTCCTTTTTCAATTCTTATAACTTGACAAGATACTGCTTCTGCAATTTCTAGATGTTCTCAGTACTGATGTAAATAATTCAAGGAGAGTAGGAGGAAGAGGAAAGATAGAAAGAGAGAAGGGTAGGATAAGAGGGAAAAGGTGAATGAAAACAAATGATTATCATTTGTTTGAAAATGAAGGATGTCACAAAATGAGTTTCATGTTTTTCAAAAGTTGTCAAAAGCTAATCGTTTTGATGGTATCCATTTTCCGGTAAATACTTTCTTGTCAAAACATGATTATCAACCAATATGAAAGTTTAAAAAATCATACATTTAATCATATAGAACAAATACTGACCCAATATGTCATTAGTGGTCTAGTTAGAATATAAAATAATTAAAGTAATATATATATATATATATATATAAATTAAAGTAATATAACATAATATATATATATATATATATATATATATATATATATATATATATATATATATATAACGCGTATAATAATATAACAAGACTGCTCCTCGGGACGTGGGATGCTTAGTTGTTTTGCTTTATGGCATATCAACCTTTTTGGGTTATTTAATGATGTATCTGGTCATTTGGGTAAAAGATTTTATGCTTCAAGCTCTTTAAATCGTAAAATATTTATTCATGTTTGGTTTGGTTTGGTTTGGTTGGAAAAAGACAATAACATTAATGTTTGGTGCATTTTTAGGTCAGGAAGCCAGTATCTTCAGATAGCCTGATCTGGTAGCATCATGCGCAGGGTAGATAGTGCTTATACTAATCGTGAATAAAAGTGTGTTAGATCGTGTTTTAGAACTTGGAAAAGATTGAGTTGATGGAATGAAAACACGAGTGCGAGATTTGAAACAAAAAAGTAATTTCTGGTTTAGCAGAGAAACAAACCATCGAATAAATAGAAAAAAGTAAACAATTTGAATAACTACGAAATGAGAAAACCTCAGAGTGAATTCTGTCACTAAACAGCAAAGCTATGTCTTTGACATTAGCTCTCATGTGGTTGGTAGGCAAATTGTTACGGTACATGGAAACATGTGAGAAAACAGTTTTTTTTTGTTTTTTTACAAGGGAGTGACAACTTATCAAGGCCGGGAGGTCACTTGAGGATACGGTTAATGAGTGTATGGTGGTCACTGGGACAATAGCGTAGTAATAGTTAGTAGTGAAAATAGGGTTGAAATGGATTATTTAAGAGGACGACTCAACAAGAACTTGTTTACATTAAATTTGAAGACGACTATACAGGGTGTTCCAAAAGTCTTGGACACATTTGAATATTGATTATCTCGAGAACTATTAAAGATAAGGATCTGAAAAAAGTGAAAAAAAATCAATAGTTTTACAAAAACTTAATGCATTTAGCTTTAAAATGGCATCATTTTGAACTTACTACCATTCATAGTTACGCATATATGAGGATTTGGAATGTGTCCAAGACTTTTGGAACATCTTGTATTGTAGTCAGCTGGAAAATAGGCCAGCGGAACAGAGTTTCAGAGGCAGGCAGTTCTATGAAAAGTTTTGTTCATGGAATTTGCATTTAGATTTAGGCATAGATAGAGACTGGGGGAAATTGTTGATAGCCATTGCAGCTAAATAAAGTGAGCAGTAAAAATTCCTTTTATACTTTGAAGATCTTCAATTGTAACCTAGTCTGCAATGTTTCTAGAAACATGCAGAGAATTCTCCGAATGTTCCCCCTTTAATCTCATGTAATTGAGGCCTTGGCAAATTAGACTAATAGTAATACTGTTAAAATAATAGAAAACCAAATTATATTTAGTTCACATCTCCTTTCAATGATGAAATTAAGAGTAAGAGAGGGGAACGATTTATTTAGTCATAGCTCTACAAACTTATCTTTAGTTGACCTTTGACAACTAAATATTTTCGTTTACTAGCCAAATAGAAAAGTTACTAGCCAAACCCACATGAATTTTAGAATATGACATCTTCGTTCTGTGATGAGTATGTACGTCAAAGATTTTTCTGTGTGTGTGTGTGTGTTTTTTTTTAATAAGTGTAATTCTAAATATACAACAAATTTCATGTTGATACTTGAAGATATAAACATTCTAATTTCTTCAGATATTTTTTTTAACAGCCTTCGTTAAATAATAATAAAAAAAAGAGTATATTGCTCTATTAAATTTTTATTGTTTAAATAATTTGACTTTGTTCGTCTTATAAAAAAAAAAAAAAGAGTTGAAAAGATATTTTTTCACTAAGAAGTGAGCTGTGGAAGATTGTCAGTGAAAGAAATATAACTGCCAAAAGATAAGCATTTCATTATTTCTAAGTCGCCACTTTGAAAAATCACTCGCAAATGCGACTGTTTAACTTGCAATGTAGGGCCCTGTTAGAGAAACATTAGCACAACTTTAATAGGCTGTTTACTTTGCAATACTTGATCTACAAAAAACATGTAAGTTTAAGCCCTAATCGTAAAGACGGAACCATTTGCAACAAAATTAGGTATAATTGCTAAAAATAACTTTCATTGTAAATTTGAATCAAGAATGTTATTACAACTTCTGTTTTTTTTTCCCCATGATTTTAGATGAGTGTGTAGTGGGCAAATATGAAAATATTCATAAATTTGAATATCTCGTATCTAACTCTGAATGCTGTGATGTCAGTCACAGGATAATCTTTCTCCTTCTTTCTCACTCCCACCTCCACAATATGTTTTACTTAATATTAATGTATGCACATCCATTTTGTTGTAACTCCCGTTAGAAATAAATAATTCCTGTAATCGAAAAACTTTAATTTCAAAACGCAATTTTTCTCAGTCTATAATAACCGTATACATATTAAAATTACCCACATCATAGTCCAGGCCTGATTTATTTTGTGCGTGTTTTATTTATAAATCCATTTTGTTTCTTTTTATTTGTTTATGTGGATGGAAATATGTGGACAGGAATCATTCAAATACATTAAATCCATCTTAATAGAAACCAAATTCCAGTTCATATAGTATAAACGCAATCAAAACGAAACAAAATTGATTTTAAAACTAAACAAACAAATCGGGTCTGAATTTTGATGTAGATGTCTTTAATATGTAGCAGAAACAAATGCAACTTTTTTCTTTCACAAGTCAATGCCTTTCCCCCGTGTTAATTGGCCATATACTGACCAATCAGGGGAGCGGCACATTGATCTTTTCTCTCCTCGGAAGGAAATCGGACAGCTCCCGGTTTTAAGGAAAAGAACTCTTCCTTACTGAGAGAGATGCCAAACAGAACGGACCTTTATTCTTTGCTCTCTCCACTTCAGCGCTATTTCATCCGGTATCGACGATTCCCACTGGGAATAACTACCGCGATAGCACCAGTTAGCCAGAGTCCAGCTTTTGACCTGGAACATATCACCCAGTGAACATTTGCCTTAATAAATCTTTTCTTTGTTACATTTAATGAAGTTGTTGCGTTCGTCATTTCAGAAGCTTGTGTGGGATTATTTATTTTATTAGGTTGTGCCCTAAAAGCATTTTAAACCCTAAAAATATGTATAAGTTTTTTTGCAGAATTATCCCGGAAAATTCATTCTGGCAAAAAATTTACTTTCACCATTTGTGCAAACTTTCCAAAAAATCCAAGGTGTAATTATTGAGAAAAGTGCAAACGAATGGCCGAATTGGAGTGAATTACTAGGCCCAATCCCTCTTTTTATTACAGTATGTTTTAAATGGAAATTGCTCCAGACAAGGCATGAAGCCACTTGATGTAAGAAGCTTTCCAAAAAAAAAAAATAAATAAATAAAAAATAATACTACTTTAAGGTCAAAAACTCATCAACGATAAGTGTTTGGATAGACTCCAACCCAGTAAACAGCAATTCTTGTTGTTTGGTCATTAAATTGTTAATTGAATTAAATTGTTATAAAATCATAACTAATTTTATTAAGGTAATGCTGGTTTTTTTTTTATCTCTAAAATTACTGGATGTAAATAGCTTTCAATACATAAGGAGACGTCTTAAGGCCAGAAATGATTTTCTATTTGATAGCTTAAATGCTTCTAAATTTCTTTTGAATTCCAAATAGTCATGAAGTAATTGCTTTATTTGTTTTTAACTATTAACAGAAAATTAAAATGGCTAACTTATGTATAGAATCTGATATATTAAAAAGAAAAGTTAAGATATCATAGTAAGATTCAAATCAATACAAATTGAACCGCAGCCATAATCAATCAAGCTTAACTCTCTGTAAAAAAAATATGCTAACTTACCATTAATAGAAACAAATAAACATAAAAAAAATTTGGCTTTTATCCAAAATCCCAATTTACAACTACATAGAATGTGGAGATTTTTTTTTTTTTAATTCACATCTTCTGTCTGTCAATCATGCAGAAGAAATCTGAATATGGTTGCCTTCCACTGGCTGTAACGTGAAAGTTTAGCATTTTATAAAGAAGCTGTGAAAATAATATTTTCACACATTTATCCATCTTAAAAAAATAAAATAATGCTACTGCTGTTCTTGCCTTCATTCTCTCTCTCATCAATGCATATTTCCCCATTTTGATTCTTTTACTTATTAGCTCTATTTTATCTTCATCTCTTACTTCCCTGCTTCTCTCTCTCCCACTCCCTCCTCTACTTTTGATCATTCCCTCACTCTTCATTTCACCTTTCCCTCTCATTCTTTCAATTTCCCCTCTTCCAACTAAACATGTACACCAGCCATTTACCAAATTACAATATCTCGCATATTTCATCCATTTGCGTATGTAAAAAAAAAAAATCTAAATATTAAGAAAATAATTTTTTTAAAATTGTGTTCCTAGATATGAACTCCTGCTAATCTCTTACAAGTTTCTCTTTCTGTTTTAGTTTTCTTATTTTATTTTTGCTGGGGATGGGGCATTCAACCGGACGGCAAACCATTACCCACTATTTCAGTCATTACAACTGAGATCTTTTTAAGATTCTAACTGTTCCTTTGAGTGCAACTGCTTGTATTTCTCTTGCACTTGGTTCACCGGGTAGATTTGCCACAGTTTTTGGAATTCTTTTAACAAATCAAGTTTTTGATGAGCCGTTCCATATAAGTTAACAAATTTACTGAATTTCCATTACTAATGATTGCTTTATTGTCCAATCGTCTACTGTACACGCTTTAACCCTTATCCTTGAGTGGCCTCTTGGCCTTGATAAATGGTGATGCCTTTGTAAAAAAAGAGTCCAGTTACTCCTATAATAACTAGAATGAGGGAGATCTTAAGATTCCAGTTTCTTTTAAGATCTCCAGCTCTCTCTTTTGGTTTCATTTTACTTCTGTTGTAGTTCTCAAAAGTCAAAGGGTTCCCTAGCTGGGGCTAACACTTGAACTCTATAAAATACATAGATGTTTAAATGTTACATTAAACTTTTTTTTTATCTTTCAAACACTGAGTTAGTAAAGAAGTTGAAAACATAATTTTCCTCTCCACAAGTGACCATTTTAGTATGTTATAATATATTTTTGTTTTTGGTTTTTTGGTTTTACTGGATTCGAAGACAAGAATTCGTCTAGTCTGGTGGAGTATCCAGCTTTGTGTTGCACTTGAAGAGAGTGCACTATTACTTGTAAAAGATGGTGTGGTTAGCCATACTGAGGAGATCTTATTTAGGCTGCGAATCCCATGTTATTCTGAATATTTGGCCAGGGTTAAATTGCAGGGAAAAATATCCTCATGTTAGATTGTTCTGACAAACCCCTGTACAAAGAAACCTTAGACACTCAAGGATAATGTCTAGTAGGCATTCAAGTTCTCTCATTTCATCATCATTCTTTAATTTTCTTATGTTTGTTCAAGCTGGGGATGGGGAATCCTACCAAATGCCAAACATTCATCCACTAACTTATATATTCCAACTGAGAGACCTTTTAAAGATTTTCACCATCCCTATAAGTGCAGTTGATTGAATCTCTCTTGCACTTGGTTCACCGGGTATATTTGCCAGGTAGTTTTTTTTTTTAAATTCTTTTTCACGAGTCCAGTTGCTCCTATAATTACTTGAATGATAGAGATCTTAAGATTCCAGTTTCTTTTCATGGCGTACATAAGGTATTTTGTTCAGTATGCACATACATGTGTATGTAGGTGAAGCCATCAATGAAAACAACATGGCTTCAAATGGCCAATACATCCCAGGGTTCTTTTATTGCAAAAGCAGAAATGTTGTTCCTTCTTCCTTGGTTCAACTGACAGTTCTACTTGTAACAATGCCAAGAGATGTTATTGATTTCATGTGTTCATTTCACTCAACATAGACTTAATTTATCACACACACACACACACACACACACACACACACACACACACACACACACACACACACACACACAAGGTTGCATATTTCAGTAGAACTATAAGTTAAATTACAGTCGGTTTAACAGAAAAGATATGTGCATGTCTTCGAATTCTCCTTATTGGAGAAAAATGCCTATTAAAATCTGTGGTTCCACTCTTATTCTAAATATATCAAATGAAAAAAAAAAAAAATAGCATAAAATGGAGGATTGGGGGGGGGGTAAAGACAGAGAAAAATAGATTAAATTAAAAAAAAAAAAAAATTAAAATAATGACGTTGAATGAAGGTCTACATTTTTTTTTTAATTATTATTCACCCCAAACAAGTCACATTACCATTTTGATGTAAGGGAGCTACTATTTTGGACCATGTCCGCAGGGGCATTATGTAAGGAGTTGAGCAACAAGATGCTTGTTCACATTACATCTAAATTTCTGCAAGTTAGTGCAATCAGAGAAGCAAGAGACAGGAAGAGAATTTCAAAGTCTAGCAGTTGGTGGGAAGAAACTATTAGAGTAAAAAGCTTTCTGATACCTAGGAACCTCTACAGTGAAGAGGTGGAATTTTGCTGCTTGTCGGGTTAGTTGGGAGTATTCACATCAAAGGAGGAAGGACAAGTGCTATAAGTTTGTCAGCGCATTAAAACAGGCATAGGGATGCAACACTGATGAAGGAACAGAGGTTGGTGCTTGGTTGATCATGCGGGGTCTATTAAGGTTAGACTCTTTTTCAATTCATACATATCTGCTTTTTTCCATCTATATATATAAAAGGCAAAATGTGTGTGTGTATGTATGTATGTTCGCTTTTTGTGTATGTCCGCGAAAGGCTTTTTTTTCGAGAAGCGATCGGTCGGTTCATTCCTTCTGTAAACTTTTTATATCACGTCTAAATGATAATATCTAAGAGTTATGAACGGGGGTTGCGTGTGTATTTAATTTGCCCGACTTTTACCAGCTTACCGCGCCTTGAAAAGCGAATGATATGGTTTGCAGCGCAAAACTAGGTCAGATAACACGCCACTTCCTTGCACCTGTTTATTTTGCTTTATAAACCTTCACATAACGCCCTTATCAATTCCTTTCCATCATGGCCGGGATGGTTAGGCGTCTGGCTTTTTTTCCCTTTCGTTTCCACCTTTGTGTCAAGGCTTCGGGGTTCAATCCCACCTTCCTACTAAAACTTTTTTTTACCTCCAAACACCCGGGCAACGCCAGGTACCCCCCCCCTGTCTATAATAGAAATCTCACCTGTCTGTTTAAATGTATGTATGTTGGTATGTCTGCCTAAAACTTTTGACATAGGCAATGGATTTTCATGAGATTGGTATCGTTTTGAAGCTCCACCCTTCGGATGACAAATATCGAAAAATTGGCTAAAAACTTTAATTCCTTCACTCTCAACTGGGCACTTTTCTACAGGGAGGCGGTTCTTTCGACGATATTTTCAAAAGTTATCCCCTTTTTTCGATTGACTAACCTTAATTTAAACCTTTGCCATTTCCAGTTTGGTGATGGACGCAATGGCAAAGACGTCATTTTTTTTTCACATTCTTTTCCTCGTTCGTGCTTCAAGCCTGTCTGCCTATTACCACTTTTTTTTTTTTTTTTGCTCAACACACACCTCCAAATACCCAGGCAACGCCAGGCACCCAGACTAGTTTATTATACAAATCTCAAACGTCTGTTTATGTGTATGTAAGTTTGTATGTCTGCCAAAAACTTTCAACACATGCGACGGATCATGATGAGATTGGTATTGTTTTTAAGCTTGACGTCTTGGACGACAAATATAGAAAAATTGGCCCAAAACATTAATTCCTTCACCCTGAAGTTGTCCATTTTTTACAAGGAGGGGTAGCTTTTTTTGTTGATATTTTTGCAAATCATCGTCTCCGTTGGATTGATTACGCTTAATTTCAACACTCGATTTCTGGTTTCACAATGGACGCATCGGCTAAGACGTTACACTTTTTTTTATCTCAACATTGCTATTTTGACCCCCCACCCACCCACCTCTACGACCACATTTTTTTTTTGAATGGGGGTCCTTACTACACAAGCTCAACAGACCCGGGCAACACCAGGTACCCCCGCTAGTTCTTATATAAAAACAAAAATTAGCAATATGACTTATTATATAAAATTTAATACCGGATGATAACACAATCTAAAAAAAATAATTCTTATGACCATTTTTCTCCTCTTTTGTTAGGAGAATTCTATTTGATAAATTTTTTTTTTTTTTTTTGGTAATTTGTTTGTTTTTTGAACTTTACAATTATTTTCTCTTGTATGTGTGAAATGTTAAATTTTAATAATTTGTAATTTTTGGATGACTATTTTAATCTTGGTTGTTATTTTCACAATATTCCGGATTCTTCTACCCACTCATGGCTAAAAAAATGAGGATAATCTATCCCAGTGGATTAAATAAAGGGTTCACTTTGAAATTCTGTACAAGTTCCAAGTTCAACAAAAAGATTTAAAATTCAAAAAGATGCATCTGGAAAAGATCGGAGACTACATTGGCCAAAATGTGAAAAGATAAAACATCTTGTCTGAATTTTTTAGTTTTATGTTTTGTTTTTATGGAAATTGCTCCAGACAAGGCATGAAACCACTTGTTGTAAAAAGATAAAATAATAAAAAACACTTCAAGGTCAGAAACTGTTCAACGATAAGTATTAGATGGAATAGATTCTGACCTAGAAAACAGCAATTCTTCCCTCTTTGTCAGAAATATCACTCATGGAACATGAGGACTAAAGAACAAAATAAGGGAAGCAAGAGTAACAAGGATGCTGAAAGTAAACCTAGTTACTTAGTTATGGTTAGGAGAGATGAATAGTTATTGGTTACATTTTTTTTTGGAGGCGGGGTGGTCTTCACTGTAGCTCATAATTATTATATTTAATTTTGATCTGATCTCCAGTCTTCGTGCATGGTGTTCATTTAAAGTGATGTTTTTTCTATCTTTTATGCCACAGGTTCTTGCAGCCACTCTCCTGGCAAAAGAGGAGGAAAAAAAAAAACTTTACATAATTCATATTTCTAATTTTTCTCTTTACATAAGGATGGAAAAAAAAAAAAAAAAAAAAAAACCCAAAGATGTGTATGAATTGGAAAACTATGTAAACCTTTATAGCAGCCAAAACTTGCTACAATAATAGGCAGGAGTTAATTCTCGCGGCTCAAGATTTGAAATCTATTTTCTCCCTGGCTTGTCCAATCACAAGCCAGCTCTCAATCACATGACCGAGTACATAAAGGGCAAAATCTGAAACTCTTACTCCTCTTCCCTCCTGAGCAGCAAACTTCACGTGGGCCTTTGACCCTAGGCTGAACAGGAGTACAACAAGCTAACATGGCGACCTAACTCCCATTTGTTTTCACATGCGGTATCCAAACGAACATTCTTTATCATGCTGCAGAACTGCTCTCGTTGATACACACACACTACAACATGTAAATACACTGAAGACCTTGCTCTTTCTTTCTCCTTTAACCAGCCTCCTTCGTCTCGATGACTGCTGGCTGCAGGCACATGTGGACTGAGCTGTTCTCTCCTCAACAAAATGGCAATATATTAAATCTATCTTTACACAAAAACACTTCCACCTCCTAACCCGTTCCTCTTGTGTACACAATACTAACGAAGATGACAAATAAAGTTGCTTTTGAATATAGAATGAAACTCCATTTCGTTATCTTTTATTCACTCATGGTTCCTAGTCTCATGTATATTCCCAACAAGAGAAATGATATTAGGTTTTTGCAGCTCTTGCAAGGAGATGTCAACGTCCTCTACCATACAGCACCTGATATTCTCAAATGGTCACCCATCTGGTGTTGACCATACTCAACATTGCTTAACTTTGGTGATTTAATGAGAACTGGTGTCAACATGATTATGACGTATATCATTTTTTATCGATATACAACATAACATTTTAACCCCCCCTCCCCCGTATTTCCTCCTATGTTTGAAAACATGCTATGCGACATATAAATATCCGTACATGATGTTGCCAAGCTAATAAAAAAAAAAACTCGATTCCAGTAAAGCAACTGGCCCTGACGGCATTCCTATTAAAGTGCTCAAAAAGCTTCAACCAGAACTAGTTCCCATACTGACAAAGCTATTTAAGCACTATCTTAAGGAGAATTGCTTCCCAACACCCTGGAAAATCTCATTGGTATGCCCCGTATTTAAAAATTCAGGTGATCACTCATCTCCCTCTCCATACAAACCAATCAGTCTCCTGTGCATCATGAGTAAGTTGCTAGAACCTGTAGATTAGAGAGTAGTCAACCATCTCAGCAAAAATAACTTCCTCAGTGACATGCAATATGGTTTCCATTCTGCTAGATCTACAGCTGATGTGTTAATCGTTATATCTCATAGGATTAGCGAATCTCTCGATGAAAGCTTGCTTTCTAAGGCAATTGTCCTTGACATATCAAAGGCTTTTGATGGGGTGTGGCATAAAGGTCTACTCCACAAAATCTCCAGCTACGATATAGCTGGAAACATCTTTTCAATTATTATATAATTTCTCTCTGATAGGTTCACAAGAGTAGAGGTTGATGGGCAAAGATCTGAAGCTCACAGAAGTAATGCTGGAGTTCCTCAGGGATCCATCCTGGGCCCAACTCTCTTCCGGATCTACATCAATCACATTCTATGATCATTCGTAGACATTTATGATGACGACACTACCATCTATGGCAACACTTCAAAGGCCGTAAACGACCAAGTTCTCTGATTCTCTCTCCTCTGATCTTGAGCACATGATGCAATGGGGAAAGAGGTTAATTTTAATGCATCTAAAACCAAATTTCTATCTTTCCATCATCAATGCTCTGATCCCCGTCTGGCATCAATTGAAATGAATGGCTCTCATCTTGAAGAAGCTTCATGTTTTGACAAACTTCTGGGCTTGACTTTTACGCCTGATCCTTTACACAGTAACAAAGAGAATAGAAACGAACAAATTCACAATTTCAAAAAAATTTTATTTAAAAACCGAGAGAAAAAAAAACGGAAAAGGAATTGTGGAGATGGGAAATCTTATGTTAATATCTAAATATGCTAAGCAGAAACTGTATCGATAAATGAACAAAGGCAAAACGAAAAAAAAAACACATCAATTCGTTGCACAAGAGAGAATAAGAGAAAGAAAGAGGGTAGACTTACAGTTCGTTGTTTTTTATATGAGATTTTAACTGTTCTGATTTCATGGCAACTGTATTCAATTTACATCATTTGTCATGTTCCTCCTGGGTCCTATACTAGTCCAGGTTTCACAAGTATCCCTCATTCGGGTCATCGTTCTCTCGCTGTGACTGCTTGTCAACATGTGTTCGTCTTTTTTTTTTTTTTTTTTTTTTTTTTTATTATTACATTTTCACCCCAAACAAGGCAAATTGCCACTTTGGTGTAGGGGGCTACTATCAGAGGCAACAACTACTGGGGTACTATGTAGGGATTTGGGCAGCAAGGTGTCGGTTCACGTTACACTTGAACTTCTGCACGTCAGTACTGTTGGGGAAGCAGGGACCTGGAATGGAATTCCAGAGTCTTGCGGTTCTGGGGAAGAAACTATTGGAGTAAAAAGATCTTTTACATCTAGGGACCTCTACAGTGTGGGGGTGGGATCTAGTAGCCTGTCGGGTTTGTCGAGGGTGCTCGCGTCGTGGGGGCACAAGTGATTGCAGTTCGTCAGAGCATTCACCACTAAAATACTTGTAGAAAAGGCAGAGGGATGCAACATTTCGTCGATGGGACAGAGGCTGAAGCTTAGATGCCAGTTCAGGGCCTATCAGGTTTGCGACTCTCTTTTGAACCTTGTCAAGGAGCGAGAGACTAGTAGCAGATGCACCAGCCCAGATGTGGCAGCAATACTCCATACATGGGCGAATGGTGGCCTTATAGAGGTACAGGATACTTTCGGGTGTTAGTAGTTTTCTTTTTCTTTCTTCTTCCTCATCCTTTGCATTCTGCTTCTGTTTTTTTCCTTCTTTGTTGGGTGTTTGGCAGTAAGAAACAGACATGAAAAGGTCAACTGGGTGCGCTTGGGTACTTCAAGATCACAGTAAGCAAATCTCATCAAGGAGTAAAAGAGGGTTTAGAACTTGCCTCCATATGTTCTTGCTATAATCTTTTCTCCTGCTATCTTCTCACCCTCTCTTTCTCCTTATGCATGTATTTGCCCTCTTCTTTGCTCTCTACAAACTCTCTCTCTCTCTCTCTCTACATTCTCTTCAGGACGGAGATGAATTAGTAAAACAGAAAAAAAAAGATATTTTCCCTTGACTTCAAAATAACATTTAAACTTTTCTTTTTTAAAACGCATAATCCAAAGTTGTGATTATATAACAGTATACATAACAAGTATATAGCATAGAGGACTGTGTTGTCTAGTGTGTATACGATGTCGAATGGTTTGCGTAATGTTCATATTTAGTGTAATGATGTATAAACAAAAGATATTCATGTAAACATGTCACGAGACACCAAGCAGGTCTCTTTTAATGTAAGTATATGTTCTCTTTACTGTTTGTCTCCTGTGTGGGTGCATATTAGGTTGAGAAGAAATTTAAATTACAATCGTTTTAAAACAATGTCTTTTCAGAACATTGAATACAAGATGGAAAATAAGCAAATTCGCACAATTTTCTTATTTCAATTCAAGCTAGGCTGAAAAGTTGCTGAAACAGCTCGCAATATCAACGAAGCATTAGGCCCAGGAACCACTACTGAACACGCAGCACAATGGTGGTTTAAGAAATTTTGTGGCGGCAATGTGAGTCTTGAAGAGGATGAATGTAGTGGTTAGCCATCGGATGTTGACAAAAATCAATTAAGAGCTTTAGTCGAAGCCAATCCACACACAAATGTTCAAAAACTTGCTTCTGAATTAGACGCAACATATACAACGATTTCCAACCACTTGAGAGAGATTGGAAAGACAAAAAAACTTGATAAATAGGTGTCTCATGAATTGAACAACAACCAAAAGAAACACTGTTATTGTTGTGAAGGAACATAACTGGCTATACACCGGTTACAAACTGTATATATATATTAGACTGTTTGGCAGACAGCGGCAGACAAGCAGTCGCAGTAAGACGGATAGTCTTACGTGTTGATTATCAGACTTTCTTCCCCATACTTGTTACTATGTACTTCTATTTACCTTAGGCGAGCAGCCTTACGTTTCTGTATTATAAATAAACCCCATTACACATACCACTCGGTGTAACTCACGTTTGTCTTTATTTCCTAAGTATTTAGGAATATAACAATGGCGACGAAAGGATGTTCTTTCTCTTAACAGAGATAAATTACCGTACCAAGGACTGTGTACAATGCAAGGATTTTTTGTTTTACGAAAAAAACAAACTACACAAGGATTTTTGACCACGTGCGTCAATGAATTTAAAAATTTTTCCTACCTAAAGTAGCGAAAAGTACGGATTTTTCTTCGTAAAGAACTCACAAGAAATTATAGAAACATGTTCAAGGTAAAGTGGAATTTATATTTATTTTGACAAGTAAAAAAAAAAAAAAAAAAAAAAAAAAAATGGTCGCAAGTTGAATTCGAAACTACACTAAAGGATTACGAGTTTCGAAAGAAAAAATATAAATACAACGACTATTGTACCATTTTATGCCACGTGGGAACGGCAGCCATATATTTTTTTTTTTTTTTTTGGAAAATTAATTGTTTGTTATTGCCTTTATATAAATAATTGGAACTATTTGTCGTGGGAAGTAAGAAATATTTTGTGTATGAACTTACGTTGTTGAAAAAAAACAAAAAAAAACAAAGAATTATTTTACAAAGCCTGTTGAATTACTATGGATGAACTTTGTTGAAACGTGTTGTGTCTGCATATTGCTACTAATTTACGATATACGTAAATTTACGATTTTTCTTTGGAATTATTGTGTAGAATTCGAAAAGACATTTTTGTACTAGAAGCTAACATGGAACAATTAGCAGAGTTAACTAAGGCTCTAGCCCTTAGCATCCAGGAACAGACAAAAATGACTCAACAATTTTTAGCGCAACAACAACAACAAATTCAACAACAACAGCTACAGCAACAGCTGCAACAACAACTAGAAAGAACACAAAAAACTTTAGAGGCACAACAAGAACAAACAAACATACTACAACGACAAATGTCGACACAGCAAAAGAATTTAGAAAAGCTAATTCTAACGTCGACCGGGAAGAAGACTAATTTCTCTGCCGAGGGTATTTCAAATTCACTAACGGAATTTCGTTACTCCCCGGATACTGGTGTTACTTTCCCTGCATACTACAGAAGATACGAAACAATTTTTACGAAAAGATGTTTAGACTGGACCGATGAGGAAAAAGTTACCCTGCTACTACAAAAACTGGGTACTGATGAAAACACCAAGTATGCAAATCTAATTCTACCAAAAAAACCGGAGGAGGTTTCGTTCGAGGAAACAATTAGTACCTTGTCGAAAATATTTGATAAAAGGGATAGCCTATTTCACTCTAGATACAAATGTTTGAACATTCAGAAGGCAGAAGCTGAAGACTATCTAGAATATGCTTGCACTGTGAACTGTTTATGCGAATCATTTAAATTGAATGAAATTTCCGCAGACCAATTTAAATGTTTAATCTTTGTACAAGGTCTCACAGCACCAAGGGACAAAGATATACGTTCACGGATCCTAACAATTATGGAGGCGGATCCTAACATAACATTGCAAAAAGTCACTGAAGAGTGTCAACGTCTGATTAACATAAAGAAAGACAACACTCGCATTGAAGAGAAAAATATTTTTAAGGTGCAGCAAGTAAAAAGGCAAGGGACCACAAGAAAGTCCAGGTTCCAAGAACACAGGATCCTTAAAGGATACAAAGACCCAAAGCTAAAGTGTAAATGTTGTGGTAGTTTAAGACACAACAATAAGACCTGCTGGTTTAGGAACAAAATATGTTATGAATGTGGTCTCAGAGGTCACAAGGGAACATACTGTGCCCAGAAGAAAAGACAAGGGACCGATAATGTAAATACGCTTCGCATGAATAAAGAAAAAAGCTGCGAAAGACGGAAATATGTTGATGTTCGGATAAATGGACATCTGGTTACATTGCTTCTGGATAGCGGTGCAGATATTAGTATTATAAATGAAGATATATGGAAAAGGATAGGTCGACCTGAATTAACGAAAACTAGAAAGACGGCGAGAAGTGTGTGCGGCAAAAGATTAGAGTTCAAGGGAGAATTAAAATGCAAAGTGACATTCGCTAACCAGACTCATAAATCCAAAGTGTACGTCGTACCAGGAAAGAATACATGCCTGTTTGGGGTAGATTGGATTGTCCTATTTAATTTATGGGAGAAACCCATAAATTCGTTTTGTAACGTTTTAACTGCAGAAAAAGCAAACCAAAGGGAAGACTTCCTGAAGGATTTGAAAACTGAATTTCCCAATGTTTTTGCCGAAGGACTAGGACTCTGTATTAAGACAGAGGCAAAATTTGAATTAAAGAAAAATGCCACTCCAGTATTCAAACCTAAAAGGAATGTGCCTTTTTCAGCGATGGACGCAATCGAAAAAGAGTTGGATAGACTTCAACAACTGGAAGTCATTGAAAAAGTTAACCACACAGATTGGGCAAGTCCAACCGTGTATGTAAAGAAAAAAAATAACAGAATAAGGGTCTGTGGAGATTTTTCAACGGGTTTAAATGACTGTCTATTGGACCATAATTATCCCCTTCCGTCCGCAGAAGATCTGTTCTCTAAGCTTAACGGAGGAAAAATTTTTTCTAAGATAGACCTCTCAGATGCTTACTTGCAAATTAAGATCAGCGATGAATGCTCCAAATACTTAGGCATAAATACTCATAAGGGCATTTTTAAGCTAAAGAGGCTTCCTTTTGGATTAAAGGTTGCTCCTGCTATTTTCCAGCAAATTATGGACACGATGCTGGCAGGGTTGGAATTTTCAATGGCCTACCTTGACGATATCCTAATTAAAAGTGAAAATTTGCAAGATCATAAGAAGCATGTAAAAGAAGTATTCAAAAGAATACAGGAATTTGGTTTTAAATTGAGCCCAGAAAAATGCGATTTTTTTATGAAAAAAATTAAATATCTAGGTCAAATAATCGACAAAGAGGGTCGAAGACCGGATCCACAAAGGACTGAAGCAATTGAAAAGATGCCTGCTCCAGATTCAGTGACAAAATTAAAATCGTTTTTGGGATTAGTTCAATACTATGCAATTTACATCCCTAACATACATAATTTAAGAGCTCCTCTTAACGAGTTACTGAAAAAGGGTGTTAAATGGAACTGGAATAAGGAATGTGAATCTGCTTTCCAAAATATCAAAAGATGTCTACTGTCAGACTTAGCATTGGCACATTTCAATCCAGAAAAGGAACTAATACTAGCAACGGACGCCAGTGATTACGGTGTTGGCGCTGTATTACTTCACAAGTATGAGGATGGTAGGACAAAAGCTATCGCCCATGCTTCAAGAACGTTGGTTGCAGCGGAGAAAAATTACAGCCAAATTGAAAAAGAGGCGCTGTCGATAATATTTGGAATTACAAAGTACAATCGATTTCTCCATGGACGATCTTTTATTTTGCAAACCGACCATAAACCCCTACTTACCATATTTGGATCAAAGAAAGGCATTCCCACACATACTGCGAATCGATTACAGCGATGGGCTGTAACCCTCTTAAACTATCAGTTTAAGATGGAACATGTATCCTCAAAAAAGTTAGGACACGCAGATGCATTATCACGGTTGATCCCTAAAAGAAGCGAAAGTTTCGAAGAAACGGTAATTGCTGCGCTTAAAGACGAAAGTGAATGTACAAGTTCAATGTGTAATATGATACGTGAACTTCCGGTAACTTTCGAAAAAATAAAAAAAGAGGCAGTAAATGACATTTTCTTAATGAAAAATCAATTGGGATGGATAAAAAAAAATAAAAAGGTAGATCAAACAACGCCTTTTTCCATCTGTGAAGATGTGCTCATGTATGGTGAGAGGATCGTAATTCCACTAACGTTACAGAGGAAAATTCTGAAGGAATTTCATACAGGTCATCCGGGCATTTCGAGAATGAAATCCCTTATGAGAGGATATGTGTACTGGCCTGGTATAGACAAGGAAGTTGAAAAATGTGTCAAGACATGCAGAGGATGTCAATTAGCAGCTCGAGATCCTCCAGTAAAAACGACGCCATGGCCAAAGACGGACCTACCCTGGTCACGTCTGCATATTGATTATGCGGGACCTATAAATGGTTATTTTTACTTGATTATTGTAGATTCTTTTTCAAAATGGCCAGAAATATTTAAGTTTAGACATCCAACAGCAAAAAACACTGTGAGTGCGCTTAATGAAATTTTTAGCCGTTTTGGAGTGCCAAAAACCTTAGTGAGCGATAATGGAACAGCATTTACTGCTCATGAATTCAAAGAATTCTGTGACTCACTAAATATTCTACATATGACAACACCTGTGTACCATCCACGATCGAATGGGTTGGCCGAAAAATTTGTAGATACGTTTAAAAGGGCACTTAAGAAAAATCTTACTACGGACACAGACGAACAATGTATTCAAACATTTTTAGCAATTTACAGGGTGACACCAAATCCTAATAATAATGTCAATTCTTCCCCGGCTGAGCTAATGTTTGCAAGAAAGATAAGATCTGTCTTCGATAGGCTGCTACCAGAGAAAAAGAAAGTTTTCAAAAAAGAAAACCTTAATACCAAGTGCTTCTCCCCAGGTGAAAATGTATATTTCAAAAATTTTCAAAATGGACGAAATCAGTGGGTTGAAGGTATTATCAAAAAAAGGATTGGGAGCATGGTCTATACCATCCAAGGATTAAGTTTTGTCTGCAAAAGACACAGAAATCAAATACGTCCCAGACTGTCTCCAAATGTGGAAGAGACACCAATGGAAACATTGTGCGATATTTTTGATATACCAAAACCAGCGTGTGTACCGCAAACAATGAATATTTCGCCTGAACCGACCATACGGGCTGGACAGAAACCTTTACCCCGGGTAACGCTGACCAGAAGGAAAAGCGCAAGAAAGAGAAAAGTTACCAGGAGATTAAGCCCTGACCCTAAAAGGAAGAGGTATTTAAGCTAAAATCAGGAAGATTTCAGCTTCAGGGGGAGGTGTTGTGAAGGAACATAACTGGCTATACACCGGTTACAAACTGTATATATATATTGGACTGTTTGGCAGACAGCGGCAGACAAGCAGTCGCAGTAAGACGGATAGTCTTACGTGTTGATTATCAGACTTTCTTCCCCATACTTGTTACTATGTACTTCTATTTACCTTAGGCGAGCAGCCTTACGTTTCTGTATTATAAATAAACCCCATTACACATACCACTCGGTGTAACTCACGTTTGTCTTTATTTCCTAAGTATTTAGGAATATAACAGTTATAAAGTGTCATCTTCCCTTCTTTTACGAAACAAGAAGGGGGCCTGTTTCTTGACCGGGTTGTGACTTGTGATGAAAAGTGTCTTCTTTACAACAACCGGCGAGACTAACTAAATATAGTTAGATGCCGACAAAGCTCCATGACACTTTCCAAAGCCAGAATTGTCAACATCCAATGGCCAACCACTATGCTCATCATCTTCAAGACTCGTCACCGCCAAGAAATTTCTAAAATCACCATTGTACTGTGCGTTCAGTAGTAGTTCCTTGTTCAACATTGTAGCTTTTTAAATGCCAGTGAAACCATTACAGCAGAGAAGTACTGTCAACAAATAGATGAAATGCATTAAAAACTTTGACAACAACACCAGGAAAAGGCCCAATTTTATCTGACTGCACATCACTAAACCAACTCTGCAGAAGTTTAATGAATTAGGCTAGGAAACTGCCTCATCCACCATACTCTCCAAACCTTTCACACAGTGGGCTGGCAAGTGGACATATGGATTTTTAGCAACTTCCTCAAATCATTATGAAACCTATATAGTTGAACAGCTAAGAGTCTGAGTTTGCAGAAAATAGGCTCAAACTTTAATTATTTCTCAAGATATGTCTGTTTGAAGTTCGTGAATTTCGAATTTTTGCGAAATTTCAACTACAGTGATTTTACAAGCAGTAAATTTGGATGCACCTGAAGAATTGCTCAAAATTTCTTCCAGAAACGCCTAAATATGTCCTATAAGCCCCTTAGATAATGTCAGATTCCCTAAATTTACTTCATTATAAAAAATGGAACATATGAACAAGTTTTTGACCTGTTTTTTTTTTTTTTTTTTTCACAAAATTTACCATAAAAATGAGCATTTTTTTTCCATAAAAATTTCAAAAATTTCCCCGGCCGGTATATTTTAACGAGAGATTGTAAAAAAGCCCCAAGATAAAATTTCTCATGCTTCACAAATAAGAATCTAGACATAGAAGCTATCATAATCCAAATGCGTGAAAAAAAATTCACTCTCAGGAACAATTTTAATTCTAACATACTGAAAAAATTTGAACTTGCCCATTTTTTCATAATTTTGGACAACCCACAATGACCGTTTAAACAATAAATCCAGATAATTCTTGTCATTCTTACTCAAATTTCATCATTCAGACCACTTTTCCGATGTTTTTTAGCGTGCAGAATCCAAATCTGGCACCAGAAAACCATGAAACTGCACTGTTTTCTGGAAAATCCTGATCTTTACCCTTTTTCAAGCTATTTTCAGTTAAATATTGACCGTAAACCAGAAAAAATTCTGGATTTTTTTCCAAATTTATCCATTATAATTGAATATTTCCATTTTTCTCATTTTCAATATATCACATTTTTTCTTTTCTCACATTTTATTTACTTTTCAATATACAATCATAATAAATGGCATGACGAACATTGCTCTCATTGAGATTTTCAAGAACTGCAAGAGATCTTGATTCAACAAAGAGCCAGACTTCGATGAAATTGTGAAACAGGTCTCATCCAAGCTAGAGGTCCCACCTAGTGATAAACTTCTATCTGACATCAAAGTCATGTTCAAAGACTTTCAGCAGCAACAAAACAAGAATCATTCAGTGCTGTTTATCCAGGCCATTTGATGAGAAGATAGTGCTCCAACGTCATAACTATGTACAAGGCAAAGGGTCCTTTGGAGGAAGTCAGTGACCGTCAACAACGCCGATGACTGAGCGACTATATAGATTTGACCAAAGCTGCTGCTCAAGCACAGAACACTTCCCTACCAAAATGTTTGCCTTCAGTATGAAGAACAAATACCTTCAAAACAAAGAGGTTGCTAAAGTGGTATACTCTATCCTACAAAAGGAGTCCATCCCAGACCAACATGTTTCATTATTGGTTGCATGTACCATCTACGAGAGTGGCAAAATGACCAAACGGATTAACGCAGACATTCGTTTACTCCTGAAAGATGCTGGAGCTGATGTTCTTCCATCGTACGACAAACTGTTGAAATTTAAGAAGGAGCGGAGGCCAAGTGTACAAAAACTTGCAACTTCGTACAGTAGTGTGAAGTACGATTACTTGCAGTGCTTGCAACTTACGTTGGCGCAATTGTTCGCATCACTTCAGTTTCCCGCATTTCACAACCTCAACGAGATCCAACCCAAAACCGCTCACCCAAAGAATCGATAGCAGTGAATTAAGAGCCAAGATTGTACTGCACATGACTGTCATTTTAACCATCATTACCTCGAATAGAAAAGTGAAAATTGACGACTTCAAAAGAATTTTGTCACGTTACATATCTCCATGTCTATTCAATTCCATGGATTGATATCACTCCAAGTGCTCATGTTGTTCAGGGCACTGCTGAGTCAATTGCAGAAAATGGTAACATTAGTCTGCTCAACTATACAGAATCTGGCATTGAGGCAAATAACAAGTTCCTATGTCAGTATCAGATAAATAAGTTTCGAAAGACAAACCAATTTGACAATTTATCAGATTATATTAACAGACTCTAGGACAAGAGTGATCCCATTGTTATGAAGACATTAGGTCATAGCATTAGAAGTTACGAGCAGCTTAAAACTGCAATTCATGGTTGCAAAAGTGAATATGAGTCTTTGTTGTGCTTTTTGATGATGATGATGCATGACCAGTTATCTGATACATTGAATTAGTTTTTTTCATTGTGTAATCTTCTAGTAGTGTATTTTCTCATTCTAACTGAATATTTGAAAAGCTTGTTTTATGCAGTATCAAATAGAGGTCTCATCTGTCTTCTTAGCTTGAATAGTTTTAAAAGATACAGACATTTAAAGTTTATCCATAAATGTCTAAATTTTGTCTGCAACAAAATTTGTTTTTGTCCATGGAGACTTAAAAAGAATGATTTTTATGTTGAATATCAGCTTTCCAACATCCTACGATGGTATAATAC
Source organism: Euprymna scolopes (assembly GCF_053919585.1). Classification (NCBI taxonomy): domain Eukaryota; kingdom Metazoa; phylum Mollusca; class Cephalopoda; order Sepiida; family Sepiolidae; genus Euprymna; species Euprymna scolopes. Next base: position 26,662,428 of record NC_136484.1, on the reverse strand, counting down.
CTTATTTGATGTCAAAAATGGACTCGAAGAACAAAAAAAAAAAAAAAAAAAAGAAGCATAACCACTTACATTATAGGTATAAATAGGTAAATGTTCGCTTGACCCACCAATTAAGTCGACTGTATCTCACCTACCAACTACCACTTTCTCAAGCATCTTTACAACTTTCTCCGTGAGAAATGCTTCAAAAACCTAAGCGATATCAAAAACGCCTTCAGTGACTTCATCGCCACCAGAACATAAGATTTTTATGCTATTGGCAAAAATACCCTTGTTTTGCGTTGGTAAAAGTGTATTGATTCTGATGATGCTTATTTCGATCAATAAATTTTTGTTTGACTCAAGACATGTTCATCTGAATTTAAAAGTTAAAAACCACAAAAACTTTCTTGTCAATCTGATAATTAGTTTACAAACACATGTACAAACATAAAAAATAGTAATATGGTGATGTGTACTTATACATTATGGCTCTTCAATACCAGACAACTAACCCTAGTTTTATCTGGTTTCATTTCCCCAGCAGTTGTCTTTGATTTAAAGTCCCATAACATGCTGTGAATGAAAATTCTTCCCTCCAAAGGGAATGCAAAATACAAGGTTATATTCTACATACAACTTTATTTCCACCTTCCCTCGGAGTTATCAAATGTTCTCTCTGGATTCTACATCCTGCTATATATATATATGCCTGAATGCACTTCAGTGGACCTAAAAATATATTGACCGATTCTGAGTTCAATCCCTGGTAAAATCGACTGACTCTCTTGACTAACTTTCACCCCGCTGATGTTTTATGTCTATATAATATAATCGTTTCTTTGTTATATCCTACATAAGCCTTTCATCTCAGGTCATCCTTGTCATTGTTAACTAAATTTGGTCACTCTTTTTTGGTTATGTAAATGTAATTATTTATGGTAACTCTAGTATTATTGTTTTGCTAAACTAAAATTCCAAGTCTCATTATATAAATATTTAACTGGCTTAAAAAATATTTGACTCAGTAAATATTTTGATTGCGACTCTAAAATCTGCTATTGAAAATATTTCAGATTTCAATAACATTGAACATATTGTAATATTATATTTTGTTTCATTCACTCTCACAAGTAATCAGGCGCTGCCCAGGAATCATAATATTTAATATAACCATCATGCAAATTTTTAATCTGGTCAGATAGTTTTTGAGTTATCAAGGTTTCTACTTCATACAATATGGTGAAGTAAGGCCAAAATCTAATTTTGGCCGTTCCTTATGATGTTAGGTGGAAATATGTAATTTTATGATTAACTTGTTCTTGCTTTTAAACGTATTTGTAGTGTTGCATCATTCTCATGCATGTACCACGCCACTATAGACAAAGTTGTGGTTGAGTTTACAACAGTTTTGTCTTTAGCACCATGTACATGCGAATGACTGCTGGGCTCCTACTAATTCTACCTTTCTACAAATGGAAAAGAACGGCAGCGCTATGATGTTTTTGTGTATTTTTGATTTTTTACAGGGAAGTCAGCACTTATCAAGGCTCAAAGACTACTCAAGGATAATGGTTTATGCATGTACAGTGATGGAAGTTTGGTAGAAATTGACTATTTAAAGGGACACCCCAACAAGAATTTGTTTACATTGGACTTGAAGACGACCATGTTGTAGTCAGTTTGAAAACAGGCTAGTGGAACAGAATTCCACAGCCGGGCAATTCTAAGAAAGAAGCTGTGTTCATGGAACTTGCGTTTAAATTTAGGCACAAATAGAGAATGGGGGAAATTTTTGATAGTGATTGTAGCTAGGCGAGTGCTTTTTGTGAAAGTTTGGGTTTACTTTAAGACTCATAACTTTCACTTCCCAGTGAGTGATGTTTCTGACAAAGGGGGAAGAATCACTATTTTCTGGCTAGTATGAACATGAACCAAGCTCTTAATAGATAAACTGAGGTACACACATGTCAAGTGAAAGTAATAGGGGAAAAGAAAGGCAGAGGAAAACTTAAAACCACTCAGTCAAAGATAAACTCAAGCAATGGCACATTGAAACCAACGTAAACGAGTTTCATGGAGTATCACTATGGCAACGTGCAACACACATATCTGATGTAGGAAAGATACATTAAAAGAAGTTCAAGGAAAAGTATTTATCCTCTATTTTTTAATTTTATTTTTATACTAATGGGTCACCACTAGGCCAAAAGCCACTTGAGGATAACCTGCCAGTGTTAGCATTGTGATGCGGTCTCTGACGTTGGTAGGGCCATTTTGAATGACAATAGCGTTTTTGGGTTTTGCTAAGAACCACACTGCCAATTAATATAAATTGTTTATAAAAGTTATGTTTTAGTAAAGGAAGCAAATGAAAATGGAAATAGATGAAACCTTGAGGAATATTAGACATTTTTTCATGTAAGAAATCCTGTCTAAAAATTAATTACAGCATTCTGTTTGTTTTTTTTTTTTGGTGCAAGTCGACTGTAGCATGAACAGCTTTCTAAACAAGTGGCTTTTCCAGTAAATCTCCATCTCAGCTCGAGTTAGGAGCACTCCCATAAGAGTCAACCCCAGTCGCCATGGTGACCAGAAAAATGAGAAAGATGAAACATTGAAGAATATTACGGTCACCCGTTAGCAAGTACTAACAGTATTTTGTAAAGGAAAAATTGAGAAAAAACAAAATTTTATAACAAAACATTTTTATATCTAAAATTTACAAGAATAGAAAAGTTATTCAGAGGTTTTTCGTTTCATTTTACTTCAGTTGAAGTTCTCAAAAAATCAAGGGGTCCCTTCCTAGGATCTAACACTTAATCTCTGTATGGGATGGATATTCAAATATTGCATTAAATCTCATTTACATCTCAAATGTTGAGTTAATAAACAAGTTACAAACATTACTTTTCCTCTCTGGGATTGGCCAGTTGAATATGTTATAGTATGCCTTTCTCGTGATCTCTTGGTCTTACTCGATTCCAGGACAAGAATTCATCTAGTCTGGTGGAGTAATCAGCTTAGTCCTGTTACTATAGACATTTTGACAAGGTTCACCATTTTTCATATAAACTACTGTGTTAGCCAGAGGAGATCTTATTTATGCTGTGAATAATATATGATTTCAAATATTTAGTCAGTGTTTACTTGTAGGGAAATGTATCCTCATGCCAGGTTTCTTCACAAACTCGTGTACAGAGAGACGACACTAGACATGCGAGGACAGTGTCTAGTAGGCATTCAAGTTCCAGTAGGCTGTATTAATTTGCTTCCCCACGAGAGCAAATTAGGCATGAGGCCGTTTTTTAATGTGGAGAGGGGGGAAGGGGAGGGAAAAGGGGACCAGCTCCCAAGAGGTGGGAAATGGGAGCTGAATAGTGAGAGCCTCTTGGTATATAGGGTTGCCCCTACATGGACCAGGAGCTCATTGCCACAAGGACAATGATATTTGATTGCTGCATCTGCTCGAACAGATACTATACTTTGATTTTGGCCAAAAGTTCCAGTAGGCATTATGTTCATAATGTAAATAATATGCGGATATAAGTAATATACGCGAATATTTGGCAGCTTAGCACTGTGTATGTGTGTTGGTTTACCTTATTTTTGATAGTGTATGTATAAATGTGAGTGAGCTGATAAAGACTCGTATGCAAGTCATTGAAGACATTCTTGGGTCTGTCGGTGCAGTTCCATAATTATAAAGAAATCTCATTTGGCCACTGTTCTTATAGGTTTGGTTAATTTGACACAGGATTATTACGTTTTGAGTTTAAAACGATTGTCATTGTTTGAAATACTTTGAGTTAACATGTTCTTGTGAAAACTAACTTGCTTTTAAAATTGACGAGTAGAGCAAATCGCAACGAAGCAGAAAAAGAAAGAGTAGCATTCATCTGAGTCGCATCTCAATATCACTACAGCATACTGTAAAGTAAAATTAAAATAAACGTTTAATATGAATTCACTCACATTCTTAGAGATGCATGATGTAACACAAGTCGAAATCCAGCTACTCCCCAAAAAAGAGGGAAGCACTTAAATGGATATAAAAATAACCATATTAAAATCTGTCGACATTCCTTCATAAAGTCGCCTCAGACAATAGGCAATAAATCTATCTCTCCTCCTAAAAATGAAACAAGCCTGGTAGGATGAACTGTTCCTAAATATAAAAACCGGTTCAATTTAGAAATTTGTTTAAACAGACTTTTGAAAAAAGACTTTTAAAATAACAAAAATCAATTGGTTACACATCTCCATTTGCTGCTAATTGGCCATGAAATGGTGTACTCATAGGAAAGTGATCCCATATTCTAAAATATTTAATTTTTTTTTTTATTCCTTTTTATGGAAATTTTTAGGCAGTTTAGATGTAATGCTCTGCCTAAAAAAAAAAAAAAAAAAAAAAAAAAAATTCTGAGAAACTACGATAAGGGTACTAAAAAATATTGTTTTAATTTATTTTTTCTTTTTAATTTTATAAAGCTCGTTTTAACACTTATTCATAACAAAACGATGCCACATAAACCACACAAAGCAATTCAGATATTTAACTTATCCTTGTTTTCACTTTGCAAGTCAAGATCAATGTGTAGTATCATTTTAAAACCCGGACCTCCCAAAAGTAAAAGTGAAGAGACCGGCTCTTATTTTTATGACCCTAACAGTTGAAAAACAGTTATATTTATATTAAACTGACACCAGGTGTCACATCTTAATGAGCTGGACGGGGAGGAAGGGGGCAAAATAATTGAATAATACCATAAATGTTTAATTTATTTAATCAAATGTAGTCATCATAAAACAAAAAAGAGTTTTGTGTGTGTGTGTGTGTGTGTGTGTGTGTGTGTGTGTGTGTGTGCCTTCTAAACTGTTTAACATGTTGATGCTAAAAAAAAGCAGTAATGTCCTGACCAAGAAACAAAATGGAGGGCCAAATAGAGTTTTATGCAAAAGCGGAAGCTAATAGTAAAACGAAATACGAAACCAGCATACTAATAAAAAAATTAAAAAAAAAAAAGCATAATTTTTCACTTTTTACAGGTTTATATCCCAACCTTTATTCTATTTTGTCCAACTACTACATTCACTCTAAGCGGGTTCAACTGGCTTCCTTCAAACGAAGAAGTGTTAAAAGAATATTAAATTCGCAGGCTGTCTCCAGTCGCCTGTAATGTTTGATGCATTTTTGGTCAGGAAGCCAGTATCTTCAGACAGCCTGATCTGGTAGCACCAGATGCCCTAATAGATATTACCACGCTGGATCAAAGTGAACCAGAGAGCAATGGTAACTAAAGAGCAACTCCACATTCCCCACTGCCCTCAAATGGGGCCTCATCCACTGGATGTCTTTTAAAATCATATTCAATCGTGTCATTTCTCTAACCAGACACACACTTAACTGTTCCTTAAAGAAAACTTGGCACTCATGCTCATTTTACGTTAAATTTATATAGAAAAGTGATCCTACTTTTTGAAAAAAGTAATTTCTTCATATCATGAAAACTATTTCTCTTCGCTTTTAAATATTATATTCGCTTTCCGCACCCCGAATACCTGTAAAAGTCGTCAATTGTAAAGGACTTTTGGGAGTTGGAAAGAATCTTGACATTGACCAAAATAAAATAAAATAAAATTCCGATATAGAAGAAAACGTGCTTTTTTAAAAGCAGTGCCAAGTATTGACCATCCCAAACTATTAAACCAACATCACGACGACAATGAGAAAAGAAATTAGAAATAATTCTCAAACAAAACCAGAACCACGCCGTGAAAAGGGGGCTTGTTTGGTACTCCTACAGTTTATCGCCGAAAATGGAAACGACATTTTATTTCGAGCACCTGTCGATTAGAATCAGAGGAAGAAATCAGTATTTTAAACTATGGCCTAAGTAGGAAATAAATAACAAAAAAAAATTAAACTCCCGGAAAGAACTATGAAAAAAAGTAAATAAAGAAAGTGAAAGAGAACATAAAATTCATGCAAACGGGAAAACTTTTCATGAAACAAATTTTTTTATTAAAAACAGAAAATAAAAAAGACATTATTATTAAAAGCAGAAAATGAAAATGACATTCATAATTATTTAAACTGAGCGAGCACCATTTGAAAACCAAAACATTATTGTATTGCCCCCTTAACATTTGTTTTGGGCTCAAATCAAGTTAAAAAGTTTGATCCATGTTCAAGGAATCTACATCTAAAATTTCAAGTGTTTAGACCCAAAATTGGCGGAGGAGTATGATAGAGTTTTCAAAGGCCAAATCGTTGAACTTTGACCCCTTGACCGTCAAATTTCTGGCCGAAAACAGATTAAAAAATTTCCCCAAATCTCAAGTCTGTAGACTGAAAATTGACAGAGAAATTTGCAATTTGGTAGGGAAATATACACAGAGGATCTCACTTTTTATAGATTTGAATTTTTTTAGATCAATTTTTCGAATCTAAACCATTTTTTTTTTTAAAGTTTACTATACAAGTATCAAGTTAGAACTGATATGAGACGGTCACGGTCATCTGGGCAGATTCGATGATCGCTCAAAACTCGAAAATGAAACAATACTGATAGAACTCCAGCCAATAAATATCACGGTTCTTGTTTTAATTTAGCAACTCGACACTACTTGTGTTTTAAACTAATAATAAAAAATAAATTAAAAAAAAGAAAAACAGAAACAAGAAACGCTTTCAAAATAAGTTAAAAAAAAAAAAAAAAAAAAAAAAAAACTTGTCCAGGTAATTAGAAAAGTAACTTTGGTAACATGAATTTGTTAAATATTTGTTTCTTTACCATTTTTTCGGTTTGTTATTTAGATGCTTACGCACTTTTGCTCCCGCGTTATTTTTGTTTGTTTTTTAAATAGTATTTTTCACCTTCAATTCAAGCTTTACGATCTTTCATATTAAAGTGGAGTTTGTATTACTGTACACACTCACTACACAGATTCGAAAAAGTTGTCAAAAAACAAATATATAACAAATAATTGTTATCAAAGGCAAGATAAGTTACTTTTCTACCAAATTGGATATATTTTTTGTGTTTTTATTCAATGTATTGTAACATGTTTATTCAGCTCGAAAAACATGCAGTGTTTACCGATGTATTGGAAAATTCAAAATGGCGCTCGACTCTCTCTTTAACACGGTAAGTTTGTGAAAAGATAAATAATAAACTAGACAAAATACTATTAAAAAAACACCGAATATATGTCAACTTATGTCACGGTAACATATATTGAGTGAATTTCTAACAGTATTTTGTCTAGTTTATTATTTATAACACCTTTTCCCGAACTTACCGTGTTAAAGAGAGAGTCGGGCGCCATTTTGAATTTTCCATTAAATCGGTAAACACTGTATGCTTTTCGAGCTGAATAAACATGTTACATTGAATAAAAACACGAAAATTATATCCAGTTTGGTAGAAAAGTAACTTATCTTGCCTTTGATAACATTTGTTATATATTTGTTTTTTGACAACTTTTTTGAATGTGTACAGTAATACAAACCCGATTTATGAAGGACAAGAACGCTAGCGAAATTGATCCTTCCTCCGAAATGCTGGAAATAATTTAAAAAAAAAAAAAAAAAAAAAAAAAAAGTGTGTGTGGGGAGGGGCCTGAACAAGAATGACCCTCCCCTATAATTTTTATAGTATATCTTAGTATGTAGTATAATTTCCGAGGTTAGGGGTATATATTCCGAAAGCCGTTCTTAACATGGGGGAGGTTGGGAGTGTTTATACTACGCTGGATTAGGTCATAAAAAAATACCAACTGCAGAATAATGGTTATTATAGGGAGGGGATGATTTCGTTCAGGTCCGCAAAAAAAAAAAAAAAAATTGTTATTATTTTCGTCTCTAGGTATTTAGGCAAAGAAGATGGCATGCGGTCAGTAATACAAACCCGATTTATGAAGGACAAGAACGCTAGCGAAATTGATCCTTCCTCCGAAATGCTGGAAATAATTTAAAAAAAAAAAAAAAAAAAAAAAAAGTGTGTGTGGGGAGGGGCCTGAACAAGAATGACCCTCCCCTATAATTTTTATAGTATATCTTAGTATGTAGTATAATTTCCGAGGTTAGGGGTATATATTCCGAAAGCCGTTCTTAACATGGGGGAGGTTGGGAGTGTTTATACTACGCTGGATTAGGTCATAAAAAAATACCAACTGCAGAATAATGGTTATTATAGGGAGGGGATGATTTCGTTCAGGTCCGCAAAAAAAAAAAAAAAAAAAAAAAAAAATTGTTATTATTTTCGTCTCTAGGTATTTAGGCAAAGAAGATGGCATGCGGTTTATTTTGAGAGTATTTTCAAGTTAAAATAAAGTTTTACGGTATCTTTTGTTCATTTAATTGTTAGGTGAAAGTACAGAATAGTTACAAAACACCTTCCCTCCCATGTTAAGAACAGGTTTCTAGATAATAACGTTATTATTTCAGCATGTTACCTTCTCTGTATAAATACCAGTCTCCAGATTTTTTTTTTATTTTTTTTTTTTATTATTACTTACCCAAATAACCATCTTCTTCCATCAAGTCCCGCTTTCCTAATAATTTGGTCCGGAGTGTACAATAAGTTACGACGACGATGGTTCGGATAAAATAGTGGACATCAAACAACATATAACCCAATAAAAGGGCTGAACCAGAGAGAATGGCCAACATGTTTACGGTAAAGGTGGGATTTGGAGGTGAGAATCGGGCAATGTGATTGAAAATGATTCAACGCAAGGAAGAGAGCCGGTAGCGTGTTTTTTGCCCCTCCCTGTTGCTGTTACGGACAAGGAAATACATCCGATAAAGAAAAACACAGAAATAAAGAGTCGCTTCTTTTCTTTTAAAGAACTTGTCCTTTTCCCTTTTCAAAGCAATAGTAAAAATGGCAATCCACAACCAATGGATAAATAAATTTTGTTATCATGTCCATAGGAAAATAATAATAAAGTCGACGCGAAATTTTTCAATTCGTTCGCGGCGGCGCGTAAGGTAAGATTTTGTGAATGAATGAAATGGTGGTGGGATGCGGAAGGGCAAAAGTGGTAGGAGGAGACGAAAGGCAAACAACGAATAAAAATGTCAGATTGTAGGTTAACTCATGAGACACAACACACAAACCCGATAGCTTTTAATTACCACAAAAAGAAATACATATAATCTCTGTAATTAACTAACTTCATGTAAAATGCTTTTTACCTTTCAGAAAACAAGTTATATAATCATTCACGTCATCATATTAAATGTATCTCTCTACCTAAAATGTTTGGCTATTGAGGAAAAAAAAAAAAAAAAGGAATAAAATTTAACGGATACTTTTTCCATTCGCACCGCATCATGATGACGTAAATTTTCTGTGTGTGTGTGTGTGTGTGTGTGTGTGTGTGTTTCTCGTTCCTACGGGACTTCGGCACTATTTTATTTATTTACTGTTACACTCAGATTTAATGAAATGTTTAAAAAATGTACAAGGGTAAAATGAAACAATTTTTAAAAGTCCTATTAAAAAATTAATTTCAAAATTAAATCTAACAGAATGCATTTCGATTTATTAAAAAAACAAGCCAGTCTTAAAATTTTTGAAATAGTTAATAATATAGAATAAAATAAAAATGAATATATGAATCATATGACCCTTCGAAATTTGAAAGGAATTTGGAAGCCTGTAAACTGCCGAATAGAAAGTCATTATAATTTTATAGAGATTTAAAAACAAAAACGATTTGCTTCAATTTAATAATTCATTGGCAATAATCAATTGGATTCTTTGGACTACTGTTTTCGTCTTGAGTGTAATTTTCATATTAATCTAAACAATACGAATAATCAATCCTCAATCTAAAAAAAAAAAGAAGAAGAAGAAAAGACAATAATAAAATGTCAGAATTCAATCTAAAAAAATAATTTAGTTTACAAGAAAAAATGTTTTAATAAAAAAGAATGAAAGCTAAAAAAACTACTCGGACAAAGCTTGTTTGGCACAACTAGTGTTTTTTATTTTTATTTTTTTTACTACTACTACTACTACTACTACTACTTTGTAATGTATTGCTTAATTTATAGTAATTAAAGTATTTGGGTAAATTTGGATTTTTTTCACCTAAAATGGGGGATGGCTGTGACTTCAATTTAATGTCATGGTGACACTTACTGAATAGATTTCTATCAGTATTTTGTTTATTTTTCTAGTTTTGAGCCATTATCGACACTCCAAAAACGACATCTTCTTGTCAGCCATCATGTTGTAAGTTCAACTTACTAACTCAGCACTAACCGAATAAACTCTTTCAAATATGTTAAAACACATACCTTATCCAGCTATATAGAAGAGTAACTTATCTTGGCTTTGATAACATTTATTTGTACTTTTTTATTTTTTATGTCTATTGTATAACAAAACCCGAATTTTCGTTCTAGAATTAAAATGAACGACACTACACACTGAAACCAAATAATGTTCTGACGTTTTATGCAACAGGCAACATAGATGCACAAATCTACACCAATTACCATTAGGGCAATTATCGAATTTTGCTGCAAATCAATAAAACAAATTACTTATGCTTATCTTCCAAAAACACACTTAAAGAGCGATTTTTAGTCTGACTGTTGTGGGTTTTTTATTTAAACAAGTGTCATGGGCAGTTTAACATTCCGTTGGTAACAAGTGAAAAGAAACTGTGAGTTTGTGTCACCTTTATTTTTTCTTCCAGGTTAAACAGAACCAAATGTTAAATTCATTATTGAACCAATCGAACGTCATCCGTCTGTTAAACGTGAATTCAGCAGCCAGCGAACAGTCAATAGCCCCAGGCCAGCTATGCAGTATTACAGGTAAGTTAAGTGTTGCAGTAACTTATAGCAATCAATCATTATATATAACTTTTTTTTTTTTTTTTTTTTTTTTTTTTTTGCCTTTTCACTCCAAACAAGACACGGTGCCACTTTGATGTAGGGGCTACTATCTGGTAAATAATTTGTAAGAATACTATGAAGGGAGTTAAGCAGCAAGATGTCTGTTTACATTACACTTGAACTTCTGCGTGCATTGAGGGAAGCAGGGACCCAGAAGGGAATTCCAAAGTCAAGCAACCCGAGGGAAGAAACTATTAGAGTAGTTCTTTTGGCATCTAGGGATCTCTATTGTGTAGGGCCGGGATTTAACTGTTTGTCAGGAATATTTATGTTGAGGAGGTTCAAGGACTTGAAGTTCGTCAAAGCACCTACCATTAAAATTAGCATAGAAGCATCGATTCGCAGCTACAGTTCTCTCTGCTGATTGATTAGGAATCTCAAAAGGCTTAAAAAAAAGTTTCTCGTAAAATATATGGAATCAATGCATCCCAAAATTGATTGGTCAGAATGTAGCCAAATCGCTTAGCAGGAACATTGATTCGTGAGAAAAAATAAGTCTTTAGTTCTATGGCGAATTTCCTTATGCTGTAGCTCGAAACAGGGGGAAAGTTGCAACAGGTTGCCTTATTGCGACCTCTACGGTCTGGAAGCACTAATGTGCATCTAACCTCTCCCACTGCCAGAATGCCAATGCCAAAAAATACCTCCCTATTTAGTATTCAGCCGCTTTAGATAGAAATCGGAGGGGGGGGGGATAACACGAAATCACGTTCATAAGTGAATCACGCATGCCCAAGAATTGAAAGATGGCACCCAAGATGCCCAGAGAGGCCGACGCTTAAAATTAATTCTCACATTTCAAATATAACTGTGACAACAATACCATATTTATCAGTTTGTGATCGTGCCTGTTGTTAGTTTATGTTTGTTGTTATAAGTAATTGACAACCAAGTTGTGGTTTTATTTAATATAGAACTTTATTGACATATTTACATAAGAAGAGAGATTGAATGTACGTGTGTAGAGGTCTACGCCATGTTGTTGAATACGTATGTATTAGGCGGTTGACATCAATATTCATACACCATGATTTACTTGTTACGCGTATGAAAGTAGTTCTATGATAACACTACAGTGCCCTCGAATGTCATTCACATCTCTCATGTGATCGTCCTCTTTCTCCTTTTTATAGTCTTTTTCTTTATTCGTGACATCATTTTGCATGTATTTGCATATAGCCATCTGCGTTATGTTGCATAAAAATCCAACACTCTCATTCAAGAACGAAGTAAAAAGGTAAAAAGAAAGAGTGAACCAAATAAACAAAGACGGACACTTTTAGAAGATTTGACAAGTTTTCATCCACGCTACCAGTGCCATCTAGTTTATTCAATAGTTCAGTAATTGAAGTCGATGTACAAATATATTTTGAACCTGGAAATTCTTTATTCACATGTAATGAAATTGAAAGAAAAGGGGAAAAAACAATTTGCTAAGAAATATTTCTCGGCAAAAAATAGAATAGCTCTTATTTTTTGCTGAATGTAAAGATTATAACACTGGTCAACAAAAAGAAACTTTTTAAAAGGTGTCTGATATTTTTTAACTGATTTACTATATTTTTGTCATGCTAAATCTAGAAATAACATCCATTTTGCTCTCGGAGGTCAAATTTTTTTGTAAATTTGAATTTAAAATTATGTGACTTATATTTTTTAAACAATGTTTTCAAGATTTACTAATGATGTTTCAATGGCAAAATGTCAGTTTTTATGATAAAATTGTTGTATTCTAACAAAGAATCACGTACACTTCATGTACAGTACATGTAACTAAAAATGAAAACTTAATGTTTGCATTATTACGGTCTAAATTCTCGTTTTTTGATTGTCGCGAATGTTTTGGTGCTTGCACATCTCTTTTGAAATTCCAACAGTAGTCCGCCATCATCACCATGTCCCACCTTCCCTGGTAGCGTGATTCCATTTCTCTCAAGTCCTGGTGAAAGCGCTCTCCATGCTCATCGCTTAAAGAGCCAAGATTTTCGGGAAAGCGATCCATGTGCGAGTACAGGTAGTGCATTTTTATGCTCATATTGCAGCCAAGGTTCCTAAAGGCCACTAACATGTTTGCTACTAGATCTTTATAGTTATCTGCTTTTGTGTTGCCTAGGAAATTCATCATGACCTGAACAAAGCAATTCCACGCTTGTTGCTCACCAGGATTCATGGTCTCCTCAAACGCGGGAGAGTTTTTGATCAGCTGCCTAATTTGAGGACCATCAAAAATACCAGCTTTTAATTTTTCAGTTGACAAATTAGGGAAGGTTTTACACAGAAACTGAAAACACCGTCCATCTTTATCCAGGGCTTTTGTGAAGTGCTTCATCAAACCAAGCTTTATGTGCAGTGGAGGAAATAAAATACGTCCCCTGTCAACTAGAGGCTTGTTTATCAGATTTTTTGCTCTACAAATTGCAAGCTCTTCATGTACTGGCCATTCTTTTTTCATGTAATGTTGAGTACGATCCCTACTATCCCAGAAGCATAATAAGCATGGGTATTTGGTAAATCCAGACTGTTGACCAAGCAAGAAGTTGACCATTTTTAAGTCAACGCAAATCAGCCATTTATGTTAGTCATAAGAATTTTTTCTAGGACGTACTTAATTGCTTCATGCTGTTTTTTTAATGTTGTCGAATGTGCCAATGGCACAGATGCAAATTGATTTCTATTGTGTAACAACACACATTTCAAAGACCTTTTGCTGCTGTCGATAAAAAGTCGCCAGTCCTCTGATTTGTATTCAGGTACGCTGAGATGTTTCAGTAGCTCTACTATGTCATTGCAATAGACTAATTCTTTTTCTTGAGCAAAATATCTTAAAAATTCCTGGTGCCTGGTACGGAAGAAACTTACCTTAACTTTACCATTTAACATGTTCTTGTCCTTTAAACAAGATGCAAGAAGTTCGGCAGAGTCTTTTGGCAAATTTAAATCGCGAACAAGATCGTTTACTTCGTTTTGGGAAAACAATTTTGGCTGCTCATCATTGTCATCGGGAAAGAATGCATCATGATGATCATCGGTAATGGTAATGCTTTGAGTTTCATCATGGCTACTGCTGCTTTCTTCAATACTTGTATCTTCAAATACAGGTACAGGAATTTCCTCACTATGAGGAGTAGGGCGCATAGCTGACGGCAGATTTGGATACTCCAGTGTTGTGCGATTTTTTCTGTTATCCCCATGACATTGATAGCACAAAAGTAGCAATCGGTTGCATGATTTGAAGGCTCTCGCCAAATCATAGGGATGCCAAAGTTCATGGACTTTCGCGTGCCTTTGCTCCATTGACGGAGATGCTCTGTGCATCTTTTGCAAACCATGTGAGGTGCCCAACTTTTGTCTTGATCGCTGAGCTTCATGCCAAAATATGCATAGTAAACGCGCTTGATAAAGGTGGTGACAGTATTGCGATTTGGTGCAAGTGTGTATTCACCACAAACATAGCAAAAAACATCTGACTTATTTACACACCTTCTTCGAGTCGCCATTGTATACCTGAAAAAAAAAAATTAAAAATTAAATTTATGTACGTTGTCTCCATGAAATTTAAAGTCTGTATCAAAAAAATTCGGCAGAATTATATCTATGTCCTGCGAACAGTTTTAATCGCACAGTACTGAAATAATTTGACTCTGAAACACACAGAACCAATACGTAAGACTTACCTTCTCGTCTGCTTTCATATGTTGGTGTGTTTTAATAACAAGTTTTACCATTGAATTCCCGTATGGGGCAAATAAAGTCTTATCTTATCTTTAAATAATTTGTTCAGGTAATAGAACTTTAAACGGTAAATGGTTAATACTTCTGTTGTACCTTTCTCGGGTATTTAAAAGTTAAAAAATAGAAAATTAACGATAGCTTAAAATGTCGACCTGACCCAGCAAAAAGAGTGTTATTTTTGGATTCAGCACATCAAAATCAGCTTACAAAACTGAGACACCAAATTTGCTGTTGACCAGTGTAATTCATAAGTGACTAAGTTCCCAAAATGGTGGCAATGTTGATATCCTTCATCTCGAATACTAATGACAGTATGTTGTTTTATTCAAGTATGTTATCAAAATTTAATAAACATATACGTCTAAGGTGAAAAGACTAAGCAAGATCGAGCAGTACTCACTGTTTAAGAAACTGTCATTCTATTACAACATTCATGATTTCTCCTTGGGCCTAGTGCCAGTGTCAAAATTTATTGAGTTCCTATCAAAGTCCTTATATGTTTGGCATATTATTACCTGCAAACTAAAACATAATAGTCCTGATCTAAAATGTCAACAAATATCAATGATGAAACGTACTTAAAAGTAAAATATATTTTGCTAAATTTCTTTATAGACTTCAACATTTTGATAAACCATGCGTCCGTAAAGATTGTATACATGTAGTTTATTCTGCTCATTCGTTTTGTCTTTTAATTTATCACAACTTATCAGTGTGACTGTGACACAAATTGTAAACACAAATATATATTTTTGTTGTGTTCTTTCTTTTTACCTTTTATTTCAGTGTCATAACATTACATCTGGTAACTAGAATTTAAGTGATGAGCTCACGTTTTCTACCACATAAAAGAACAAAAAAAAAATTGTGCAAGAGATTTTATTTAGTCGAAAATATGCTTAACAATTTGCTATTCCCCCCCCCCCACACACACAATTTTTCTCCACACCAACAAAATATAATTGGTAAGCGCTGGCAAAAGTGGATAGATAAATTGGGAAACCTTTTTATTGTCTTGGACCACGATACTGACAAAAAAGAAAAGCAACTATTTTGCCAGAGACAAAGTTTTCGACATCTTTCACAATTTCATTTAAAAACAGAAAGGCACCAGAGTGGTTATGTACATTAAAACGGAAAATGGAATGGTAATACCAAACCAATATGAAATAGTAAAGAAATCTAAGATTTAATGGTTATAAAAACCAGACGAGTGTGAAATTGTTTTTAATAAATATTGCTATTTATTAAAAATAAAATAAATTTTTTTTTTTTAATTTTCGAATAATAAAATATTCATTAATTTATTTATTGCGGACTTTTATCCTCATCTTTCTTAGTTGTTATTTCATGACGTTTTGGCCAACTAGTCATTGTATTTTTTGGTCATCCACACTGTGGATTGAACATTCAACCTTCAAGAGAATATCACTTTAACAATTGATTTTTCCAAGGAATCTAACCACTGCGCCAGGGGTCCTTGAAGGTTACATCGACCGAAAAATTGTGAAAATGATACTCAAGATGAGAAAAGTCGTCCGATGAATCCAAATAATACAAATAACCGATCCTTGTCTCAAAAAATCAGAAACGTCATCTGAACATTAATTGAATTAAAAATAAAATAAAATGAATAAAATTCTAAAAACATAAAATAAAAACATTTATCTGGACATTAAAACAACGAATGAAATTTGTCATATGAAATTAACCAATTTTTTTTTTTTACAAAATATGAATTTTTGTAACAAAGTCAAAATTCTGAAAGAAATGAAAGTTGTCTTATGAAAATGGATGACTTAAGATTTTAAATTTGAACAGTCATTATTGAAATGTTCAGATAATTTCTGTTTTAGTTTGTGTGTGTGTGTTTTTTTACATGGGGGTCACCACTTATCAAAGCCTGGAAGCCACTCGGTGATAAGGGTTATTGTGTATACAGTAATCTATTGGATCATATCGTAGTAATAGTTGGTATTGGAAACTTGATAAAGTGTCTTACTTAAGCAGCGATTAATCAGGAATTTTTTTATGTTGGACTTGAAGACATCCAAGTTGTAGTCAGGTGGGAAACAGGCAAACGGAAGAGAATGCCACAGGCGTGCACTTCTCAGAAAGAAGCTTTGTTCATGGAATCTATGTTTTGATTTAGGCACAGATAAAGAATATTGCTAGCATTTTCTTAATTTTGTTTTAATTCAATAAACGGTGAGATAATTAATGTTTTATTTTCTTTCATTGTATAGTTTTTAACACAAATCTTTGACATTTGAAATTTTGGATATGGTCTACTTGAATTGTCTCCTATTCAGAGATCTTCAAAATAAAAACAACAAAAAATTGTCCCCAAAATAGTAATGCACAGTTGTCAAAACGACTTCCATTGGTTGGAAAATATCCTGGAGTTCACACGTTCATGTTAAAACTTACTACCTTTGAAAAGTGAGAAGAAAAGTGAACTTCAATGAAGTGGAGAAGAAAAGATTTTAAGTGATCGTAGCCATTTGTATAATTATTCATCGGACTACAGTTCTCATCTTGAGTGTGATTGAAATGTAATCGTAGCCATTTGCATTTTAGCATTTGTAGGAATCACTTTATGATTAAGTTGACATAGTTCATATCCAAATTTAATGGGGTCTTCATTATCAATGATGAAAATTTTTGCTTTACAGCATTTTACTGTAAATTTAACTGTGGTGATAATCAGTGGTGGGATTCAAATTTTTTAAGAACAGGTTCTAAGAAAATGTTAATAAGAATAAAGAATCTACTATAATGTAGTTATGAATAGCGGTTTATGTCATTTTAACAACCGGTTCACCGAACTCATAATATTTTAAGCATCAGTTCGCACAAACCAGTGCAAACCGGCTGAATCCCATCACTGGTGATAATAAATCCAAAAATCCATGGTTTGTGTGGATCAATATGCAAATATCTGTGTAAGTGATGTATAATTGGTCTGTGCTGCAGACCATTATACATGCATCTGGAAAGTATGTTAACACTAAAACATGTCAGTGGGGAGTCATCAGCAAAAATTGTGGCTGAGGGTATCCTTATTGATTTCGAAACTTTCACTGTGAACACTGATTTATAAATTGATACAGAAGGGGATACAGTCTTAATAGAAGGTAAGAAATTTGTGTTTATGGGCTGGAATTGCAGACTTTAGCAAAGTAGTTCATTTTAAGGCAGTTTCTACATTCCTGATGGTTGGCAGTCCACATTAGGTGTGTTACCAAATATCCGCGGTAGTGATAGGCCTGTCTGACATCTTTATTTTTTCTCTCATATGGTTGATGTCTCGGAATAACATAGCAGCTACTATTTTGTGTGTATCCGTGATGACATTTACTGTTGGAGTTTCTAGTACTTTTATTGATTTTGCTTCTGTGTGTGCAGTAGTGTGTGTTGTTGCAGGGTGAAAGTACATGGACTTCCCTTTGTTCCATTGTTAGAAATTTTTTTTTACTTATTTCTAACACCATTTTTTTTTTTCTTTTTAGTCGCGTGCAAGCGACTCTATAAGTTACTTCGTCGGTCGGTCAGTCGGTCTGTCCGTAACACTTTTGTGCTTGGCCTTTTTGGTTAAGACCAAAGGTCTGTTGTTAATAGATACTGTTATTAGCTTTTTAAGCTTTTCTTGGCCTTTTGGCCAAGATCAAAGTTTACTACATGCTGTACTTATGTTTGTAACTTTGTGATATAAAGTGGGGGATCACTTTTCTGTATTAATTTAATGTAAAATGATCACCCACTTTACAAGCATTCAGTCTCAAAGCCATTCAAGTCATTCTCCTGATCATTCAAGTTGTTTTTGAAGGATTCCAGTTATTTTTTAAGCATTCAAGTCATTCTTAAGGTCATTCAATTCATCCTTAAGTTCATTAAAGTCATTCTAAGTCATTTACTTTTTATTTATTTAAGTCATTTCAGCCCATTTTTCGGTCATTTTAGTTTATCTTTAAGAATTTCATGTCAATCCTACATTCACGCATTCATTCATTACACGAGAGCATGTGACTAATGGCTATCGGTCTTGTTTATAGAAAAGAACAATCTTTTGTAGCAGAACAACCTTCCATTTTTTGGATGACGGCAATTAAAAACCAACAAGTTATTGCATTCAAAAACAAATTATATTCAATTATAATTACAAATACAATAAAAGGTAATACTTGTGTCAGTTTCCAGTTTGGCAGTTTCCAAAACGGTTGTCCTGGAGAATGTTCTTTTTTTGTTGAAGAAAATTAGGTAACAGAGGTGAGAAGTAGCGTTTTCATTCCTTTCAGTAAATTCCTTATTGAGCTCCTTTTGTTCTTTTAGTAAATTCTTTTCTTTTTTTTTTTTTTTTTTTTAACTCTGCTTGTCCTTTTGGTAAATTCTCTTTTGATCACCTCTGGTCCTTCCAATAAATTCTTTTTTGAACTCTGCTTGCCAAAGGTTCTTTTTTTTTTTTTAGTGTTTATATATAGCCTCTCCTCAAGTAATAGTGGGTAATTTGCATGACGTCACTTATGCAAATTGCCCTGAAAGTCTTGTTAGGAAAATTTCCAACACCATGTCTGCAGCTCGTGTGTGGGCAAGTTCAATGGCTTAGCTTTATCTAGTATCTGCTAAAAAACATGTAAAAAAAAAAAAATGGAGACTACTCACGTTTGGTGTTGCTTGTGTCTGGGGGAAATAATCCAGCCAAACGAGAAATAAGTAGGCTAGGAGTAGTGGTGGGAGGCATGTTCCTACTTGTTATAAAAAGGCAGCTGCCAACGAGACAATTTCACTTGTGATTAGTGGACAGTTACACATCTGATCAACTCTTGTCACCTTATTGCTACATTGTTCCCGTCGCCCTATATTGTTCCTGCTAAACTACAGTTACTTGTCCCCAGTGGAAAGGGGCACAAAGGGTAATCCTTTGCAACCCCGGATGCGCAATTAACCACTTGGGTAACCTGCTTCCCAACAAAAGGGATTTTTTTTCATATCTTGCAAAGGATTACTCAGTAACCTTTTTTTTTTGGTATCATTTTTAATTCCTTACATTTGACCAAATGTACCCATCTAGGGATGAGTTACTGATTTCAAGGAAATCATTGACCGAGAAGATTCCGGGTCGGTTATCAGCTTGCAGTGATGACATAAAGCCCCTAATATACAGCATATATGCAAAGGAGATTTTACAGTTTATTGACGAATTGGAGGCATGCATGGACCAGTTATACCGCCTCGATGGGAGAACCCCAGCTGAGAGAGAGAGAGCGATTGGCTGCCCCAAAAATCTGAATACCTGGATGCCCTGGCGGAATTGGACAATGTTTTTAAGCCTTCTCGACCTTATGATGACTCTATGCCCCAATTCCAGAGAGGATCCTCTAATATGGGGAGGGCCGTTACCGCCTTTATTGTTAAACCTCCTCAGCTGCAAATAACAGGGCCTTTCTTTAGCAGCTAGGAAGTTTTTGGAACTTTCTTGCCAGATTTGAGAATTGTGTGGTTGGCATGTTTAATGACGCAGAGAGGTTGAACTTTTTAAAGTGTTCCCTGCCTGACAAGGCCTTATGCCTGATTAAACACCTTAGTTGGACGGATGCCAACTATTCTCGAGCAATGTCCATCCTCAAAGACAATTTTTTGGACCTTGATGGCACTATTGACAGAATATTTGAGGACATCCTGGATTTTACACCCAAAAGAAATTCCCCCCTATCAGAAATAGGGGATTTTATTTCCAGAACAGCATCATTGCTGGAGGAGCTGGGAAACTCCCTCTCTAGTGATTTCTCCGCCGACAATTCGAGTGGAGCTTGACTTATAGCAAAAATACTTTTCCGGAAATTTCCACACGAACTTAAAGGAGAGATGATAGCCCTCATGGATAAAAGAGTGCCGCCATTATCATCCATACTCAGGCTAACTGGTTATCAAGAAATACTAATTAAAGGCCATTGCTGTGCATCACCACCACCATCGGCCATTACAGTCTGCAATGCGACACGGAAAACCAACCAATGGACTTTGGTTACTCCATCCTTCAGTGTGGATATGGCATACGCCAACTTAACTGGCTACTCGAGCGCATTGCCCCCCCATCTTATCTTTCACCTTTTTGCGTGGTTCAGGGCAGTCTCTGTGAATTGCCTATTGGACACCAGCAATGGGCGCACATATTTATTGGCCAATGTACTTGAGAGTCTGTGTCCAATTGGGCCCATTGGGGGTCTGCCGATAACTTAGGTTGTTTACATTCCTTGGAGAGTGTCGCAAACAGTTCACGGAGGTTGCACTCGATACAAACTTTGGTTTAGGAAACGCTGTGACTTGTCCAACCTTGGTATCTGACGCCATTGATTTATGGATCTGGCTTCACAATTTACCGTCGCTGTTACATGCAGGCTGTGTGTTTGCCGGCCGGTTCGAGGCAGAGTTCAAGTTAATAACTATAAATAGGATAGCTGGCTTGGACCTGATTAAGCACCTGGACCCATTTAAACTAGTCCCGTGCTTGGGAGGTCAAGCCTTTTTGGTCCCGCATGGATTGATCCCATTCGGGAGGATTGATTTCTTCCTTTTGGATGATGTCCCCTCATGCGAAGTTACTCGCCTGTCTTTCAATTCTGTAATGGAACATACTCCTCAGGTTGATACCTCCCATCTGTGTTTCGTGCTGGAGGCTCAGTTGATCTACTTTCAAGGATTGCTTCTCTGATAGTGCTGTGCAAAGAGGGTTGGAGCAGATGGTCAGCCTAGAATCTTTAGGGATTCCTAACTGTGAGGGATTCTCAAACTACGACTGGATGGTTGAGCTGCAGAACGGCAACTACTATGTGGAGCTCCCTTGGCACCAGGATAAACTGGACAAGGTGCCTTCCAATCATGCAACATCATTATGTGTCCTGGACCGATTTCTGCGGATCTGATTACAAAAAACAGATACGCTGAGTATTTGGAGGCGTTCTGGCAGCAGCAAAGAGACAGCATCATTGAAGAAATTTTTGTCTCCCCGCAGGAGTTTGACCAGTATGTGTGGATACCACATCGACCTGTCTATAAAACTTATCCTATGGTGACGATGAAGATTAGACCCGTCTTCAACTGCAGTTTGAAGACGGGAGGTGGACTGTCTCTGAACAAAGCAGCATATTCTGGGGTCAACTTAACTGGGAACATTTTGAAATTGCTCTTGGCATTTAGAGCCAACCAATACATCCTTTTGGCAGACATCCGCCGAGTGTTCTTAATGATTTGGCTCAAGTTGGAGGCAGACCGGAATCGGTTTTGTTTCTTCCTCAGGGAGGGTAAGCGTTTGCGCTGCTTCCGCTACACAACACTCATATTTGGCTTCACCTCCTGAAGAAGGTTGGAGGTTACATTGACTGAAATATGGAAATCATGCTCAAGTTGAAAACAGTAGTCCAATTAATCCAAATGTTCAGATAATTTATGTTTTAGTTTATTTATTTATATTTTATAGTGTTAATATATTGTTTTTAACACAAATCTTTGAAATTTTGGATACAGTCTATTTGAATTGTCCCTCCACACACATCTGTGTTTTTTTTACCTGAAGTTTACCTTACAGTCGAAAGAAAGCCTTTCTGAAATCCAGCTGTTAAATGACTTTATAAAAACGAAAAAAGATAAAAGAAAAGACTGAAAAATGTTGGAGGGTTATTCAGTCTGTAAGGAATTAGTTATTATGGCGATCGAGTAGTTCTACATACAGAATCAGAAAAGAGAATGCTGAAAATATTTCCTTGGAATGTCAAGAATAAAAACCCTCATGAGAAGCTGCAAGTATTGGATGGCGAATATTGACATATTATTAATGATATTAAGAATACAGTAAAAATATGTAATGTTTCTGAATTTTTGAGATGAGGAGTGATAATTCAGACTATTATTCTCATCTTGAATGATATTAGCAGAATGTTTCGGTTGATGTAATCTCCAACCTTTTTTTAGGTGTATCTTGTCAAACGAGGGAATCTTTCTGTCGAACTTGGAACTTACACAGAATTAATGAACGCCTTATTTAATAAACTGGGGTAACATGATTTCATTTTGTCAGCCATGACCAAGTAGAAATCTTAAGTAATTTGCAATTATATTCTTAGTATTACTCACACTGAGGGTTGACCCTTCAACTTCCAAAAGAATGCCACTTAGAACTGAGTTTTATTTAGTACTTTATCCATTAATTACGCCATGTTCTGAATTCTGTGCAGATTCCCAAGTTAGAAAGATTCCCGAATTCGACACGATACATCTGAAGAAGGTTGTAGTTTATTTGGACTGAAACGGTGTGAGAATAACACTCAAGATGAGAACAGTAGTCTGAATAATTCAAAATAATGCAAGTTTTTTTTTTTTTTCACAAAGGCTTAGAAACCACTCAAGGATAAGAATTCATGAGTGTATGGTAGTCAATGGGACCATATCGTAGTAATCGTTAGTAGTAAAAATTTGATAAATTGGATTACTTAAAAGGAATGGCTCATCAAGAACTTGTTTATGTTGGACTTGAAAACACCTATATTGTAGTCAGGTGGAAAGCAAGCAAAAAGGACAGAGTTCCACAATGTGCAGCTCTAAGAAATAAGTCTTGTTCATGGAATCCACAGATAAAGAATGGGGGAAAAAATTGATAGTGGTTTCAGTTAAACAAGTCTTTTTCGTGAAAGTTTGGTGTAGAAGAATAATGGAGGAGAACACTGCTTACTAAGACACCAGTGGATTACTTCCCCTGGACAAAAAAAGCCAAGACACCAGTGGATTACTTCCCCTGGACAAAAAAGCCAAGACACCAGTGGATTACTTCCCCTGGACAAAAAAGCCAAGACACCAGTGGATTACTTCCCCTGGACAAAAAAGCCAAGACATCAGGAGGCAAAAAACGTGCTAGGCCGAATTCCACATGGGTAAATACAAAACTCTATACCTATCTCGTATGGTAGAGATTGCCACAAGAGTAAAACCCTTTCATTGTTTGCTCTGTTATGTGACTTGACTTTGTTATTTTTGTCAACGTGTAAAGAAAATGCGTGTATTTTCTCTTTATTTTGTGTCTCCATCGTGTTGAGTTCTACATGCGAGGTACGTTCAATAAGTTTTCAGACTTTTTTCGTATGCGCACATTTATCGATGGTACACACATGAAACTAGTCGCCTTGAAAATAATCTCCTCTGGCTACAATGCATATGTTCTACCATTCCAACAATTTCTGGAAGGCCTCTTGTGTGAACGTATCAATGACACTCGCCACAGCCCCTTTCATCTCCGCAATTGTCTCATAACGAGCCTCTAAGGTTTTCCTTGAGCTTAGGGAATAACCAAAAGTCACAAGGAGCAAGTTCTGGACTGTAGGGAGCATGAGGAACTGTGTTGATACCCAATTTGGTCAAATGGTTTGTGACGAGGATGGAACAACCTTGAGAAAAACTTTGCATAAATCTTCCGCATCTTCAGTTCCTCACAAATAATTGTGTGTACAGTTCCCACACTGACATCAAACCGTGCACTTATTGTCTATAGACACACGGCGGTTATTATCCATGAAAGTCTTTATCTGACCAATCAACTCTGGTGTTCTAATTTCCTTACTCCTCCTACACCACTCATCATCTCTCACAGACTCCCTGTCTTCTTTGTATCTCTTATATCACTCCAAAAACTGATACTCAATTCATGCAAGATAGTCCAAAAGCAGTATGAAGCATTCCATAAGTTTCTGTGGCATTTTTTCTAAGTTTAAAATAGAATTTTATTGCATATCGTTCTTCGAAAGTGTCCTTATGTTAAGATTACATTTTTTAAATTCACCAACTGTGACCACCAGGCTTTAGTGGGGTGTATTCCAATTTCTGCTGTAGCTGTTCATTTGAATCTGAAATCATAAAAACTGGTCAGCCATCTCATAAGATGTATAGCAATAATATAAATTTTTAAGAGTCTACAATTTTAAATGCTTGTACAAAAAAAGTCTGGAAACTTATTGAAGGCACTTCGTATATGTTTTTCCTTTGCAGAGAGATCAAAGTAATATAAGTATGTAAAGGTTATGCTTTGGCAACCCCCCCCCCCTGATAAATTCAGTCCTTTCAAATGCTAATTCACACGTGTTGACTATGAAGAAATTCTGTTCTCAATCATGTGGCGAAGCTTTAAGAAGAGATTATGTTTTAGTTATTTTTATTTTTAATTAGTTTTATGTTTTAACATGTAACAGTCATAAATAAAATAATAAATTTTCTATTGCGAATCAATTTCCCTGCTAAGCGATCCAGTCATACACTAACCAATCAGTTCGCAGAGTGCATGGATTCCACTTGTCCCCTAAAGAATTTCTTTAGCCCCTTTCAGAATCATCGCCAGTCAGCAGAGAGAACCGCGCAAGCATCAAAGAAAGACCTCTTTTCTCTGTCTTCTATTCTCATCCACTTGACCCTGCAGCATAGACGATCTTCAACTAAAGTTAACTGTTGGTCGACCTTCGACAGCCCTAAGAACTTTCAACTTTTCCTCACCCGGACACTGTCCAACTTTCTGCCACTGAAATAAACCTTTTTTTTGTTGTTTAAAAAGAGTTTTTTTTTTGTTGTTGTTTTTTTTATTCCATACTATGTTTTTGTTATTAATTTATTAAAAGTGCATCCCACATTCTCTATAAACACGATTTAAAAATTCCAGAATTTCTCCTAGTAATCAAATATTTTGTTCGCCATCTGGCATTATAGTGACCCACTACATCTGGCCAGAACAAATGACAGGCTGGAACATTTCACAGCGATCACCACTTTAGAATGCGTAGAAACATGATGTTGTGATATAACCACACACACACATATAAAAGAAAAGGAACTATGTTATGCCCCCTTGCATATGAATACGGTGATCAGTCCCGAAGCAATAGGTGGGCACTATAAGGCCATTTACCTGCCAAAATTAAACCAGTTTCTCTCCAAATTCTCAAGTGCAGCACATGTTCGAGGAAACACCGTCTTTGTGAGATGTTAAAACACCCATCATGGTTTTACGTGGGATGCAGATGAATCAATACGCATCATGGAAATTCACCATATCCAACAAGAACTCAAACCTCTATTTAAACATTTGTATTCCAAACCACTGTTCTTACAATAGGAACAGATGCAGACACATGCACACACACACGTATTAGTGGGGCAGGTTATCTCAATATTCTATAAGAATCTTTGACGTAGTGATACAAGCACCAAAATTGGCACAAATGACATGCAGAACATACATTTAAAAAAAAGAACGTTAGCCATCAGAGAATTCAAGATGGCTACCAGTTTTCAAGATGGCTGCAGAAGCAAACCTGATAAATTTCAATTTTGGTGCCTGTATTACCAAGTGAAAGATTGTTTCAGCAATCTGCACCACTATATTTGTTTGTATGGATTAGAGACGGTTTCCATCAGAAAATAGCCTATATTGACTCCAAGTCCTCATGCGGCACACCTATCATAAAAATCAGTACTTTCAAGCCTTGTACCATACACACAAAATCCGCACACCAATAATCATTCAAACACAAGAAAACACTTATGTTGAACACTTTATTTTAATATTTTTAACATCTAAATAAATGTTTATTTTATATAAACTCAGTGAGTGTTTTTTATCGAGTGCCTTCTTTTCCTGAATTTATTTCAGGATGTAAATTGGTAACTCTTTCTATAAATTGACGACTTCATTTATCCTTAAGGGTCCCAAAAAACCATCCTAGAGATTGGTGTCCTCCCAACGTCAGTTAAATCGCAACACACATCCTGTAGCATCACCAGAATAAATTTCGTTTTTTTTTTTTTTTTTTTAAGAATTTGGCAAATTTAATCCTTGACTAAAAGACCAGGGTACTTCTACAGTTTATAGACAATGCTGAAATAATACGATTATTGCTTAGAAACGCATTCTTAACATGGTGAGAGGTGCTTTGTTAACTATTCTGTACTTTCATCTAACAATTTAATAAATAAACTGCAAAAACTGAATTTAACTTGAGAATCCTACCTTAAAATAGCATGGTCTGTAAATTACAGAAGTAAGTATCAGACAGATTTACTAGCAGTGTCAGAAATTTTGTGAAAACTATCAAATAATTCCACCCGCTATCTTTCGAAGCTTATAACTCCTCGAAAAATGTAATTAAAGCTCTAATTTTTTTTTCAATTAAAGGAGCAAGGACCAAGGTTTCATAAAAAAAAAAAGAAAAAAAGTGTTTTTTTTTTAAAAAAAAGGTTTTAAACTTTGGACTTTACAGGTAAATTTCTAAAAAACACTTTTTGTTTTAAATTTGAATATATTATTTATTGATCTTTTATCTTCAATTTGTGATATATAAAACTTTGGTACATAAATTAATTATTTACTTTTTAATAGACATTTGAAAATGGGGTGGGGGCGTGAATTAAAAAAAAAAACGTTTGTCTAAAATATATTCGGTTTATTGGAAAGAGCATAAAATTTCACATTGACCCTGAAAATATCGTAAAAATAGAATCAATAGAAACATTTTGATAGATTTTTAAAGTTTAAAAATTGAAAAATACTGAACTCGTAACATTCAATTAATTTCATTACTATTTTAAAAAAATATTTCTATTACTTTTTATACAACTTTAATAGTTTATTTTGGAAGTATAATCCATAAAGAAAATAACCAACCCACCTTTAAAAGAGAAATTACGAGTTTTTTTATATTTTATTTGTAGTTTCGTGTTAGGGGTGTCAAAAATTCCTACAAAAATTCTGATACACCTACAGATTTACAGCATTTTCGTTAAATTTTAAAAATCCGAATAATTATCAAAAACACTTTACATTAACTAATCCCGGGCAATACCAAATATGGACAGTTACTAATAAATACATGTGTTGAGAGGAAAGCGCGATTCTCTATTTGGAAAGCAATAATTCGATGGGTAAATACCAGTAAACTGAAATTACGAATACACTTTTACTTGTCTCATCACAAGGGCAGAGTTAGACATAAGATTGCTTTTTAATGTGGGGGGAAATCCAGCTCCCCCAAAAGGGGCAATCTGGATAGAAACAAAAATTAAAATTGCCTCAGTCATAAAGGATTTCTCCTCCACTATTGGCAGCGCAATGAAACCAAAATAAATTAAATACGTCAAGGGAACTTACTCTATTAAAGAAGCAAAGAATCAGGGTTGTCTCCCTTAGGCCCAAGACCATTTTAAGTTTCAGAAAATGAATAAATCAAATATTTTTAGTTATTTATTTATTTTTATTTTTTAAATAAACAGGGGCAGAACAAAATGGTAAAAAGTCCGACCTCAATAACTTTCCAGGAATTTAATAGCTAACTAAAAAAATTTGAGAGGAAAGAATGGAAAGGCAAATAATCTATATTCCTATAATTTTTTTTTTTGTGTATTCATATTAAAACCCCTTTTTCTATTTATTTAAAAAGAAAATAAAACTTATATATGGATCGTGCAATTGCATTCATCTGCAAAAGATCTAGCTAATTTGCATATTCGTTTAAACATTCACTATTACTTTTTTTGCTTTTTTATGGAATGATAAACTTTAGTTAACTATTAAGTGTAATCATATTCATGCCGATATTCTACATGGATTATACTTGCATAATATTTGCGTAAAAAGGTTATAGTAAACAAACCTATATATGTATGCGCGTATATATATATGCTTTATTTATACGTTTAAAAAATTTTGCCTACCAAACTTCTGTCAGTTTTTGGTTTACAGGCATGAAACTTAATATATAGGGTATTCAAACCCATGTGAAACTTTATATTTGGGTTTTAACCGGGGAAAATTGATGCAAAAGTGAAAATTTAAAAAAATGAAATTTGCCAAGTGAAGGTCGATCAACTGCATGACGAATATGCATGCATAACGTAATAGCTATTGGTTTGTTTTAATTTGTAGCCTTGCAGCAAACATGTCTTCATAGTTCAAGCATTAACGTCAAAGGAAAAAGTAAATCGTTTTGGTTTTGATTCTCAGTGGGGGCACACAAATTATTTTTATTTTTTTACTTTTTAAATCATTGGGTCCAATAATAAATACGAAATCTGCATTAATCAAAATATCATATTTAAGTATATTTTACGACCGAGCAATGCCGAACGGCCTGCTAGTATTTAATAAAACCTTCCCAAGACCAACATGTAAGTATCAGAAAGTTTCATCAGTATTGGCTTGATAGAACGAGAAAAGACTAAAACATGCAAAGTTTGAACTGCAAATTTATATTGTCTTTATGAATTTTTAAGATCATGAATAAATAAATATATATCTTCTTTCCTATATAATATTTTGACTGCAGAAACTCCTCTCTGAACCAGAGTATTGTAGGTTTGCAATAACAGATGCCACATACTAATTCATTACGTCTAGGCTATTAGCCACTGTCTTATGTAATTTTCAAACAAGTCGTTATAATAAAATGCTACATTGCATCCTTGGAGCAACATCACAATCGAAACATCTATAGAGGAAGGGGTCCTTATTTTTCTCTATAAATATTTAGTCCTCTCACTGCTACGAGTTGACACTGGGACGAATTCTACATTTTCCTATGATACTTACATTGCACCCATCGTAACTGGTTATTACCTACGTACACATAACAATCTTTCCATTTCCAGATTCAAAAATAAATTCTTCCTAAAATTCTGCCCATTTTGATTGGCTGATACCTGACTACTCCCATATTCCGAAATCCACTTCTGCAATAAATAAACGAACGCTCTAGAAATTATACAATATGTTGTTGCTTTCTACAGAAGAAAATTGTGCTAAAAAAGACTAACTAAATTAAACATTAACTGATTGTCGTTGCTCTCTACATATTACAATTGTACTGGAAAAAAAAAAAAAAAAAAAAAAAATTAAACATTTACCAATCACTGTACAGATTACAATTGTGCTGAAGAAAAAAAAAGAAAATTAAACATTAACCGATTAGTAGCGCTCTATACAGAAGACAACTGTTTTTTTGGGGGGCGGGGTAAATTTTTACATTAGTTCCACCTCTAACATTCTTTTTAGCTTGGGAGCTGCAATGTTGTTTGGCTGTGGGAATAATTTTTATATATTTTACACACTATGAATAAAAGTGTCCATACAAAAAAAATCTGGAAACTTATTACAGGTGCTTTGTACCTGAATAATCAGAACAGTAAAAACCAAGAATAAAGCAAGTTAGTATTATACGACAGC
Source organism: Euprymna scolopes (assembly GCF_053919585.1). Classification (NCBI taxonomy): domain Eukaryota; kingdom Metazoa; phylum Mollusca; class Cephalopoda; order Sepiida; family Sepiolidae; genus Euprymna; species Euprymna scolopes. The sequence continues at coordinate 26,632,549 of NC_136484.1, read as the reverse complement.
ACATAATATTGGAACAGATACACTAAAATCGTTTGCAGAACCGTTCAACAACAATGGCCTTGGTTGGATCAATATTTTTGTTTAATTTTAGTGTAAAAATTTTTTTATTCTAATGAAGAGCTCATTTCAACAAGTTTTAAATTAAAATACGTAAGTAATGCCTCTTATTTTTTTTTTATTTGGCCCGAATGGATCAGAGTAAATTGCATTCTTATGATGACTGAACTTATGCATTCATGGCCTGAAAGTTTCATATCTGTTGCAGATATTGATGGCATGAGACTAAGAAAGGAACCTGTCTTGGATGTGTGTCAGGAGAACAGATGCGTCATTGACTTCTTCCACACATGAAGAAACTTGAATTGATCAACATTCACTGTTAAACATTTATGCAGCTGATGCAGGTGATGTCAACACTGTTAGATGAGTTTGATTTCAGAATGGTGCCAGATGTGTGACAAAATGCTCTCTGGATTTTTACGACTGAGACATCAAAAGAGTTTGGCAAAAGTACAAGGAGAATGGTGGTGACTAGAGAAATAAATTCTGAAGTAGAAAAAGTTGCTCGTTTGAAGGATACCACTCCTGTCTTCATAGTTCTTCATTTTCATTTTTAAGTTAAACAGGCCTTACTTTTGGAACAATGCTCATAGATATATATATATATTTAAAAAAAAAAAAAAATACTTTTTATAACCAACTGATAGAAGAAATGACAAGAAATTTAAATGCCAATCTTATTTAATGAAAGTGAATAGAAAAGTTATGTGGTAAAATTCCGATACAAGTAAGGAAGGTATAATCACAGTGAAACATTTGTTCCCTCTTTTAACAAGCACAAAAACTATTCTTACATTTCATTTTGAACTTGCGATATATATTTTTCTTTTTAGGTCATCTAGATCTATAAAAGTAACAGTGTGTGTGTGTGTGTGTGTGTGTGTGTGTGTGAAAGAGAGGACACTTCTCAACCTATATACTCAATGAAATTTTGAGCTACAGACTTGAAATTTGGTATATAGGATATTTAGACAGAAAACTAATCGGTTTTCATCCGCTAAAAAGGGCAGCTAAGGGGTCAATATTAAAAACATTGGGATGTGGAAGTTGTCGGATTTTTATGTTTCACGAATGCGCATACATGAATAGTTCACATTATAAGATTACTTACGTTAAGAATAAGTAGTTTTCAAAACAGCTTTTAAAGATCGTGTCACATTGGTTATTGTATTCGACTAACTTTTCTTTTTTAGTTTTGAGCTCAGCTCGAGTATTTTTTTTTTTTTTTTATACATACAAAAAATGAACGGTTTAAAAAAAAAAAAAAAAAAAAAAAAATGTTTGCTTTTAGGTAATCTATTCTGTATTAATCACTTTCTGTATTAATTAAAATATAATATTTAGGCGTATTCTATGAATGGTTAGCCAATCAGTCAACTTGCTAGTTTTTAATAAAATTTGGATATAAACAAAGTTTAGTACTTTCTGTTAAAAAAACAAACAAAAAAATAAACACTATTGTACATTTATTATTACAATTTCACGCCAAACAAGGCACCGTGCCACTTTGACATCAAGGACATAAGTTGCAGGGGTACTATGTAGGGAGTTGAGTAGCTAGATGTCTGTTCACATTACACTTGAACTTCTGCACGTCAGTAGAATTGGGAAAGCAGGAACCTGAAAAGAAGTTCCAAAGTTTAGCAATTCCGGGAAGAAACTATTAGAATAAAAGGCGTTCTTACATCTATGGATCTGTGTAGGGGTGGGATTTAGCTGCTTGTCAGGTTTGTCCGAAGTATTTATGTTGAGGGGGTACAAGGGCTTGGAGTTCGTCGGAACATCTACCATTAAAATACTTATAGAACAGGCAGAGGGATGCGATATTTCGACAATGGGACAGTTCAGGACTTATCAGGTGAGCGACTCTTGAACCCTGTCAAGGAGCGAAAGACTAGTAGCAGATGCACCAGCCCTAATGTGACAGCAGTACTCCATACATGAGCGAATGGTGGCTTTGTAGAGGAACAGGATACTTTCAGGTGTAAGTAACTTTCTAGCACAAAGAGAGCCCAGCTTCTACGCAGGAGCCTTGGCAATGCTCTTGATGTATCTGTTCCAATTCATGTTCCCCGTGAACGTTAATCCTAGGAGTTTGAAGGAAGTATCTTTAGCCATAGCTTGGCAGCACTGAATGTGACCATCCATTTTTGTCACCATTTCCCTACAGATTGGAGGTCTTTTGCTAGTGTTTCTGCCATTTCTTTAGATACGTGTTCATTTATTTTCCCCCTTGTGCCCGTTATATAACATGTCATTTGCAAATATACCCATCTCAGAGACAATTTTATCAGGGAGGTCATTTATGAATATTAGGAATAATAAAGGTCCAAAGATAGACATCTTAGGTACACTCACATTTATATACTAGCAGGGGAGATTGGGGGTACCCGGCGTTGCCCGAGTGTTTGGAGGTGTGTGTAGTCGGTGGGGGGTGTTAATGAAAACCTAAGAATAAGCGAAGTAAAAAAAAAAGAAAACAGAAAAACGAACGTTAAAACTTATCTGAAAAATAAAGCGGGTGGTAAAAAAAAAAAAGACACAAAAAAACTAACATAAGGCAAACAAACGATGTTAAATGTAAAAATCGGAAAACCAAAAAAGAAAACAGAAAAACGAACGTTAAAACTTCTGAAAAATACCCCCCCCCAAAAAAAAAAACGTGAAAAATGGCTTAAATAAGACTGTTTCAATATTAAAATTTTAAAAATCGGTGGGTACCCGGGTGTTTTTGGCCGTGTGTATGGTTGGCCGGAGGTTGGGGTGTTTATGAAATCCTAACAATAAGCGTTAAAAAAAAAAAAAAAAAAAAAACGAACGTTACATGAAAAATGGCTTAAATAACCCTGCTTCAATATTAAAATTTAAAAAATCGAAAAGACATCTCACACCACGATTCAAACCCCAAACATTTAATGACCCAATGCTCTAACCAACTGAATTAAGACAACGAACATGAAATTGTGTCAGTTCTTCAAATATTTAAACTAAATCAGGTTATGACGTCATCTGACGCATGCGTAGAACCTATCTCGTCATGAGAGGACGGTTTTTCTCTTATTTAAGAAGGATTTGATTATGTTAAGTATTCGCCCAGTGATGCTGTATGATCTGATTTTCCTGAGAAGACTATGCCAAACCCTGTCAAAAGCCTTAGATATATCTAGGGCTACTGCTCTACCCTCCCAGCTTTGTCCCGTGTATGGTAAATACGTCCAGAGATTAGAGTTAGGATGTCTGCTGTAGAACGGGCTTGCCTAAATCCATATTGTTGGTTGGTCAAAAGTTTAGCTGCTGTAAAGTGGTGAACTAATTATGGACTCCAGTATTTTGCCGAAACACTAATGAGGCGATAATTTAATGGGTCAGTTCTTTCCCCAGAATTTTTGTAAACTGGTACTACAGAAGCAGTTTCCCAGCAGTCAGGAATGCAAGATTCGTTAAGGCATTTAGAGCAACCTCAGAAGAGCATTTTTGTTTTAATAGTACAGCCAGGATGAGATCAGGTCGACATGCTTTAGGAGGTGTCTAGGTTTTTTTATATCATGCACCTGAGCAACGGTGATTTTCAGATCATCTAGTGTGGCATCTGTCTGCACAAGAAAGTCAGGGAGGAAGTGGTTTGCTAGGTTTAATGTGGAGTTGGAAGCAAACCGACTGGCAAGCATGTTAGCCTTCTCAGTTGCCATCCAAACGACCTCATCATTGTTGGAGTGGGAAAATTGTTGATTGCCCATCATTTACTATACTGTTGTAGATTTTCCAGAAATCATGGGTTCCTAATTTCTGTGCTTTGATACGTTTTCTGGTGGTTTCGGTATATTCCCTCTTAGCCGTCATTTTTTTCTTTCGTATAATTCCTTCTAGCTTTTATATACTCTTGTCTGTCTGTACTGGACTTGTGCTGCTTAAATATGCAGTATACATGTTGCCTTTGAGCAATGGCAGCTGCACAAGCAGAAGTAAACCATTGGGGTGAGTGGGATTTGGCGCAACCAGAGTTATCCCAGAAAATCCGTTCTGGCAAAATTTACTTTCACCATGACTAATGTTTGTGCAAAATTTTTAATTCAATGCATGGTTAAGAAAAGTGCGAACAAACAAATGCGAGTGAATTACTAGGTCCAGTCACTCCTTTGTAGAGGGAATAAAAAAAAAGTTTATTCGTCAATAGGGTAGACTTAAAATAGTTTATTTCAAGTTGTTATTGACAAAAAAAAAAATAATATAAATATAGCTTAAAAGTTAGAAACTTTACTGATTAAAAAAAAAATCTGATATAGACGTCCACATTTTTATAAAATTTTTTGCTAAAATTTGTGTGGGTATAAAAAAATGTAAAAATATTTTTCAAATCTGCAAATTTTTATAATTTTAAATCATTTGAATTCTGATGTGCATAGAGTTTGGTTAACATTTTAAATTTCATATCCAAAATCTTAAAAACATTAAAATGCACTTAATGCGTAAGTGAAATAAAAAGGTCAAGCATAAACTAAACTATGGATTACAGAATTCTTATCTGAAACAATTACAAAAAATTTAATGCCAACATAAACTGTTTTCATAATTAATAAACCAAGTTATTGATAATTTAAATATATAATAGCATTTGAAAGGAGAAATAGTGATATTTCTAAATAACTTATTTGATTGTATTTTTGGTTAATTTAATTATGTTGCATAGTTCTTATTAGAAGAGGACGTATATTATATCTTTGTTGTTGTGTTCGTGTTAGAGAGTTCATATTGTGAGATAGAGACAGGTCTTATATATAAAGAGACAGGGTACATGTTAATACAGGAGAGCCGACGGCATATAATACACAAAGAGATTTGATATATAGAGAGATTGATAGTGATATTGACATTTCTACGTTTGACAGTTCTGACAATGGGAGTGTTTCTTTCCCATGGACACATATTTCCTTACCTATTTTTGAGATGATTTTTACAAAGTCATAATATAAATTCACAATACATTTTCATTGTTGAATAACATAACACGAAGACGCAGATACAAAATTTTGATATTCGTTTATTCCATTCCGACCGGTCAATGGCTTTGCATCAAGGAATTCAAGTCTTTACATGATTCTTTCTTCTCCCCTTCGCTTCCATGTCAGCTCTGTCTCCTCTCTTCTTCCCGACTGCCTAAAGCTCTTTATATTGAGAACTCATGACGTCATTATTTCCTCACGTTTCTACAAAGCCGGCTCTCTAACCTAATTTTTGATTAACCCACTTTACAAATATTTTCCATTGTTCGTTTTTTAAATTCCTTATTTTAATTTCATTTCTTTAACAGAAACAAAATTCATCATTACATTCCTTTTTCAATAAACATATCTATTTTATGTGAACTAAACAATGGTAATTCTACATTCCTTTTTCAATAACATCCTGTATTATTTACTTTAACTTGTAATCAGAATTCTCAATTCCAAATCTAGCTTCGCAAGTTCAAATCCTCGGTTATCCTATCTCATATTTACTCACAAGAAGAGGCGACTTGTTCTTGTAACAATTGTATGTTTTATGATGAACTAGCACACTGACCCAATGTTGCCTAGGATTGAATGATGATCAACAAAGGTTTCACTCCAATATTTTTACTGTCACCGAAATTGTCTATTTTTCAATCAAATTGATTGCCTGCTCTAGTCAGGGATTCATCGTGGTGCACAGGGAAGAAACTGACATGCCACTCGCTATGACTTATTTCACAATACACTACTGTTGATTTTATAAAATTATTTTTATATATATAACGGTTTGAATTCAAATTTAAACTGTAAAAAGTCAAGCATCATACTCCAATTCTACTCTAAGCAAAAACATTCATTTCGAACGCGTCCCTAATATCAAAGTACTGTTATTTTTATGTTGGGCCTTTCGACTTTTTATGGTAATAAAACTTAAATGCATGTGATGTTAGGCTGTGTAAGGTGTAAACTTGTCATTAGATTATTTCGATTATCGATACTTATTGAAGACATTTTGATACAAAACCTATTCAAGAACACTGCCAGGCATATGAAGGCCCATTCGTCTGAAATTTCATAAAAATCAACCCAGCCATTTTCGAGTCCATAGGGAACGAACTCAAAAAGTTCCTTTTATATAATAGTAGAGATCCAAAATCATTTGCTAGTCCATCAACCATTTTATTTTTAATTGAAGGTCAATTTCAAAGTTAGGCTGAAATTTTATCAACAATTAAAGAGCAAATTCATATTTTTCTCAAGGTCATTAGTGCAAAACAATAAAATTCATGCTAAACCAAAGTAAATTAGAGAAATTAAAAAAAGAAAAAAGTAATATGAATGAAATCAAAGAAATTTTTTTTTCTTTTTATTTACAATTTTTACATTTTTTTTTTAGCAATTTTATTTATCATTTTACTTTTTTTTTTTCAATTTTCATTTTAATGCTATATACAAAATCTTTAGGGCAAGGGAGAAAAAAAAGAAAAAAATGCAAGATTCATATTTTCTCATCTTGGTTCCACATTTCCATAATATTAAATATTTGCTATATTTGGCTGTATTTAGAAAAAAAGGGAAATGCCAATTATGAGGGCATTTTTTTTTTTTTTTTAAATAAAAATGAAAAATGTAATATATGACAAAAATATAGCTAACAAAAACATTTGATAATTTGGCTAGCTAAACACCATGGCAAAACATGAAAAACTTGTGTGCGCACACACAAAATCAAGCATAATTGGTTAAATGTAAAAAAAGTTCCTGTTACGAAGGACAAATTAAAAAATATAGAACTGTATTTGTATGATGTTAAGGAATCTGATAATGAAGAGTTGATTGGAAGGAGACTTTTTTAATTGAGAATTTAAGAGCTTTCAGAAATTATATCCCATTACCAATGGAGGTGGAATGATGACCATCTTATATTATTGAGATATACACTACTATATATATATATATATTATATATGTACTTATGAATTTTATTTCATTAATATCTTCTTTGTAAGAGATGCTGTTCGCTCTGTCACATAAGTTTATAACATTTTCTATCTCTAAATGCGAAGATTGATTGGATGCAATTGATATATGGGTGTAAAAAAAAAAAAAAAAGTATTCCTGCTTAAACTATTATCAACATTGTCTAGAATTTGAACTTTTGCGAACATGATTCGTCAATTACATTTGTTTTTTGTATTCAAAGCTATTCCATCTATGTTCATATATAAGTTTTGTCATTTAAAGTGAGTACATTTTTACTTTTTTTTTTTTCAGTCACCCTGTATACATATTTTTATTCTAGTAGTCTTTGATTATCACGGCTAAAAGTTTTTATAAAAGGAGGAGTGGACGTTAACCGGGGCAAAGGGCGAGAGAAGAGTATGAAACAAGGCACAGAGGTTAAAAAGAACTACTAGAAAATAGAATAGAAAATTTTCTTTTTCTTTTTTTCGGTGCTCGTCAAAGAAAATGTTGGTGGGATTTATATAATGTCAGAAAAACAAAAAAGCCTATTAATTCTATTGTAGATAAAACATATTACATATACACAGCTCATACCAAAAGGTCTTTACTCTTTGATGCTGGGTGGCTATCTTTATACGCTCAGCATTGTCTGTTTTATCTTATAGTCTTCAATTATCTCAGAATGGCACCACACGGAGCATTCAGAGTGTGCAAGCAAATGTAATAAAAATCATGAACAGTGTTAACTTTACAAAATTTTTTTATCTTTACTATTCAAGAGGTTATATAAGGAGACAATGCCACATTGAAGACAACTAAAGAATGAAAAGGGATTTTCTATTTTTTTTTAAATTCAAGAAAAGAATCATGTTAAAATGTAGTAAAAAGAATTATCCATCATCAGAAGAATAAAGATTGTGCAGTAAAGACAAAATAAAATAGAAATCAAAGTTCAAATAAATTAAAGCCATATAAAACCTCCCGATCAGAGCTGAATAAAATAAAAATTACAGCTGCAAAAAGTTACCAAATACATTAAATGAAAAAATAATTTACTTGCATTTACCATTGCTTAAGTATATTCTTTCTACAAATAAATATGTAACATCAATTGTTAAACAGCCAAATTTTCAAAATTTCTAGTTTTTAGAGAGTTAAAAAAAAAAAATCCTTTGCTTACATTTGTATTTCTCAAATAGCAATTTTGTTAAAATGCCTTTCAGTATATATCAAGCCAGAAAAGTGATTTCATAAACCTCAACAGTAAGCTTTATAATTTTTCTTTCCTTGGTAAGGGGGGGAGAGAGAGAGAGAGAGAGAGAGAGAGAGAGAGAGAGAAAAAAGCCAAGCAATATAGTAATTTGTAAATCAAGCATAAACATTTTTTTTTTCATGCTGCAGGAAAATAGAAAATTGTCTTCTGGCAACTTTGGTTAAGTGTGTGTGGTAAGGAAGGGGAGGTATGAAGGGGGAAAAACAGTATATGCACCAATATAAACATTCAAGGACTTTTTAAAATCCTTTTTATCATATAATTTTGGTATTTGGGTGAAAAATACATTAGAATTTATATTGTTTATATAAAAATATCAAACCCTACCCTAATGTCTCCAGTTCTATAAAGAAACCTCACAAAAGAAAAAATTATAAACAGCCAAATAGACAAAAAAAGTTAAAAATGACAACCTCACCTTCCTCCAATATCTACAGGTAAAAATAAGTTTATAAAATTAAAAATGAATAAAAATCAAATCATTTTGGCTTGAAACAAGTGACTCGAATCAAACAAGAATAAAATGCAGTTGTTTAAAAATAAAATGCCTGACCAAATATTTAAGGTTAGATTATTAAAAAAACAAAACAAAAAAAAATTAGACAAGTTTGAAAATTGCTTGAGTAAAAAAAAAAAAAGAATCTAAAAAAAAGATAAGCAAAAAATAAACTTCGATTAAAAGGTTGTGATATTCACAAAATGTTGATGACATTTTTACGTTTAGTGGATTAAGCAACGAAATGAAGAAATAAAAAATTAAGATCAATCTTTAAATAGTTTTTAAGAAAAAAGTTTTGTGGAAATTGTCTTTACTTTTTAGAACCAAAGTGTTTTTCACCATGGATAAACAATATTGTCTCATGTCAATCATTTGTGTGTCATTCATTGCACAAGATTTTAATTTCATCAAATTTATTATTAAAAAAAAAGATATGAAAATAATGGGCATATAAGTATTCAATATTTTGTAAACCTGCCATTTTAAGACAAGATAGGGGGTACTGCAGCATGAATTGGATATTTTTAAACTTAATTGCAACATTCACTTGTTTGTATGGGACAATATAAAATCAAGAAAGGAAAAATCTTGGGAAGGGAAGACATAGCAAATGACAAGTGTTTGGAGTGTAAATTCCACACACAAGAAAATTGAGTGAGGAGGGGGTAGGTCAGATAAGGGTTGGGGAGTAGATTATATCAAAATATATTAAAATGAAAAATGCCACTTCAATCTGAAGAGCATTCTTAGACTAAACCCCATCTCCTCCTAAAACAGAGGAATATAAAAGGAGGCAAATTTTGTTTCAGTTATATATTATATTTACAGTGAGGATTTAAAATAAACCAGTCTTACAACCATAGTATGAGAATTATACAGAGAAATAAAAAAATGTCTGCATGAATGTTAAAGAATAGCAAGAAAAGGAAGCATTGTACATTTTCATAGAGGACAATGGTTCACAAGGTAAGTTTAATGTGCATTGATATTTTCCAGAAATTAATCACAGTTAGTATAGGAAAAGGGGAGATAATTGAAATGTTAAATTTTTTTAATTCTGCAAATCAGCTTACAAGAGTCCTCTCATCTCTCAATCTGAAATTAAACAGTTCTAAATTAGATAAGGGGAGATAAGTTAGAATAGGCACTTTTTATCACTGCCAATTTTAGGATTTTTCTAATTTCATGTAAACATTACCATAAAAATGACTGCTTTATAGTTTAGTCATTCACAGGAAATTAAAATTTACAAAATACAATCAGGATTTTCCACAGCTTTGACAAAATTGGATAATTTTCCAATCCAGAATAAATGATTTATCTCCATCTGATTTAAAAGTTTTCCATGTATGTTAGAAATATCCAAAAGTCGAAGAATAGCAACGTAAATGAATCATAAAAGTTTTAGTAAAATGCATGTTTTACTTAAAAAAAAAAAAAAAAGCTAAAAGATGTAGTATGGGAGAAACTTGTTATAGAATTAAATCGTTGTACAGAAGATGCAAGTTTAAAATATTTTTTCTATTTTGCCCCTCTCCCCACGATTTTTTTTTTTTTTTTTTTTTTTTTTTACTACCAACCTTAACCTGAAAGACAAAATATTTTAAGTTACCACTGATGTGAAACCATTGATCACAGCTTTGTCGCTTATGTTGTGATATAAATCCCAAGTTTTCATTATACTTAGGACAAAGACCCCCCCCCCGCCCCTCCAGAAGAGGAGCTTGAGAGAGAGAGAGAGAGAGAGACAACTAATAAATGATTTTAAATCAAAAAGAAAGTCCTTGAGCAGAGATATTGAATCTCCATAAAGAATCACCTAAGTTATAGTGAAAATATGTCTTTTTGCCGGATCAGTTTAGAAATGTTAGACAGCAGAAGTCACCATATTGTTTCCGATTATAAATAATTCATGCAGACATAATATCATGCAATTTCAAAACGTGTGTGTGTGTATATATATATATATATATTATATTATATTATATATATATATATATAGTTTCTCTGCAAGTTCTTGTCTTGCAAATGCACAACAGCATGGATACTATAATTGAATGAAAGTTAAGACAAAAATTTCTTGCGAACACTACGTTTTGAAGAGTTCCTATTACTTGCCTCCCCACAAAGGCAAAGTTAGACAAGTTTTTTTTTTATTTATATATATATATATATATATATATATATATATATATATATATATATTTTTTAATTTTTTTTTTTATTTATTTATTTATTCATTTTTTTTTATTTTTTTTTTTTAGATACTCTCCAAAAAGAGCACTTTGGATGGGATAAAAATAAAAATTGTCATAGTCAAAGATTTCTCCTTTGAGGACAGAACAAATACTACACTTTAATCCTAGCCTGGAAGTCAAATACAAGCATAGAGACTTGCAAAATGGTATAGCATATTTCCCAGATATACCCCAAAATTGCCTTCATTTTGTAACATGAAGGTTTGCAAAGCCAGAGTTTGGTCAAATATGTTTATGATGGAGTCTCATGTTGATAGTCATGTGGCTGGAAATAGGGTATACAAAAATTACATATGGTTTGGTGGTGGTGTCAAACTTCGCAACAGAATAAGGAGCCTCCCATTCATTAAAAACTGAAGTCAATTTTTAAAGATTAAGTTAATGCAACCACAAGTGAATAGAAACTGCTTTTAAAAATCAAGAGAATTTTTTAAAGCCATAATATCACGATTTCTGAATCCATTTTTTTTTAAATAATTAAGCTAAACAATTTAAGACTACAAATGGATAAGACAAATTGGAACAGAAAAGTAAAATGGTTTAAAGAAAAAAAAAAGTTTTAATTCTAACAAATGCATACAAAATAGGAAAAATTTCATTCTTTTGTAAACTTTAGTTAAAATTATCAATAAATTAAAAAAAAAAAAAAAATGCTACTGCTGAGAATCAAAATTATAAAAAGGCGCGGGGGTGAATGATTCCTCAAGTCTACTGAAATGGTTCTTTGCATCATATCAACATGCATGATATTTTTATGAAAAATTCTGTTGGAATGACCAATTAATCAATTCAAGATATAGTGTTAATTAGCTCAGTTTAAGTTCATAGTGGATTATATCAATAAACCCAGGTCTCGGATCTTACTTGCAGTTAATCATCCAAAATTGCACGAACAAAAATTATAAATTCATGTGAAAATGCGTTAAGGTTAAGAAACTAAAAATTAAAAAGAATTAGTATAGCAGGAACATTCACATCACAACCAGAATCTCTCCAATCTGGTATCTGGAATGCTACTCCACATTTGCTGGAAAAAAAAAAAAAAAAAAAAAAAAAATGATGTTCATCAGCACGAGAACTGTCCCAAAGAATAAAAGTTGAAATTTTGGCAATTCAATTGGAAATATAAAAGTAACCCACCCCAGCCCACCACTGATCATAAATTTCTTGCAATAAACACTGACAAAAAAAAAAAAAAAAAAAAAAAAAAAAATCTATCACTATATTTATCAAAATAGAAAATTATTTTAAGGAAATGAAAAGGCAGCAGCTAAGGACACAATTTTTTCATGATAGCTATTGGAAAAGAGAAGCACAAAACAGTGAGCAGAATGTCAGTATAACTTACAAAGAAATTTATATGAAAAGCCGATGAATAAAAGTATTCTATGTATTGTTAAAATTTTTTTTTTAGAAAATCAGTTATGAAACCAAAAAGTTTGGCCTACTTTCTTTTGAAAAGAAATTATATAACTGCAATAAAATGTCATAAGCTAATCATACCTAAGAAATATGGAATTTAAGCTTGAATTAAGAGGGAAAAAGGGGTCCAAGATCTAGTGATTAAAAAAAAAAAAAATCATAAAAAAGTTGTATTCCTAGATTGAAAGTCAAGAGATTAAATAAAAGTAGCAATAATTCTTTTTTAAAGATGAAATTTCTAAAGCAATTAAATTTTTAGATTCTGCTGGATTGAATGTGATATAGAAAGAATTATCTGAACTGACATTAATAAAATCTGATTTGCACAAATTATGACAAGGAGGGAGGGGCATTTAGTGCAAAAAAGTTAAAACTGGAACTAAGCCTTAAATTTTTTTTTTTCATTCTTAGGTTTCCAAACCTAATTCATTGAAATTTTCCAAATAATAAAAAAGTGTTATTTAGCTGTAGTCAAATAGAAACCATTTGAATAGTTAAAAGCAACCATTTTATATTAAAAAAAAAAAAAAAAAATAATGAGATCAATGAGAAAAACAAAACACTACAATAATCTATAGATTCAAGCTTTGTAAATAGTGAACCAACTTAATTGTAGTAATAGTAGTACAACCATGTTTACCATTGCCTCCGCACAATCCAAAAAATTGAGAAAGAGGATAAATTTTCTATTTTCTTTTAAAAAATTAAATTTCCCTGAAGTATTGATATCAGCAGCTGTCCAGTTTTTATATATATATATATATATTATAGCAAGAGTGCACCGGCATGTCTAATGTACCTAGGAGATGTAAATGTGGTATCCTGAACATTTTCGTACACCCTCAAAACACACACACACATACTAGCACATGCAATTTTTTAAAAAGTACCCCCTGCCACTTTTGCCAAATAGATTTGATTTTGAGTGAAGAACACTTGCATCATATAAGCTAGGATCTATGCAGTGGGATATTAATACCCTGCAACCTATTGAAGACTCCTCATCATCTTTATGTTTTAAGACCACCACAAGATCAAAGCAATAATCCTTCAAATATTTCACTTCAATATTTCTCAAAGTTCAAGTCAAAAAAAAAAAGTGGGGATGGGTGGATCTAACAGAAATTGCCGACTTCTTTTATGGATACAAAAATGTTCAAATATCCAGCAGTGCATTTTTCACCAAATTTGGTAATTTCAATGGCCAATGTTTTAAAGTGTGTATATAGATATTTTAAAGTCTGTCCACATGTGCAATGAATGAGTTTCACTTTTATGGAAAAAAGGTGTCCTTTTTCACTATCATCCAGATGGTGCATGTGTTTTTATTTTTGTTGTTATTTATGTATCAGAGATGTAGACATTTTTTCCTGCACTGATCAACAGTTTGGTCAATCTCCATGTGTAGATCTGAGTGAATGTGAAGACAAAGTGGCAGTGGCGGCGGCGGCAGCAGCAGATGGTATATCAATACCTCGAGACGGATTTGTGTTAGCAGGCACAGACCTTGCCACTGTCGTTGGTACAACGGGAAGCTCAGGCTGAAATAGAAATAAGGAAAAATTATGGAGCAATAAAACAAGAATTTTTTTTTTATTTAAAAGTACATTTAATGATGCAATTGTTATTTTAAACTTGAAACATACAGACAAGATCTTTTGGGAATAGAAAAATAAAATAAAAACCTTGATTGAAAGGTTTTTATTGAATATAAGTTTACAGTATTCAAACCAACGTAATTTACATTGGCAGACAAAAATAAATTGGAATAATTTATGCAAAAATGCTAAATGAAAATGTAAAAAAATTTGATAAACCACATGGCTGCTTTGAAGAGAAAAGTTCAAAGTTTGCAAAGGATCATTTTAGATGACATTCTAATATAGCTACAGCCAAAGTTCTCAGCACACTATAAAGTTCATTGCTATGCAGTGAAATGAAGGATAATTATGGCCTCAATAACGTTGCGATACAATGTGGTCCCCTGCTTAACAACAAACGCCGACCACAAAGCAGTTTCCATGGTTTTCTCCTTCAACTGGTCTTCTGGCAATGTTGTCGTTTCTCACATTGGCAGGTGCCGAAGGGGTGGGGGAGTGTACAGGTTCATAAGTGTAAAAAAATAGATAAAACAAACTGCAAATATCAGTTGCACTCCAGGTGTGTGTGTGACACTATTGATTCTCTACAAGTTTCGCATTTTAGTCATGTGCCGAAGCCAAGTTCATCAGTTGATGTTTGCTCATCTTGATCTGTTCAGAGCCACAACCTGCCTTTTACCATGTCAAACTGACAAATGCCATAAATCCAAGATTGTTCATAAACTGTTGCAAAACTCATCGCCACTGCTAAAACTGACTAAATTAACTCTAAAAATATTGGCACACCTTGATTAACAATTTTACTTCAACTTCTTTTGTGAACAACTTTGTCTCCCAAATCCATTATACATTCCTTTCTACTAACTCCATTCTTACTTCGTTGACCAACTCCTTCCCTTTTTGTCATAATTTTGTTTTTTTTTTCCTTCTAACACTTAAGGGAGGGTAGAAAATTAATATCACAACTGTCAGTTAATCAGATACACATGTATAAAGGCGCTCTGTTTAATCTATATAATTATAAAACTCAAATGATCTTGTAACGATGTATGTAACCTACTGTCTGGTTTACGACATCCGGTTGCGCATGACCTGCGCACCGAAATATTAACATTATTATTTCGAAATTATTTAACATGGGAAGAGTGGGGGTTAAAATAACTTAAACGTAATACAGAAATGAACGATTAAAAAAAAGATACAAAAATAAAGAAGATATATCAAAATTTGAATTCAACTATAAGTTAAATAATCAAAACATCAAAAAAAAAAACTAATGTAAGGCAAATGAACGATGTTAAATGTAAAAATCTGAAAAACCAAAACAAAAAAGAAAACAGAAAAACGAACGTTAAAATTTCTGAATAAAAAAAATAAATAAAAAAATTAAAAAAGTGAAAAATGGCTTAAATAAGCCCGTTTCTATATTAAAATTTAAAAAATCGGTGGGTACCCGGGTGTTTTTGGGTGTGTGTGGTTGGTCGGGGGTGGGGGTGTTAATGAAAACCTAAGAATAAGCAAAGTAAAAAAAAAAAAAAAAAAAAAAAAAAAAAAAAAAAAAAAATCAAACGTTACGTGAAAAATGGTTTAAATAACACTGCTTCAATATTAACATTTTAAAAAAAATCGAAAAATCTTACACCACGATTCGAACCCAAAACCTTTAGATAATGACCCAACACTAACCAACTGAGCTAACACGACACGCATAAAATTGTGTCAGTTCTTCAAATATTTAAACTAAATCAAGTCATGACATCATCTGACGCATGCGTAGAACTGATCTCGTCATGAGAGAATGGTTTTTTGAGGAAATTAAACTATGGAGGCAGATTAGGAGACAAAAATTACCTGTCCACAGGTCATCTATGTGATTTGCACAGATCAGGGGAGTGTGGATGTTCCATAGAGGACACGTGAAAACAAGTGAAGCATGCATGGTCCCCCATGAGTGCACAGTGAACAAGGTATAAAAAAAGAAAAATGACTAAGTTCAGCGCCGCACCCCACCATTTAGCCCCTAAAGTCCCCAGGGGATGTCAAATCCTGGTAAAAATGAACAAAGGGTGCAATTTTAAGCCGTAACATATTCTGCACCATGCATAAAAAGAAATGACTACAAAACCATTGAGTTTCATTCTACAAAGTTAACGAGGCCTTTGTTAAAAGGTAAGAGTTACCCTATACCCTCCCAAAGAATAACCAGTTACATCTTTTCTTTAGAGAAAACAACGATTAGATTCAGGCATTCACAACGTGGTTGCATGAACAGATTTTTCTTCATGAATACTTCTCATATCTATTGTAAACACATGTTGTGCATGTGAATGGAAGACATTGCAGTAATAGATGTTTGGCGATACAAAGCTGAAAATATCTCTGCCCAATCAGATATTTCTTTGTTTAAAGAAAATGGATACCTTCTTTGACTTGAGGGAAGAGTCTTGCTGGGATTGGCTTTGCAAAAGAAGCAATATTTGCACACCAATTGGATATTATCTACAATGAATGTCATCTGAGTGGCTTAACGATGACCAACAAAAGACCAGAAACAGCCAAGGCGGAAGAGATCCCAGAAGAATTGAAAGAGACGATTATAGACCCCGAAGAAAAGTAGGAGTTTAATGTTTGAGGGTTGGTTGATTCTGGGTGAGAGCTACAGAGGCACCAAGGTCAGTGTGCCTCTCTGGGCAAATTGGGTCCTTTAGGAACCTCAGCTAAAATACTCTGTAATGTTGGGCTGGTCAAACAATCTCCCAGATCAGTGAAGCGAGTGCAACATTGTTTATTATTTTGGACGTTTGTTGTTTTGTTTTAGATAAGGGAGTTTTTCATTGCAGCAATGAATGGATTAACAACCGCAGCCAGCACAACAAAGGAGACGCTCACGATCAGGTGAGTTCACCTAGTGCATTTTCACACTTAATATCGTGCAATAAAATGTTATTATATGAAATTGTGTGCAATTTGTTTTCACAACGATCAAAAATGATTTTAACATTACAAATCTTAAAAATAGCGCAAAGAATTATCTTAAAAACTTTTTTGCTTTACCTCTCTTCGAAAGTCTTCTAATCGTTTGTATTTTGATAAACATTCCTTTAACTTGGGATCAACTTCAACATTTCTCCGAGAATATTTAAGGAATGCCCAGAATTTTTCCATTCCATATAATTGACCTATAAAGAATAGAAAAAGAATGTATAATTTTAAAAGGTTTTCAAAATTACATGTAATAATTATTTCATACGAAAGATACTGCATTTGAATAAGGAAATAAAGTTATATGTAAATGTGTATAGAATTGAAAATTTTCAAATCAATTGATGTCATTTTCTAAAATGCATTAAATTTATTCTGATTAAACAAATTGATGACAAACTTTGCCATAACATTGGGTTAACATTTTGGTGAAAATTATGAGACAGTTTTTAAAAAATACAATCCCATAAAAACTTCTCAGTGATTATGTATTATAGTTGGATATCTAAAAAAGAAATGCATTTTAAGTAAAAACACTTATGTAAAAATGAAACAAATTACAAAATATCAAATAGATCTGCCAGAACTATTTTTACCAGAAAAAAATAAAATAAAATAAAAAAGTAAATCAGTTTGCTATACAGAATTGGTCACAATATTAAAAGGACAAAAAATGATTCCGTAAATTTTATTTTTTCTTGCATTTTTCTAATTTTTTGGAATTTTTATTAATTTCAACATGCATGACACAATTATGTAATTTTTCTTCTTTAAAAAATTGTTTTTTACTTTCTATGCATGTTTTAGATATTTAATTCTAATTCATAAGCACCCGCTTTTTTATTGAGATAAAAAAAAAAAAAAAAAAAAAAAAAAAAAAATACAGTTGTGGGAAGAGACAAAAACACAAACCATTCGCATGGTCTCTGATGGTTTCTTCTTGGAAATCTGCATATAAATCGCTCCGAAATCGTCTTTCTAATCCATAGCTGTAGAAGCGAAATAAGCATTCCAATCCATATCTACAAAATAAAAAAAATTCAAGATTACAAATATGCATCATTAATAACTAATCAAGACAACCAACATTAATGTAGATAGATTCTTTTTTTATCCATAGATGAAACCTACGGATAATGTTAACTTAAGTTCTTGAGTCCTGTACCACGAAATGTAGTTTAATGTGAGCAATAAATATATTACTCTTAAAATATCAGTCTGTTTGCCTATTTCAATTTTTAAAAAGGAAACTATCAAGCTGGTCTCTTCCATTTAAATATAGAAGTTGATTTACTAAGTTCCAAAATTTTTTTTAAATGAAACATTGTTAAAAAAAACCAAAAAAAAACCTGTCAAACATTTAAAGTAAAATACAGGGTAGAATGATAAAATTGTCACCCTAAAGAAAACACTACAGCTTTATTTTAAAACTTATTGAAAAATCAATTCGGGTAACTTGATTATGTAGTAAACTTGACATCTACTCAATGTAGCCACCTTCAGCTTCAATTACCACCTCGATATGAGTCTGGAACTGAGAGCACTTGGCAAATGGTGACGATCAGGTTGGCTTTAATGTTGTGGGAGGTCATGTTGGTGATGTTCAACATGACCACACAAAGTAGTCCAGCAGGTTTAGGTGGGGGCACCCAAGAGAAAGGTACAAAGTTGTAGCACTCCTTCTGAAGCCAAGCCTGGGTCTCTTTCGACTTGTGGGCCAGCGCAGTGTCCTGGTGCTACACCCAGAGTCTGCCAGTGGCCACTGGTTGCACCAGGAAATCACCACACTCTTCAACACGTCCAGGTACACTTTGGTGTTGACTTTCAAACCGACTTCAAAGATGTGAGGTGGCATGATGTGGCCCACACCACAGGTCATAACCATGGCCGGAAACTTTATTAAGTTGTGCCCTCAAACGTTGAATCATCCAGATTTGCATTTTGAGGTTGTTGGCAATGGTCCTGTTATAACCTGGCTCAGTAGAGAGCAGGAGTTGTACAGCATCTCCAATCTTGCTCGTTGAACATTGTGTCACTTTTAGACATAAGAGGCTCCTATTGCTTTTGGTATTTGTACACAGCCTTCCAACTAGTAGATGGTTTGCAACAAAGAAAGGAAACTGGGTTTCAAACGTAATGTAATCATGTGGCCTTTTCTAGGGCAACAATTTTATCGCTACACCCTGTATAAATGTGTTTTGTTGATTCATTTGAAGCTGGGGGAGGGGGGGGGGTTATATCTTGAGCTTTGTTCAGTACCCAGCCAAGATTGACAAATTTTACAAAAGAATACTATCTATTTTCAAAAAGTCTGTCTCGAGTTGAATTAGATATAAATGAATTCTTGAATTACCCCTGTGTGAGAACAGTTCTTTGATTTTGATTACTTATGTCTGGTTGTAAATCAAAATTTACAGTTTAATGGAGGTAGAAAGCCATAAAATCTAGTAATAAAGAATTCCTACTTTACTGAAATCATTTGGTTGGTTGTTTTATAGCACATCAACCACTGTATGTCATTTAATGCTATATCATTGAATTGGGATAGTTTTTTTAATTTTTGGGTTGCACAAATCTTAAATTATTATCAATGTCTAAACTTTTGGTTGCTTTCAAGGTTTGATCAGTATTGTTTAAAGTAATTTGAAGAGTTATATATATTTTTTTAATCTGGTGTGGTGCTACCTTATGAAATAATTCCTTGATTCCATTTGCTGCATAATATTTCTTTCTGATATCTCTATTTCTGGTATTCCATTAGTATATGCTCTATTGTCATTTGCTGGTCACAGAATGTGCATTTTGCCTTTTTTGTAGCTTCAATCAAGTGTGAGTGTATTAGTTTAGTGTCCAATTCTTATTCTGTTTAGAACAATGTTTTCCTTTTATCCTTTTATTACAATTTTGTTTTCCTTTTTAATTGAAGATTGGTGTTCGTGCAGTGTATTTTGGGTGCATGTATCCCATTGTTTTCCACTTCTGTTGTATTTTTAAATTTTTTTTACCAAAATCTGTGTATGGAATTTTTATGTTTATTATATTCCTGCATGTAGCTTCTTTGACTAGTTTATTAACTTTTTGGTACTCCTGCAGTATTTTACCCACCGATTTCACGATCTTAGCCGAGCGTTGATCGACATCCGTCGGAAAACGCCGGAACATGGCGAGCGGTACGATACTCTATCAGCCAATCAGGGCGCTTCAAACGAACGCGCAGCAGACGAATAATTTTCATTGGAATTACACACATAGCGTTTCATTTCAGTTATTTTATTGTTCAAAGTAAAAATACACAGCCTTTCATTTCAGCTATTTAATTTAGCGATAAAAAAAAAAAACGGGAGCTGTTGGAAACATATTTATGCGAATTTATGTGGAGACAAAAATTTGGACACAACCCTTTTGTCTCCATAATAAATCAAATCGCGGAAGGCTACCCGGTTGGGAAGGAGCTTCTTTCCACATCCTCTGAAAACCCTTTGCTCCCTACTTTGCCTCTACAGTCAGTAGAAAATCTTCCAGTCGAAACTAAAGATAAACAGTAATTGTTGTCCCCCCCCCCCCTACAAACATTACTGAAGAAAAAAAAAAAAAAAAAAAAAAAAAAAAAAACATTGTTGTTACTGTTTAATAACGTTTTGTTAAAAACAAACAAAAAACATTGAAGTGTTTATTACTGTTGCTTACCCCCCCCCCAAAAAAAAGCTATCGGAAAACAAAATGAACAAAAAAAAAAAAAAAAAAAAAAAAAAAAAAATTCAACAAAATAAATTTATTTTACTTTAAAAAAAAACTTACGGTAAGTGTTTGTGATTTATTTTATCCAAATTTTTTGTATTAATTTTATCCATTTTGTTGTGTGTGTAATATCTTTTCCTTGTTGCTATTCACATACTTTTAGCGTTCTTGCACCGTAGCTCCGAATTCTCGGCTTTCGTCGGCGTTAACGCCGAAAGCGTCCGTCAACGCTCGGCTAAGATCGTGAAATCGGTGGGTAAAATACTGCAGGAGTACCAACTTTTTCATTGCTTGATATATCAACATGACTTGGTAATCAGGGTAGGACAATCTCTTCCTTTTTCATTCATTTTATTGTACAAGAACCCAAGCTTGTTCAGCTGGGCAAACCCGAGTATTGTACCGGAAAAATATCCAGTAAATAAAATGTTTAATAAATTGTTATTTTTTTGCAGTTTTTGCATTTCCATACACCAAACTTGGATATAAATATCACTAAAACATCCGCTGGGTCATAAGCTTAATTTCGGTACCTTACTTGCCTGGGTGGGTTTGTCTCTAAGTCAAGATAAACCGCGTCACACCCACACAGACAGACACTAGGAAAATTTATAAGATTCATTCATTATGTCTATTATATAGGGGTGTTAGAGTTCTCCTCTGAGAGCTAAGATGTATGACAAAAGAATCAGTGTATATAATAAACTTTTCCCATTGTTTTTTTTTTTTTTATTATTAACAGAAGTGCCATTTTGATGGCTTGTAATTCTGCTGTAGATAGGGAGTCTTATTTGGAGATGGTTTTGTCCATCTATACTTGCTGCACCTGTTCCTTTTGTTGTTTTAGCTCCATCCGTCTATATTTCTTTGTGTTGTAGATAACTTTCCTCAAGTGCCAAAGTGGCTTCTATTTGTTAGGTTGTTTGCACTATTTTTCTTGTGTTTAGGTTTTTCAATGTCCATGGTGGTCTGTTACCGTGTGTGTGACTATGTTATTAGGGTTTTCATTAATTTGAGTTATTTCTTTGATACAATGTCCAAAAGAGGGTATTTTTTTGGTTCGCTTGTGTAAAAGTTTGTATATTGCAGGTAGTTTTCTCAGGTGTTGGATTGGTTGGATTACTTTGTAGTTCTATTACGTATTGTATTGCTCATTTCCGCCATCTTAAATGTAGAGATTTGTTAGCTTCTATATATAAGCTTTCCATGGCTGATGTTCGGTATGCTTCCAGACTAAGTCTTAATCCTTGGTTTTGTATAGTTGTTAATTTTTAGAGAAAGGATTTACAGGTAGAGCTACAGGTGATGCACCCATGGTCTAATCTTGATCTAACATGTGCAGGATATATTTTTAATATAACAGTCCTGGTTTGCTCTCCAATCTGTTTTTAATATTACTTTTAAGATTTTTATTGCTTTTTGGCATTTTTGCTTCAAGTTATTGATAGGCATGTTAAAGTTAAGTTTGTTGCCTGGAGTGACACTTAAAAAATTTTTATGTTGTACTATTGGATTCAGATCTTGTATTTGGAGTTGTGGGTCTAAATGATCTTATTTTCTACAGAAATGGATACAAACAGTTTTATTTTTAGCTAGTTTGAATCCATTTTTGTTGGTCTAGTTATTTTGCTTAGACAATCTTTCTATTGTTGGCATGTTTGGTACAGAATAGGCAAATGAAAAGTCATCTACAAATAGTAATTTTTCAAATCCTGTGTCAACTATTTTTATTATTTCATTTATTAGGAATTAGTGGGACCTGTGGAAATTCCACAGTGGACTCTTTCATATGTAATACATATATGTTGGCATTCTGTAGATGTTCGGCATAAATGAAGACAGCTTGATATTATTGTAGCTCTTTTGTTAAAACTGCAAAAGTATTTATCTAAGTTAGCAGGAATGCTCGGCCTAGCCTGGTCGTAAAATATGCTTAAATATATTTTGATTTATGCGGATTTTGTATACAGTAAAACCCTGGGATACGGCATTAATCTGTTCCAGAGTTGGGATCCTAAGGTGAAGTTACTGTACACATGTATATAATCAAATAACATTATAAATAACGTTGCAAGGTGGGGTAAATACCATAACCAGGGGCCAGAAAAACATCTTATTCCACATCGTAAACTGAAAAAAAATAAATAAATGTATCCTAGGGCCATATCTCGAGATTCTACTGTATCTTATTATAGAGTCAATTTCTTTTTTTTAAACCTCCGCAGTTTAGTTTAAAATACGATCTAAGTAACCCCGCTTAATTTAGAAGTATTTAGTCGAAAATTGTAAAAAGCAAGAAATAACAGCAAAAAAAAAAAAAAAAAAAAAAAAAAAACTTATACCAATACAGTAGAATTTAAATATCTACCAACCTAAATACTTTTAACATGCTAAAACAAAGGTTTTTTTGTTTTTTTTATTTTTCTAATTTCAAAATATGTTACACCATAATTGTGATGTTTAATTTGCAGTATATTTCAATTTAACTTTTATTATAAAAAGTTAAAGTTTATGATTTGTTTCTTGCAAAAAAAAAAACCTATCTGAAAAAACAGGTAAAAGTAGCTGATAAAATATGTAAGCCTTCTGGGGAGCTAACTGCTTCAATATAATTCCAGAAACATATAGTGAGAAAACACGGAACATTTTATATATTGAATATACTATATTTATAATTTAAAAAAAAATTTTTTATCAGGAAATTAACCAATTTTAATGAAAATTGCAGTATTTATCAAATAATGATCTCAGAATATAATGAACTAATTTTTACTTAACTCTTAGTGAAAATGTTTTATTTTGTTTAAACAAAAAATACCTTTACTAAAGTTATAGTTTTCAGTAGTAAATAAAAACGCAAGAATTTATTTTTGCTTTTTTATATAAATAAAGCATTGTAATTTTTAATAAAAAATAATTTTTACAGGAACATTACGAAAAAAGCCCCTAAAGTCTGTATTAATGAATTTGATATAACTCGAAGAAAAATGAATTTCTCGCATACTATTCAGGAAATTAAAAATTCAATTAGATTCCTATTTCAGTCACCTAAATAATTTAGGGTGAAATGGAGTTTAGGAATTTATAGCCAAAACTAATTTTTTTTTTTTTTTTTTTGTTAAAAAAAAATAGCATTAATACAGTAAGTTAGGTAAAAGTTGCATAGAATGCTCTGCTTTACGGTTGTTGTAAAAATGGAATGGAAATTTGAATTTCGTTCCCTTTTAAATTCGGTACATTTTTACATTACATCCAACTCATCATTCACATTCGACACATCAACTTTTATAGCTTTTCGGGTATGCTGACAAGGTTAGGGGTGTCTATTCCGAAAGCCGTTCTTAACATGGGTAGATTGGAGTGTTTATTCGTTGTAAACGTACCCGACAGCCTATAAATGTCAACATTTCCAATGTGAATGGTAAGCTGGACTTATGTAAAAAATAACAAAAAGATATACCAAACTGACTTTTTCGTTTTAAAATGGAATTATTTCCCTTTTGTTATTAACATTTTTTTTTAAAAATATTTTTGTTCTTTATACTATTTATATATAAAAAAAAAAAAAAAAAAAAAAAAAAAAGTACAATTGTTGAATATTACTGTTTTGATTAGATTCGTTTGGGGGGGGGGGCACAATTAAAAAATTAAGAAAGATTAAAACGGAGCGAAATTTAAGTTTCCGTTCCATTTTTACAAAACCGTAAAACAGTCCATACTCAGCAAGTTTTATCGTAATTTATAAGCATAATGTTGAAACACTAAATCAACATTTTATTTATTTTTTTTTGCATATTAATGATGGAAGTATTTTTCTGTTTATTTTCTGAACATATGTTAAAAAAAAAATAATTTGTACATTCTCTTGAAAAAAAAAAAAAAAAAAAAAAAAAAAAAAAAATCAAACTTTTCTCTACTGTCACCTTTACAGGGTTCATGTAAAGCATTCATCTGTCCTTTTTATAATAAGAATTCCGTTTTCAAAGAGAAACGTTTACTGCCAAATTTCTTTTAAAAAAAGGGCAAGTTTTCCTGAAAAAAAAACTTTCACCTAACAATTCATGGTAAAAAATTAATCTTTTTTTTGGGAATATATATATATATATATATATATATATATATATACATATATACATATATATATATACATACATACATACACACCCAGTTCCTTTAGCTGTAACCGAAATCAAAACTTATGAATTCTAGGTAAAATTATTTATTACAAGAAATGGAAGGTAATAAACAATCATTCAGTAGAAAAAACATGTAAGTGTGACACACAAAACATACTATATATATAATATATAAAGTGATACACTTCCATGTGATATTCCTACTCCTTGTTCATATTGGTCTGAGTGTATTTCCCTGTCGCACTTTGTAATATCTGTGAGATAAGTTAAGTATGAACATTGCTTTATTTCCTTTTATTCCCATATCATGTATATCCTTTGAAATCCTATGCCTCCATGCTGTATTGTAAGCCTTTGGGATGTCAACAAATACCGCCACCACACGGTGTCCACATACAAAATTGTCGCAAATGTGATCATTTGTACTAGGTTTCTGTCTGTATTCACTCTGGTATTTCGATATTGTGGTTTGCCTCCACAAGTCACGAAATTCGCCTTCTGTCCATAATTTGTTGTAAATTTTTAGTAGCAACTTCAATGATTTCAAAGGGAGTTGTCGCAGAAATTCTTAATGGATTTCATCAGGTTCTACGGCTGTGTTGTGGGATCTTTTAATAGAATCTTCTAATTCGGTTAATGTAAGGAGTTTATTATAATCTTCTAGGTTTTTTTGATTTAAAGTTTAGTTTGTATTGTTCGATATTTTGTTTAATTGTTATAAATTTTAAGTTATGGTTTTGATTAGAGGAGTTTTGAGAAAAAGTTTCAGCTAGTACGTCTGCTATATTCTTTTCATCAGTTACTCTGGTGTTGTTTTTAAGGTGTTTAATTGGTGTCGATTGATGTTTACCTGAAATTTTTAATAATAATAGTTTCAGAATTTTTTTCATGTATATGTAAATATTTGATAATTATTAATTGTGCGGAAATTTCTTTAAAATGTTATCGTTTATAGAAATTCAAACGACTTGCTAATGCGCTGAGCTGACTAAAGTATTCTCTTAAAAATAGAAAACTTTTTCTGCTTTCGTCTTACTAGACTAGTCATTTTTTATTCAGAGTTAGTACATGTACTAAAAGCGTTAAAAAACAATGTACTAAGTACATGCGTTTAACTTGTACTTAAGGTAGAATTGTTTTTTTAGTGGTAAAAAAAATAATATAACAAATAAAAGGTACTTGTGCACTTATGCTATCATGCTGAAAATAATAACACTATTTAAAAACCCATTCTTAACATGGGGAAGGAAGGGTGCTTTTTGTTAACTATTCTGTACTTTCGCCTAACAATTAAAGATTCTGTGAAACTTGAATTTATTTTTTTAACTCATTGTCAAGACCATTTTTTTTTCAAATCTGTAAAACAAGCTATTTTTTTTTTTTTTTTTTAACCGAGGATATCTAAATAATAATAATTAGGTGGTTCGATAAAGAATTTCATTGTGATGCATTTTGTAAATTTTTACCTTGTTTCCACCTTAACATTTTTCTTTAAAATGACTACCTTTTAAGGTTTTTGGGTATGCTAAAAACGAATATTGCATTAAATTTTCCGCCAATAAATAGCTTTCTGGATATTAAGCAATGTCATTTCTTACATTATTGCTGGTGGCCATCTTGGTATGCGAGTTTGTGCATAGTTTCTCGGGGTTGTGTTTGCGCGCACCAAGATGGCCAGCGATAACATAAAAAATGACAATCTGGAAAACTACTTATTTGCAAAAAAAGTAAATGCGATATTCGTTTTCAGCATACCCTAAAACCTACAAAAGTAATCATTTTAAATTACCATTTTATTTCTTTGTTTACATAGTTGATTTTCAGTAAAACAATAGAAATGACAAATTACCATCAACTTGTGAATATATAGTTGTTGTTTATCAGGATTCCTGGTATACTGGTACTGTGAAAGCTACATCGAGGATTCATGTAGAGTATGATTTATGGTTGCATCTCAGAAAATAGGGGTATATTTGGTGTCAGATAGAGGATTTACAAAATTGGTAAATTGGACGGGTCCCAAAATGCATAAGTTCTGGTCGATTATAGGAATTTCCATTTTTTACAGAAATCCAAAATCCCTATGAAAATTTTTTTTTGATTTATTTCTGAGATTAATTCATATCTACTCAATTTTTTTTTTCTTTGAGGGGAGTAGCAAATACTGGCCATGAATGCTCTTTAGGCATTCAATGGCTACACCCAAAATTAAGCTTTCCTTTGGTGAGGAGGCAGGAAAAAAGATATTTAAAGAGATATTTAAATACTACTATAATACTTAGTTTTGTTCACAAATAGATACCTACTGTATGATACCATGTGCCAGTTTTAAAAAATTGAAATTTGTACATCTGAATTTATAATTCATGGCTTATGGTAAAGAGATACATCAGATTTGACTGCATAATCAGAAAGAGCACACAATTTTACATAAGAATGCAAAGTTTCATGAGAATAGCTTGAAAAATAAATGGAGAAATTACCGAATTTCAAGAAATTTGAAGATCCGTAATTTAGCCCACTTTTTCTAAAGAAATATGTTCACGGAAAAGCCTAAATTTTGGCACTTAAAATTATAACTTTTGAACTACTGATGGTATTTGCATAATTCAAACGGTTTTAAGCATCTTTTACATAGCTCTTTTCATGCAAGTTCATAAAATAAGAATTATCTAAAAAAAAAAAAAAAAAAAAAATCCAACTTGTAATGCTATATATATATATATATATATATATACATACACACACATACAAATACAGTATTTCAAAATACTGTTTCATCACAGCATTAAATAAGCATAACCAATTTTGATTGTTAATATAGTTAAGATATATTTAAAACTTTTCACCTAAGTTTCTACATACCTTTTATATGACCAAATAATGTGAAAAACATCTTACTTTATTACAAGTGGATAAATCGAATACATTTTTTTTTCTTAATTGAAAGAAAAAGAAATCCAAGTTATAAATTACCTGTATCCATTTTTAGCATCCTCAACAGCTAGTGTCTTGAATTCATCGTACATTTTTTTGTTATAATGTTCTCGAAGGAAGAAGGACCAAAATCTAAAAAGGGTGTTCATCTCTTGAGACATTCCAATACCTTGCTTTTTACGTTCTGAGGAAAAAAAAGAATTAAACTATATAAGAGTTTGTAATATTAAAATGGAGGAAAAGGAATTTTCAGTCAAGATATTCTATGATATTGGGGTTTTATTTGGAAATAAGATGAAATGTGCAAAATTGAATATTATAAATTCTTTATGACATTAAGTTTAAAAATGTTATTTTATCACTAATGAGATAAGACTAAATGAAAATACTAGAAAAATGCATAAACAAAAATATACATCAATCTAAAGTAATGGGGTTACCAAGATCTTCAGGTGATACCAAAATGGATTTAAATGACTATTTAAAAAATTAAATTATCAAGTAATGAATGTACAGAGTGTTTTTCAATACAGAAAAAAAAAAAAGTGAAGCAAGCATGGTCCCCCCGTGAGTGTACAGTGAACAAGGCATAAAAAAAATGACTAAGTTCAACATTGTCCCTCCACCCCCATTTAGCCCCAGGGGACATCAAATTCTGGTGAAAACTGCAGTTTTAGGCCTTAACATATATAAATTTAGTTCTGCACCATGGAGAGGGGGGGAAAAAAAAAAAAAAAAAATTTTTTTGTACTCATATCATGTTTAATGTTTGTGCAAAATTTAAAAATTCCAAGGCATAGTTGTTATTGAGAAAAGTGTGGATAGACGAATGAATGAGGGTGAATTTTACAGGTACACTCCTTTTGTCGCGAAAAAAAAAAAAAAAAAAAAAGTAAGAGAACTTTCAAACATACCTTTAAGACACTTTGCATGATATTTGTGATAAACTATCCAAACAAAATTATTTTCCTTCAGCAGTTCATACGAGGGATGTTGAAAATGAGGGAATGTTTGTGGTGCACTGCCGTAACTTGTGGATAGCATATTTTCCGAAGGACTAGAAAAAGATAAAAGGCAATAAAAATTTGAAACATTAATATAATATAGAATCATAGTCTAAGGTAATACAAAATATTTTCAGCAATCAAACATTTGGTTCGATTAGATTTTATAGAGAGGGGAGATTTCAATGAAATACACATATACACCTATATTATAATTTACAAAAAATTATGATTGTGAACTGAATCTATCACTTGGTAAATAATTAAAAAAAAAACCCAGTCATATTTTATAAACAGCAACAATTGCTATCTGGAGGAAAATTTAATTCTTGAGCAGCATGTTAATTCGATCACATTCTTGAGCAGCATGTTAATTCGATCACATTCTTGAGCAGCATGTTAATTCGATCACATTCTTGAGCAGCATGTTAATTCGATCACATTCTTGAGCAGCATGTTAATTCGATCACATTCTTGAGCAGCATGTTAATTCGATCACATTCTTGAGCAGCATGTTAATTCGATCACATTCTTGAGCAGCATGTTAATTCGATCACATTCTTGAGAAGCATGTTAATTCGATCACATTCTTGAGAAGCATGTTAATTCGATCACAATTAGCCAAAATTACTCTCTTTTATACTATCCTAAGATCTTACACATTAAAGTGAACACGTAGATGGAGGCTGCACACATGCACAAGAAAATATATATTTATACATACAAACAAGCAGTCATATATTGCCATGTAATCACACACACACACGTTGAACACATAACAGGGTTATTCTACAAAATAAACCTATCCAGAATGTTAGCATACAAACATGTTTACAACTATCCCATAAATTCAATAGATCATACACAAGTTACAGGAGAACATAACTACGCTTGTATATAGATATAAATGGATATATCAATAATAAATATACTCACACAGTTTAACACATTCACTTAGATAATATAAGATATTGAGATTTCAGCAATAAAAAAGTTCTCAAAATTCTAGATAACTTTTCCTTCATTTAAATTAACCTGTGTAAAACACAGTTATGGTAAATTGAATTCAATCACCTCATTATTTATGGAGTTAACTGATTTTAGTTATTTTAACAAGAAATTTAGAACAAGCTCTATTAGCTTTATTCATTACTAATACTTCTAATTTAAATAAGCTGATCACAAAAGCACACCTCAAACAATTACGGTAATAAAAATTAGAGGAACCAAACCAACACATATATAAAATTCTTTAAACAATTATATAAATATGGAAACTCACATTCACAAAAATCAAACCACATAAAATGCAACACTGAAAATGCAAAATTCTAAGTTTTAATAAACACTTGTGTATAATTAAAGCGAAATGGATTTTGTTAAAATATCTTATTTAAAACTATTTACTACAGGTGGGGATTTTACTATTTATGTAAGACAGATCACGACCAACTGTTGTTGATTCTCAATTCAAACAATCTCGGCCAGTCATTCGAACATCAGGTAGTCTGAGCCTGTCAACACAAAGTATCTGAAATATTTCTTGGGGTATTATTGAAATAAACATTAAAAAATATTTAACTTTCAGTTGTAAAGATTATATAACAAGGTTAACACATTTTTAATGTCCCTTTTCAAGGCATTCATTCAAATTTTCAAAACAAAACTTAGTAATTGACAACAGGAAAAGTCCCTTTCATTTATTTCATGTAGTTTTAAGGTAATTCTCTATAACAACGTGCAACAAAGCTTGTCAACTATTTACAACTTAAGCTCAACACTAGACTACTGTCTACTTTGTCAGTAACTATGTATTTTGTTCTTAAAGCTTTTTTTTTTTTTTCAAGCTTAAGTTTTTTTCACAGGCTGACTTTCTAAAAGCATCCGATTGTCAACAGAGTCAAATTACCAGAATTCTCCTTCAGAGCAAGATATAGATTGATGAAGTTAATGAGATATCACTTTCAATTTTCATTTTGTTATTCAATCCTTCTACTTGCTCAAGGTTTGTCTTCTGAGTTTTTGTTTCTATCTCTATTTGCTTTTCTAGGTACATGTCATACCAGCCTAACCATAGAGCATGAAACAATGAGGAGAAGGGGTTATTGGCACTTTATAAACCCCTCCTGCTGCCTTGATCTCTGTGCCACTAGAGTCATTCTTCATATACTTCACCTCTATTTCCTTGTTTACTAAGAATCCTCTCAATACTGCCCTGAGAGAGTACCAGAATAGTCCTAACAACTTGAAGCAACTTGCTGTAACACGGATCAGCTATGAGAGTTGTGAACAGTTGGCCAATCCTGCCATATTCATTAATAATGTCGAAATTTCTATATTACATCTATTATTTCTATGTTATCTATATTATACATACATAAGGCTTTACGGACAAATTTATCTTTAGTTGACCTTTAAATATTTTTGTTTACTAGCCAAATAGAAAAGTTACTAGGCAAACCCACGTGATTTTTAGAATATGACATTTTTCGTTACATAAAATATTTTTTATTTTTATTTATTTTTTTTTTTTTAAATAATTCTAAATATGAACCAAATTTTATGTTGACACTTGAAGGTATGAACATTAAAATTTCTTCAAATATTAAACAGACTTGTTCTAATCAACCTTTTGTTTAAATAATTTGACTTTGCTCGTTTTATTAAAAAAATAAAATAAAAAAATAAAGATATTTTTTCACTCAGTAATAAGCTTTGGAAGTTTGTCGGTGAAAGAAATACAATTGTCAAAAGTGTTATTTCTAGTGGCCATTTAAAAAAAAAAATCAATTGCAAATGCAACTGTTTCACTCGCAATGTAAAGCCTTGATATAAATAATTAACATTGAAACTTACATGTTTTTTAATTTTTTCTTCTTCATTTATAAAGTCATTTAATTTTTTTTTTATAGTTTTAACATTGTTTCATCATTATAGGTTATTTACTTTTGGTTTTGTATACATCAATTAACAAGTTTAATTATTTTCTTACTTAACATTGGTTCAATTAACTGGTTTCCTTTTTCGATTAAGTAACTGATTACATTTTCATACAAAGGCTTGTAGTTTGGAGCATTCATCATTAAAATACTTGTAAAACAGGCAGAAGGATGCAACATTTTGTCAGTGGGACAGGTTGAACCTAGATGACGGTTCAGGACCTATTAGGTTGATAACTAACTCTTGAACCCTGTCCAGGAGTGATTAAGTGATATTAAGGATTTAATTATGTTAAGTATTCATCCAGTGATACCGTATGATCTGATTTTCCTGAGAAGACTATTGTGATGTTCCAAGATTACAATTAGGATATCTGCTGTAGTACGGGCTTGCCTAAATCCATATTGTTGGTTAGTCAGAAGTTTAGCAGCTGTAAAGTGATGGACTAGAGCTTGATTAATTATGGACTCAAATATTTTAGTGAAAAAAGGGAGGAGGCTAATGGGGCGATAATTTAATGGGTCAGTTCTTTCGCCAGAATTTTTGTAAACTGGTATCACAGAAGCAGTTTTTCAGCAGTCAGGAAAGAAAGATTCATTAAGGCATTTGTGTTGTCAAGTTTGGAGAGGACTGGAGCAACCTCAGGGGAGCATTTTTTTAACAAAACAGTCGAGTTGAGATCGGGTCCACATGCTTTTGAGGTGTCTAAGTGTTTTATGATATCATACATTTGAGAAGGGGTGATTTTCAGATCATCTAGTGTGGTGTGTCTGCAAAGGAAAATCA
This sequence comes from Euprymna scolopes, assembly GCF_053919585.1. Taxonomy (NCBI): domain Eukaryota; kingdom Metazoa; phylum Mollusca; class Cephalopoda; order Sepiida; family Sepiolidae; genus Euprymna; species Euprymna scolopes. The sequence continues at coordinate 26,599,961 of NC_136484.1, read as the reverse complement.
GGGAGGAAGTGGTTTGCTAGGTCCAATGTAGGGTTTGAAACAAACTTACTGGCAAGCACGTTAGCCTTCTCAGTTGCCATGTAAACAACCTCATGATTGTTGGATAGTGGGGGAATTGATGATTGTTCATTATTTACAACACTGTTGTAGATTTTCCAGAAATCACAAGTTCCTAAATTCTGCGCTTGAACGCGTTTTCTGGTAGTTTCAATGTATTCTCTCTTAGCTGTTGCTACTTCTTTCTTACAATTACTTCTAGCTTCTATAAACTTCTGTCTGTTTGTACTGGACTTATGTCAGATAAATCTGATGTGCATGCGACTTTTGAACAATGGCAGCTGTACAAGTAAACCACTTGGGAGAGTGGCGTTTGCTATAGAACTTCCACGTGGGAATATGAGCTTCAAGTGCCACTTTGAATCACTCAGTGGTCTCATCTGCACACTGTTCTGCAGGAAGAGTGCGAATTTCCCCATAGGGCATACCTGACGAGATCCCTGATGGCTTCCCATTCAGCCTTCTTATAATACCTTTTCATTTCGAGTAATGGCTCCTCACCTTTGGGTCGAGAATTTAGGGCGATCTCTATTATCACAGCGTGATCAGCATTCCTGAGTGGGCTATGGGCATTTGTTACAGTCATCGGGAACTGTAGTCAGAAATAGATCTAGAAGTAAGGTTTGTTGATCTTGCTGGTACAGGGAATGTGTCAAAAACGTAACTGTCTGTGATAGGGAATGAGATATAGAGAAGCTGTGTTATGCTACCAGCTGCGTTTGTAAGTAGTTATGAAAATAAACATTTATTCGTTTAAAATTAATATTTTGGTGATATATGCCATCTTCATAATTTTATTTTTTTGCCTCGCCATAATATGAAAATAAACAAATATTTGTTTAAAATTAAGATTTTGGCGATATACGCCTTCTTCAGAATTTTATACATTTTTATTCCCCAAAATGTTTTGTTTATTTTCATAATATTGCATTGTAATTTGGCTTATAAGTATTTTATTTTTTTTTTATATTTTTAATATTCAATAAGATTAATATTTCAGAAATATTTAAATACTATTTATTTCGATTTTATTTTTTATATTCTGGCACAAACTATTACTGAACATAATGATTTTCAAGACATTTCCTATACAGGGTGTTCCAAAAGTCTTGGGCACATTAAGCAGATATGAGGACTTGAAATGTGCCCAAGACTTTTGGAACACCCTGTATTTCCAAAACTTTTTCAAAGTAATAAAAGAAACAAGACATCGTCAAGACAAAGCTAAAAAGCCTGTGCAAACTCTGTATGAAAGAGCATTTTTTGTCAAAATCTAACGTTTGACAAAAAATAACCATTTTAAATATTCCTTCAAGTTTAGAAAAAATATGGCTACAGGGTGTACTTATTTAATATGCAATTAACAAACATTTTGTACTTATGTAAATATTTACTGTGGTCTTTTTAAAATGAATTATTTGAAAGTGCATCATGTGAACAACTTATGATATGGATAAAACAAAGAATGAATGAATCAAACCTTTGTGAATAGGAACTGGAGCTGTGTCTGGATCTTGGTTTATGTTCTTTGGAATCCATTACCCAGCCAACATGGCTCTCGATTGGAGGATTACTGCTATATTTGGTCTTTTGTTTTCGAGGTGTCTACAAAAACAAAAAAATTAAATGAAAAAAATGTCACACAATAAAAGCTTACAATTATTAAATTAGCTTCCTTTATAGGGGAAAAATTTATATTTCCGTAATCAAATTTTCAAGTTGTCAAAACAAATTCATTTCAATTAAAAAGATGAAAATATGAAACCATACCTGAGGATCTGGAGGTCGACTGGAATCTTTGACAACGGGATAAAAGCGTGGTTTATTATTTAGAACGCATTTCGGTGTACGAGGACATTCTCTACGTCCTGGTGTATCAGGTACATATGTGGGCAAAGATCGTGATAATTCCGTTTGTGGTTGGAAAAGGGGTGGTGAAGGGGAACGCATTTCTGAAATTTAATTTTTACTAGATAAAATATTACATTTCATAACAGAATACTTAGCAAGAGTCAACAAAACAAATAGATTTGATTAAACTATTAATAACAAAAATGTTAAGTTTATAGGTCACAACAATCACAGCAGTCCCCAAAATAATAAAAATTTAAGCCATGTAAAATTTCCATATCATTACTTGCATCCAACTAATTGGTCATGGAAAATTCCATAACAGACTTAGAGTGATGAATACGTTGCAGGATATGACGTGATAGAAGGAAGTACGTGGCAGAAAAGTTAGATCAACACTGCTTTTGGAGTTTACAATATCAAAGTGAGCAGACGTCTTTTCGAGCTACACCTCCTGTACCCTAGATGGATCGAGGGAATTACAGTTGATCGAGATTATATAATATATATATATATATATATATGAACTGCAAAAATTAAAAATTGCAGAAGCAAATAATATACCACTTTGATCATAAAGATAGATCTAAGTATTTGGCATTTTGGGATTATTTGAACTATTGTTCTCATCTTGACTTTTTTTTTTCAAAACATTTCAGTCAATATAACCTCTAACCTTCAGGTGTATCTTGTTGAACACGTAAATCCGCATGGAGTTTGAATGAAACCCTTATTTTAGTTCACAGGGGTAGCATGCTCTTATTCTGTTATCCATGGTTGGGTAGGAGTCCTTAATTCACAATTGTATTTGAGTTGTTCACACTAATGACTACCAGAAGAGTAATTTTACAACTGAATTTTACTAAGTACTTTATCCACTACAACATGGATCCTTGAGAATTTGACAAGATACACCCGAAGAAGGTCAAAGGTTACATCAATCAAAACATTGCGAAAATAACAATCTCCAATAATATTGCCCAAAATATTAGGGGGAGGGAGGATACAAGATGAGAACAGTAGTCTGAAAAATTCAAATACAATCAATCCTCATCTAAAAAATTCAGAGATGCAATACTTAGTGTTTTGTTGACATAATTGAATTTACATTTTAAAAGTATTACTATATCAACCAATATTTTATCACCACTTAATATCACTTTATGATTTTATTTTACAAACTTTGGTTTTATGTTTATCATTGAAGTTATTCCATAATACATATATAAGATTTCACAAATGAAATTAGAAAAATTTTATGGATATTAAAAAGGTTCGATGTAGAGAAAATATTTTATAGTGAAATCAAGTTCTATTTTAAAGTTATAGATAAATAAAAAAAGTCATTTTTAATGAAGAAACTACTATCTAAAGAACAATGGTTTTCAGATTTGACTTGTAAAACTAAATATTTACAAATAACTTTGCAATAACAAAGAAAAAAGAAAAATGAAGACTCAATTATACAGTAATAAGAATTTTGTTATACTTATGCAAAGTTATAAAAATATGTGGAATAATTGTAATAAAGTACCATTTGATGGTGGTGGTGGCGGAGGTGGTATTTCCTGGAAGTACAAGTTTGGCCCACCTGGTACACGACTTTCAAATTCCTCTTTGGTTATCAAGTTAAGAGTTTTGTATTCCTTGAACTCGTTCTGTAAAATCAAAAAAGTCCATAAATTTTATTTTTTTTTTAATGAAAAATCACTCCAGACAAGGCATAAAGCTACTTGATGTAAAGAGCTAAAATACTTCATGATCAAAAACTTGTAAATGATAATTGTTAGATGGAATAGATTCTAACAGAGAAAACAGCAATTCTTCCCTCTATATCAGAAAAATCGCTCCTGAAATGTGAGGAGCAAAGGACAAAGGAATGCGAGTTACGCAGCTGCCAAAAGTAACCCAAAGATTCCACTTTCTATTCTCCTTAAATACTTAAACCTTCAATACAGTCTCCATAGTAAAAATATGAAATTAAAATGATTGAGCAATAACTGGTTTGTACGTTCATTAGTGCACCATGGAACAAAATTATAGATGAAAGTTATTTGTTATAAGTGAAAAACAGTTTTCATATCGTTATATCCAGAGTTGTTTGTAGTAACTACAAACTTATAATACTGATGTCTAAATAAAGAAATAAAATGCATAATAAATCGTTTAAATTGTTAGACATTTTGAACTTGCTAGTGTTTTCTTATTTACAATTCTTTGTAGTTAATTCTTATCTAATATTTAGGTTCTGAAAATTAAGATTTTAACATTGTAAAAAAAAAAAAAAAAAAAAAAAAAAAAAATTATGGAAGAATAGAATGAAAGTCGATACTTTGAATTTTTTTATATATATCAGTCCACATAGGCAACAGTAGTAAAAAGACACCAAACAACTGTCTTCCTAACAGTCAATATTATTTTATACCAGTTATTGAATACCGGATATGAATTTATATTCAATTTTTTCCTCACACTAACATCTTTTTGTCATCGAAATCAGTGAAATCGCATATATATATATATATATATATATTTTAAAAATCAAATCGATTGATTGCCTGCTTTAGTTGGAGACTTATCGCGCTGCACCGGGAGGAAGCATTACATGCCTTCCCACAGTGACTTAGTCCACAATATATTGTATACATTGCACTGTAGAGAACCTACTGTGTATGTATATATATATATATATATATAAATGGCTTGAATTGAAGTTTAAAATGCAAAAATTAAGTTTCAAATGAAAACTAATATTTTTTGTATGTTTAACTGTGTTCTAAATGGGAACATTCACTTCAAATGTGCCAGTCATATCAAAGAACCTACTGTTAATATTATATGCCTGGCCTTACTGCTTGTATGGTGATAATGGCTTGAATTTAAGTTTAAAATGAAAAAGTCAAGTATCATGATGCAATTTGGCTCTAAACAGAAACATTCATTTCTATGCGCCCCCGTCATATATCAAAGCCTAATGTTGATTTTACATGTTGAGCCTTTTGGCATGTGGTAATAAAACTTAATGCACTTGTGATGTTAGGCTGTATAAGATATTAACTTTGCTCAAAATCGTCTGGTCTCCTTTGACTGGATTATTTTGATTATCGATATTTATTGAAGACATTCCGATATAAAACATATCTAAGAACACTGCCAGGCACAAAGTACTAAAGCGTAAAATTTCATAAATATTGGCTCAACTGTTTTTGAATCTATAGGGAAAAGACTCACACAAAGTTCCTTCTCTATAATAGTAGAGATTTATTTTTTTGTGAGAGAGAAATGGCAGGCCACAATAGTCTCATATTTAGACACAAATGTACAAATTAGATTTACATCCAAGATATTTCTGGCTTAGAATATAAGAAATGTGCTAAGCCAGTTGTGATATTTTTGAGTTTGGAATTGAGTATAATTCAAGAATTACATGCAGATTCTTTACTGAATTAAAAGAAAAAGTTGTTTAACTCGTATTAATTCTGAAACAAAGGTGAAGTCAAAGTAGATAATCTTTTGATTGGCACAAACATCTGTTTAGCACACTTGCAGTCAGGATGGAAGCTGCACTGATTTGGTCTTGTTTGTATGATGCTGGTTTTGAAAGACAACTGCATTGCTCAATTAGTGGTGGTCAAGTCAGACACCCATATGCAAACAATCCTACTGAAAATCCAGCGGCAGATGGAGGTTTGCTTATAAAGCTTAGCTGCAAGACAATCATCTCCTGCAACCATGCTGCTTTGTAATTTTTGCATAACCTTACTAACCTTCATCAATAGTTGATACTTGGTCATACATTTGTATTTGCTGGCAGAGTTAAACTAGCTGATCTTCATTTTTTTTTTTTTTTATAGAATCGCTTAAGATAAGGCATGAAGTTACTTGATGTAAGGCGCTAACAAGAACAAAAGCTGATTATTGCAAAGACCAGAGATGCCTATTGTGAAAAAAAACCAAGGCTGTAAGTAGGAGGAAAACTGAACAGGAAGAAAGTTACTTGAATAAGAAGCTGTATTACCAAGTGAATCTATGCAGTCAAACGAGATGGAACAAAGCAGGGAAAAAAACAAAAAAAAAAACAAAAAAAAACAAACAAAAAAAAATCAGATAATTCTGAGTAACATGACAAGAGTATTTATATAAAAAAAGAAAAGAAAAAAGAGACATGAGAACAACATCACTTCTCAGAGGTTGCAGCGAAGATAGGTGGGGGCTAATCAAATTAGATACGTTTCTGCACTTTATCAAGAATCTTCAAATGGGACAGATCCACCAGCCCAAATGTAACAGTACTCCATACAAGGTATGACAGTAGATTTTTAGTAATAGAGAATAGCCTCACTGATGAAAAAATGTTTTAGAGAGAAAGAACCAATTTTATGAGACCCAGAAAGAGCAATGGATCTAATGAATTCTATGAAAAACTTGAGCAGTTTAGCCACCTGCTTATGCTTTTTACCAGTGAGATTTTTTTCTTCTCAAAACAAGTTTCATGCTTAAATGCTAGAGATTTGATGTTATTACCAATTGTAAATCAATAATATTACTCCAGTGTTCAAAAAACCTACAAAAATCAATTATTTGAAAGTATTGAATTCATGGACAGTATTATATTCATAAAAATGTTAATTCAATTAAAATAATTACAAGACGAGACTTACCAGTAAAATATCATCCCAGCATAATTGTTCATAGTAACGAAGCCCATCATTGATTATATGATAGCATTCGGTGTTAACTTTGACACGAGATGTTGTTTCATTAGTACGATCACCTCCAGGATGTTTACGCAGAGCAGGAGGTGTCTGTGTGACTATCAAAATTTTATTGATGTCAGACTCATCTATTTCATCTGCTAATTCATCATCGTCTGACCTTTAACGAGAAAATTATTTTTGCAATCAAGCAACATCCTTTTTTAATTGGAAAAAAGAAAACTTCAAAACTTTTTAAGGTATATCAACTCATTTTGCAACATAAAATACTTATAAAATAGATATTTATTTCTACAAGTAATTACAAACAAAAAAAAAAACATGCAAACAATAAGCTGCAAACTTTTACAAACTTAGGACTGAAATTATGTGTTTAGAAATGGTTAGTCTATATGAAGTTGAACTAGAGAATCCATTAAAATAAAATTGATAAAATTTAAAGAATCCATAAAGGAAATAAAGTCATGCTGTAGTTAAATTATTAATCGTTACCTATTCTGCAGTTTCAATGAACAATGTCCAGAGTTAAATTCTACACACTGCTACCAACGCTTGTGACTCCAAAATCCAAATGAGCTCAATTGCTAAAAAAAGGCCTTTTATTCAAACTGTCAGCATCTCATTTGCATATGCTTGGCAAGAATTCAAAGAGTGATAGTTGCGAATAAAATTAATTGGAGATCACCATTTTTTTCTTATCATTTGGCAACTAAACCCTACAAGATGTGCAAACAAGTGATAGCGGCTATTACAGAGTTCATAAATGGCACCACAGTCAAACTAAATCCCAATCATGCAAAACAAAGTTGGTTATGTTTAATGGTCTATCAACTTCTAAAAGGGTCATTTAAAGCTAGAAATTAAGAAACTTGTTTGATCTTAGTTTATGAGTATTAGAATTTCAGAATCTAGTTTTTGAAATATTGTTTCAAATTTGCAATTGCTTCTAAACTTCTTTGCCATCAATCCTCCAATTGCTTTTAAAGTAGTTTGAATTTTAAAGTAATTTAGAAAGTTTCTTTCAGATATTTTATTAGGGTGTTTTTACCTTAAATAATTTCTGATGCTTATTAAGGTTGTAGTATGTTTTGGATATCTTTGTATTTCTGACATTCTATTAATGTGTTTCAGGTATCTGCTAGTTGCATAATGAGAAATTTAGTGTTTCTGCAACTTTGAACAGATAAGAATGTGTTCATTTGGTGTGTTATATTCTCATCCTATTTAGAACAATATTTTCTATTTGTCCTTTTGTCATTGTATTTTAGATTATAGGTTGGTATTCATATAGTTTATTTGGAGTGTGTGTCTTCCACTCAGTTTGCCACTTGCTTTTCATGTATTTCTTTTCCTTTTAGATCTGTATGGGATTTTAATGTGTGTTATGTTGTTCAGTGTAGCTTCTTGGTTTATCTTATTAAAATTCAAAGACTTTTTCATTGCCTGGTAGTATACATGATTTGGTATTCACACTAAAATAATTGTTTTTCCTTTCTTCACTAATTTTGCTGTATTTGTTCGTCATAGCTGATGCATGGGTAGAACTCTTTCCCTTTCAGGGTTAGAATAGTTAAAGAGTATATATATATATATATATATATATATATATATAAAATGAATTTTGTCACATTTTAATGGCCTGTAGTTTCACCTATGTGTGGGTGTCGTTTAATAATCTTATGAGGTGTTTTGTCCATCGGTGCGGCAGTTGTTTCTTTTGGAAACAACTGTATAAATTTCTTTGTATTATACATTTTTCCTGGAGTTCTCCAAAGTTCTTCTGTATTAAATTGCTTCCCCCCCCCTTAAATTTAATGAGTGTCAAGTCATGTTTGGCTTAGTCTATGTCCAGGGTGGTCTGTTATTTGTTGCATGTGTAGGTATGTTGTCAGGATTTTCATTTGATTTTAGTAATTGATTCTTGATATCCAAAAGAGGCTATTTTTTTGGTTTCCTGGTGTAGAAGTATAAATTGAGGTTTTCTTATGTTGGATTGTTTGAATTTGTAATTTTATATATTGTAAAGCCAATTTTTCTTAAGTGTAAAGGAGATTGATTATATATATATATATATATATATATATATGTGTGCATGCTTTCCATGGTTGATGTTCGATAGGCTTCTAAAAGCCACAATCCAAAGTGCTTTCCCCTAAAAATAACTATTTCAAACAGCCACAGCACCTCACCAGCAGATATGCATTTTGCAGACCCAGAAGCAAAACATTGACTTGTCATTGCCACTGTTCTTGCATGCACACTTCTGCATCGACAGTGAATGCATCCATGTCAATTTTACTTCTGGGTAATCTATGACAGATCAGTCTTTTGCAGGTTGCTCAATAAATTAATTCCTAGGGAGGGGAATTGTTCCACATTGTGATCTTTATAAATAGGAGGGCTAGTCACCGAAACTGATGTCAGGCCTGATATAAAAGTAAGCAAAACTTGCTGAACAATCAGACTTGATAATGAAAGAGCTTCAAAAAAAAATAAATAAATAAATAAAAACACGATTTATACTCAAACTGAACTTATTCTATATTCCCAAAAAATTCACATGTTTCTATGAAAGATTTTGTAAATAAACAAATTTTACTCTTTAAAATCTGAAACAATGTTTATTTACTTGAGTTGCATTAAAAAAATTAAAGGAATAAGATTCAATTTATATTGAAACTAAAAAATCAAGAAATATGCATGTTAGAAGCAATAGACGATCAAAATACTGAATTAGGAATATAAGGAATAAACAATAATTAGACAAATTAAAAGTGAATGATAAATTTTTAAAAACAAAAGCGCATGATAAATTTTCGCATCAATTAGAGTTTAAGGACCCCAGCAAGAACAAGAACAGCATTTGGGTGACACCGATTGACCATTACAATAATCATACATGCACATCACATTCTGTAAACAAGCATAAAATGGAATTTTTTGCCAGCATTTTTTTTTTTAAAGAATTTTTTTTGGGGAGGGGGGGGGGTCCTAGATTAAAAACTAACAAAATTTAGGATGCTGATCTTCGCTGTCCTTAATCAGTGAAGGAGCAATCCTGGATTTAGGCAGGGAGAATCAAGATTTTCCTTACATTAAAAATTATACATCTTTAAAAAAATTAAAACTTTTGGCCTCCTCACTGAGGCAGATTGGACAGAAGGTAAATTTTTTACATGGGTGAAAATCCAGCTTGCAAAATCGATTGGGGGGGGGGGGGGGACTGCACTTCAGTTTGGCACGAAAATCAAAATTACTCCAGTCTAAAAGGATTTCTCCAGCTTTGTTCTAGAAGAGGAAAGATGAAGTGTAGTATCACAACATCCATTTTTTAAATGTTTTGTTCCCTACATTAAAAACTTACCTTAAATTTAATTTTGCTTTTGTAAGGGAACAAGTATATCAGTTTTAGTTTATCTTCTAATTTATGCAAGGCAAAATGTGTGTATGTCTCACAATAACTTCCGACAGATGCATTGGAACGTGACAAAATTCTAACGTTTTAAAGCTTGGTCTCTCAGACAACAAATACCGAAAAATTGGCCAAAAAACATCCTTCATCCTCAACTGGGCAGTTTTCTACAAGGAGGGGGGGGGGGGTCGGTTTTTTCGTCAACATTTTCGCAAGTCATCTCCATACCCTTAATTCGAACGCTAGTGATTTCCGGTTTTGTGATGGACGCATCAGCCAAGACAGCAGAGCTACTGTCATTGAGAATATTTCCAAGAAAGTTGATCACATCCTGTCTGCTCATCCTTTGGCTAACATTCATGCCTGTTGAACTAGCTCCCATACTTACAAAGCTCTTTAAAGCCTTAAGGAGAAATGCTTCCCAACACTCTGGAAAACTTCAGGCTGGCGCCATAATTAAAAATTCCAGAGATCAGTCATTGCCTCAGTACAGACCAGTCAGTCTCGTGTGTGTCATAAGTTGCTGGAATCTGTGATAAATAGAGACGCAGTCAATCACCCCAGTGACATGCAACACAGTTTCTGTTCTGTTAGATCTACAGCTGACGTGCTAACTGTAATATCACAATATCAGTGAAGCTCTCGATAAGGGCTTAGTTTCAAGAACAATTGCTCGACATCTCAAGACTTGATAGGGTATGGCATAAAAGATCAACGTCACAGGATAGTCAGTTACAGAAGAGGTGGAGATATCCTCAAGTATTAAATTCTTCCTCTCCGATAGGCTTACAAAAGTAGATAGGCAGAAATCAGAAGCTCAATATCAATGCCAAGGTCCCTCAGGGTTCCATCTTGAGCTCACCTCTTTTCTTGGTCTTCAATTATCTCCAAATAACATTCTTACACCATTCATAGACATTTATGCAGATGACACCAGAATCTATGATAACACTTCAAAGGCCAGCAATGACAAAGATCTTGAGCACGTGGTGCAATGGAGGGAAAAGGTTGCTGGTTAATTTTAACACCGCTAAAACCAAGCTTATCTTTTCCTTATAGTCGTTCTAATCCATATTTGGCCCCAACTGATTGAATGGCTCTCATCATAGGGAAACTGTCTTGACAAACTTTTAGGACAGACTTTCACTCCTGATCTAAAATGGAACACATACATCAAGTCTGTTGCCAAGGTTGCTGGAAAAAATGATAGGATCATGCTACCACTCCAGTAGGCATCTCACTACTGATGCAATTCTTTATCTAAGAGCCAAGTATATCCTAAAATAAAATACTGTTGCCACATTTGGCCAAGAGCTATTCAGCACACCTATCTTGCTTTGACAGAGTTCAAAACCGATCTCAAAACCTAATAAGTGATGCCCTTTCCTATTCCCCACAAGAGACGCTATGAGCCTATCTATTCTATTGTTAGTTTCATGGCAAGTGCTCGTCGGAGCATCAATCTATGGTCCCCACCCCCTGCTGGACTTTCAAAAATCGACTAGATACAACCACTATTAACGATTACCCTAACTGTGCCTAAATCTAAACGCCGATTCCATGAACAAAGCTTTCCTAGAACTGCCCGCCTGCAGAACACTGGTCAGCAGACCTGCTTCCCAACCGACTACAATATCGTCGCCTTCAAGTATAACGTAACCAAGTTATTGTTGAACTGTTCCTCTGAATAATCAAATTTGTCCCAACTTACAGCATTAACGATTACTATATTACGATTGTACATTCATTAACCAATATCCTTGAGTGGCCTTCCAACCTTAAGTGGTGACTCCATGTAAAAAAATATTTTAAAATTTCATTGTTGTTGCTTAAAAATGCAATTTTATTGTGCATAAAAATTGCTTTGGTCAAGTTTTTCTCCTTCACTGATACTGGAGAGGGAAGATCAATGTCCTAAATTCTGAATTGTAACGTTGAATGTAATAAAGGGAAAATCCTGTTCCCAAAATTTTGAACACTAAATTAAAAAATAAATATTTACCCCCCCCCCTCCAATAATATAAGTAAAATGCAAAAATAACAATTCCTCGTTTGTTTATTAAAAGTTTTAGATAGTTTAATAAAAAAAAAAAAAAAAAAAACAAACTTTTACGTTAGTTTACATGACTATGTGCATATAAAATGATTTTATGTATGTATTGACTGTAAACTGTTCCTCGTTTCCCCAATCCTGAAGAGGTCTTCAAACTAATCCAAATTGTTTTTAAAATGAAAACTATTTTAGTGCAGAAATTTACACATACACATGAAAAAAAGAATATATATATATATATATATATATATACATACATACATACATACACACACACACACAATGTGATATATACAATATAGTTATGCACACATTGGTAGGTAGGATGAAAACGATTTCATAATGAAAAGAGCAAGGAACAGAAATTTGGTTCTCAGGTCTATTGAATACAAAAGGAGGTGGGAAACATTTGCATGGCACAAATAATAAAAAAAAAAAAAAGAAAAAGAAAAAGAAAAGGCAAACAAACACTTAATGAAAAACAAAATAAAAAAAAAACAAAACCAACACAATATTCAAAGATTGGCAAAATTTATTTTTACAATAGATATGAGGATAAGACAAAAAAGTGAAGCATGCATGGTCCCCCATGAGTGCACAGTGAACAAGGTGTATATATATATATATAAAAATGACCAAGTTCAGCATTTGCACCCCCACTCCCATTTAGCCCCCCAAAGTCCCCAGAGGAGGTCAAATCCTGGTGAAAATGAACGGTGCAGGTTTAGGCATTAACATATGTAAATTTGAGTTCTACATCATGAAAAAAAAAGAAATGACTAAGTCCATCATCTATATGCTCCCAAGATTAGTTTTAGTCCTTCATGGTGAATGGGGTTAAGGATATTTATGTAGGAAGGCCTTGCTGACCCATAAATGAAACAGCCATAGTCCAGTTTCGAACAAACTAGAGTCCTGTATAGTTTTAGGAGCGTTTGTTGGTCTGCTACCCAGTCTGTGTTAGCGACAACTCTTAATAATTGTAGTGCTTTGTGGTACTTCTGCTTTAAATATCTTAGATGGGGAATAAAATTCAATTTTTTGTCAAAAATGATCCCTAGGTATTTATATTGATCAGTAATATCAATTTTTTTGCCATCGAATTTGAGGGTTGGATCGTTGTGAATTTTTAAAATTTTTTCTCCATGTTGTCTCATAGGCTTTTTGCCAAATCAAAGAAGATGGTTGTTATGTGTTCTTTTTTTATGTACTCCTCTCTAATGAAAGTTTCCAGGCGTACCAGATTGTCAATGGTGTTTCTTTTATTTCTAAATCCACTTTGGAGGTCTGTTATCAGGCCATTTGCTTCGAGGTACCAGGTTAATCTTTTGTTTCGAATGTTTTGCATACGCAACTTGTCAATGCTATGGGTCGGTAGCTTGTGGGATCAGACTTAACTTTATCAGGTTTGGGGATGGGGATCACTGTTGCTTGTTTCCATATGTTGGAGTTTACCCCTGATCCAAATGTCATTGAAGATGTTTTTGAGGTAGATTAAGGATTTTTGAGGTAGTTGTTTCAAGAACTCGTAGTGGATCTCATCTGGCCCTGTTGCAGTGTTGTGTGAACTGTTTATGGCATCGGTTAATTCAGATAGGGTGAAAGGTTTGTTGTAGTCTTCTACATTGTCTGAGTTGAAGTTTAGTTTGTTTCTTTCAGCATCTAGTTTGATTTTTTTGAATTTTATAATTTTTGCTAGAGGAGTTTTTTGAGAAGGTTTTTGCGAGTACATTTGCTATATCTTTTTTGCTGGTTATTTTTGTATTATCTTTTGACGGGTGTTTTAGCGGTGCTGGTTGATTTTTACCAGCTATCTTTCTAACCATATTCCAGATTTGTTTTGTTTTGGTGTTAAAGTTCAGTTTGCTGATATAGACTCTCCATGACATTCTTTTGGCCTCCTTAATTGTTCTGCGGGCTTTTGCTCGGTTTTGTTTGAACTGGTCTAGATTGTGGGTAGTGGGACGACTTTTAAATTTTCGCAGTGCAGCTTTACGTAATCTTACCACCTTTTGGCAATCTTCATTAAACCAAGGTCTTTTATATTTTTTGGATTTGGAGCCTTTGGGTATACATTCCCCAGCTATTGATATCAACGTATCAGTGAAGTGTTCCATAGAGTTCTCCGGTTCATCTTTGTCTATTAGTTTTGCATTGCATTGGGTTTTATATTCCTCCCAATTTGCTTTGTTTAGCTTCCATCTGGGGAGGTTATCTTCAATCGGGATTGAGTTTTCAAGTATGATGGGAAAGTGATCGCTACCACATACACTTGCCAGCTGTAGTCCATTAATGTGGCTGGATCGCATAGCAACAAATCAATGGCTGAGTATGTACCTGAGGCAGGGTGGAGATATGTATTGGAGTTTTGGTTCATGAGGGACAGATTGTAATTGTTGATATTTTCTAGTTTTTTACCTTTTATGTCTGTTTTATTGCTTCCCCATATGATGTTGTGGCTGTTGAAGTCTCCTAGTAGGATGTATGGTTTAGGAAGTTGTTCTATTATTTTGTTGACTTCGGCTTCATTTATGGGGTCATGTGGTGGGATATACATGGAGCAAATGTTGATAGTTTTATGTAAAGTGGTTTTCACAGCAATTGCTTGTAATGTGGTGTCTAGAGTTATTTCGCTCTGAGGGATGTCGTTTCTAACTAGAATCGATACACCTCCGGAGGCCCTCTGTCCAGTATTGTGTATAAAGTTGTATTGGGTGTAGTTTTTTATAGTGATGTTATCGTGTGTCTTTAGGAAGGTTTCCTGGAGGCAGATGATAGCAGGTCGTAGTTTAGATATTAACAGTAGCAAGTCGTTTATGTTTGCTATAAGTCCTCGGCAGTTCCATTGAATGATAGTTTGAGTTTTTTTTATTGTGGTCTGTCATTTTATTTGTCTGGGGGTGTTTTGTCTTCTACTTCCATCTCCTCCAGTATTCCTATTTTGTTTCCTCCTCTTGAGGTTGATTGGGATCTAGATCTTGGTTTGTTTGTTTTTTTTCTTTAGTTTTCGTTTTATTGGGTGATGGTGTTGTTTCATTTGATTTGTTTATAAGGGTTGTTTTCATTTGGTGAGTTTTTTCTTTTTCTTTGTTTGATTTAATTCGAGAGTTTTGGTTTGTTGATTCTGTTTTTTTTTTGTTGTACTTTCTTTTGTAGATTGATTATTTCCAGAGTTCAGGATTAGTGTTTTAATTTCTTTCATTAGGTCTTTCATCTCTTATCAATTGAGATAGTTCTCCAGTTTTTATTTCTGGAGGATTTTTTGTATAACTTTCACAACTTTGATTTGTGTGTATTTTAGCATTTTTGGTTACTTCTGAGTATCTTGCGTTCATAATTTTCCTGGCTTCCGGGAAGGTTATATTTTTTGTGTACTTTATTGTTATTTCTTTTTCTTTCAACCATGTTTTGCATCCTTTGAAGTCAGCTGAATGGTTTTCCTTACAGTTTGAGCATTTGGGGCCTTTTTTGCAGTCACTATGTTTTGAGTTTTCACATCTTATACATATTGGTGATTTGGTGCATTTGGATTGGTGATGTCCAAATTGTTGACAATTGTAGCACCTTAGAGAGTTTGGGATGTATTTTTCAACGTTCACTTTTAGGTATCCGATTTTAATCTTGGTGGGTTTGTGGAGTCAAAGGAGAGTATATATGTATTTGTCAATATAGTTTCTGCATTTCGTTTTATTCTTATTCTTTTTACATCTGTAACATTTTGGGATGCTAGATTAGATAAAATTTCCTCAGTCAAGCAATTTGATAGTTCGCTGCATCTAATGACTCCTTTTGACGAGTTTAGATATGGGTGGGGATGTTTTAATTTTGATATTGTTAAAGGTTTCACACCCAAGAGTTATTGTGAAGTATACATAAAAAAAATTATATAGAAATCAGTTACAACTTTTCAGAAAGTCTTATAAAATTCCAAGGCATCAATTTTTCTTAAGCATAAAAGTGTCAATTTTAGCAATTTTAACCCGAAGGGCACCCCAAGGGGAGTTTTCCAGGATAATCCATTTTTTTTTTTTTTTTTTTTTTAACTCATGTTTAATGTTTGTGCAAAATTTCAAAAATTCCAAGATGTAGTTGAGAAGTGCAGACAGATGAACAGACAAGGGTGAATTTACAGGTCCACCCTCCCTTTGGTGGGGGAGGGGTAAAAAAAAAAATTCTGGGCAGGGGGTTTAGAAAATATATATACAAAAGCCGAGTGAAAACGTATGCAAATAGAGAATATAAACTTGGGAGAGAGTTTCATTGGACTTGTATATTTTTTTTTCGGGAATATAGTATGAAGTATCTTTCAATGTTTTAATGTTGGGTTGGGCATTCTGTGAGTTGCATAGAATTGTCTTGATATCATAATCCACCAATATTTGATATGACAATGTACAGAATATTAGCACAGATTATTTTTTTTGTTTGTTTCTATCACTTCATTAAGTCCACTGTCATCTGCTGACCACTTCTAACGAGATATTGAAACACTATCATGTTTGAATATATGGTTAAGTGGCAGTTTTAGTCATTTAGAACCGCTTTAAAGCTTCACCCATCACTCATTTTCCAACCAAATTTCAAACAATTATTACAGTTTATAGATCATCTCAGCTATATTGTGAAAACAAATTTTCAATTTTCGTTCAGTAAAACAAAGTTATGAATTATTTGGTTTCAAAATCGTAAAAATATGCAAAGAGGTGAGCAATGCTTTTTATGACTGGTTTCCATAGCAACCACGTCGCTTTAGCAACTGTTGCTACTAATTCACTGCTGTAGCGAAAAGAGAAATAAGTGAAACAGACTCAAAGCTTGAAAGGGAGGTAATTGGGGGGGATTTTATTGAAAGCAGATGAGTGCCGTACATCGTTATTACATGTATTTGGGGGGGGGGGGATAAATAAAAATAAAAAAATAAAATAAAAAATAAGACTGAAATTAAACAAAGAAACAGTGAATTTATTGGAAACCTGAAAAAATCATGGATTATAATAAAAAAATGTGAGCATGAAAAGTAATATGGTTAAGCTTAAACATCCAAAAGTAAAGGACTAGTTAAAACTGGAGAAAAAAAAAAAAAACCAAAAAAAAGGACAAGATATTCTAATAAAAAATATAAATTCATAACTTAAAATATTGCAGCATTAAGAATTTAAAAAAAATTTTATTTATAAAATTATATAATCAATTCTTAATGCTGCAATATTTTAAGTTATAAATTTTTTTTTTTTTTTACTAGAGTATCGTAATATATACATATATATATGCACACACACATATATATATATATATATATAAGGTTGGTGTAAAAATGTTTTTTGATATTCAACTATTTGTTTGTGTGTGTATATTATATATATAAACAATTTTCGCACCAACCTAATATATTGGATATAGGAAATATTTTTGTTTCATGACTCATACTTTCGAATGAGGATAAACATTACCTTTTAAAATATAGAAAAGAAAAACTTAAAAATTCCAAGTTTATTTGTCTTATTATAGAAAGGAAAGATGCATGTGTGTGTATCCGTGCATGCATGCACACATGTGTACGTATGTATGTCTGGTACATCCCAGAGTTACTAGCACACTGTCTAGGTCCCTCCAGTCAACTTAAAGGAGGTAACTGTTGCTGGCTCTTATTTTGCTCAATTTACAAATACGTACAATCAAGAATTTGCATTCTGTTGTAAGATCGAGGATAAAATAAACAGGGCTTCAAAATTCAGGGTTTTTTCTTTCTATCATTCAGCAGCTGAACAAAATGTACAGCCACAAAAACATTTTTTTGGGAGCAAGTAATTTCCGCACTTATTAAAATTTTCTCTACACATGCCCACTAAGAGAAATAAATACCCGAAGAAAATCAAAATCATGTTACGATAAAAATTATAAAAAATAGTCTACATTGAAGTTATGGTTCACAAAAGTTTTAATTTTATGTAGTTAAGCTTCTTTAAAATTTGAAGAAAGTTTTAGAATCTGTATGCTTTTGTATCATTTACCTTTCAATTCTTAAAAGCAAGTCAGTGGGGTTTCATGATCCTCAATAAATATAACTATTAGGGCATTATGCCTTAGATGACCATATCTACCCAATTTCGTATACATAAATATAATGTACTAAAAATAATCAATAGCAATACCTACAAAATCTGCTCCTATTGCTAGTAAATCAACTCCAACACAAATGACCATTTTATAGTATCAAAGTCTGGATTCAAAATGGCTGACATTCTAAAAGAAAATGCCAGCTAATTTTGACAAATGTTTTGTAGTTTTATTGAAAGTCACTCATTGTATTTACTTCTCTAGGGTTAAGCAAGATCAGATATAGCCTAAGGGGGGGGAAAAAAAAAAAAAAAAAAAAAAAAAAAAAAATCAAGCAACCCCATAAATATTTTCTAGTAGTGCAATTAGTGATAAGCTAATCCGTTATCAAAGAGATGGTAAAGCCTGAGAGACTGAACAAGACTATATCTAAGACAAACAAAGTTACTGTCAGACTGATTGTCAACAAGCCATGCGTGTGTGGTCCCTCTCTGGTGCTGCATGTGAGATGACGCCACAAAAAAAAAAAAAAAAAAAAAAAAAAAAAAAAAAAAAAGTGAATGTGAGAAGTGCGTGAAGGGCCAATGTTGCCTTCACATTTTCGCCAAGTTTCAGAAAAATCTAATGGGGCAAATGTTATGAGGTAAAAAGTATCATTTTCTGCAATTTGGGGGAATTTATGACTCCTTTTAAGCTTCTGGTAACACTGAATCCCAGTGAAAAAAAAAAAAGAAAAAAGGGGGGTGCAAATGGTGCAGTTTCATGCCTTTAGACATGTATATTTGAATTCAGCACCATTGAAAACCACTATATAGACATGCATATCAAGTTTTTGAGTAATATGAAAAAGAGCTCCAAAAAGGCATTTTTTTTTTTTTTTTTTTTAGTCTTAAAAGTTCCAGAGGGATGTGAACCAGAATTTTGCCAGGGTCACCCATACTGAATTTATATTAAGAACAATGGCTTAACATGTATATTTGAGTTGATCACCGTGAAAAACCACTATATATTCAGACATATCAAGTTTTTGTTGAGAAATATGAAAAAAAGCTACAAAAGGGGTGTTTTTAGCACTAAAAGTCTCTGGGGACGCAAATCAGAATTTTGCCAGGGTCACCCACACTGGATTTATGGGCTGCACATTTTGGCCAAGTTTCAGAAAAATCTAATCAATGGATCAAAAGTTATGGGGCAAAACGTCATTTTTAGCCATTTTGGTTGGAATATTTTTGACCTCTTGAGCCCCTGGGAACAACAGGAATTTTCGCAAAAGAAAAAAAAATTTTTTTATTGTGCACATCTATTTAATGAAATAGAATTTGTGGTAAAATTTCAGGAAAAATTAATGCACGGTCATCTGGCAATCGTCCAGACTAACGGACACCAATGAAACATAGGTCCTTCTCCGATAAATCAGGGGACGAATAACGTATACCAGACATGTCAAATAAGTTGCCATAACTTATGAAAGTCATTTATAATTTATTTTGGAAATCATTCTGGAGGATGAAATTTAAGCCTTTTAAGACTGAAAAACAACTGGTAGCAATCAAATGAATGAGTTGTCCAAATAACCAAAAAATATTTATACCTTCAATATAAATTGTGATATAATCAGGTTTGGATTCCTTTTTTTTATTTTTTTTTATTTTAAAATTAAAATTATTTTATTATACAATCAAACTATCATTTTTTTTTTTTTTATTCATATGATAAAAAATAGTTAGAATATGTAAATTCTGACCATTCACTGAAGCAGTTCCTTCGGCCAACCTCCAAATTTTCCAACTCCTCATCTAACATAAAATTCAATTCTTCTGGTTCATCCATTTTCTCATCATGATTACCCTGAAAGAAAAGTTGACAAAAGAATTAGAAAAATTTTTACTGCTATATTTATTGGAGATAATATACCATATATTTGGTCAGAAGAATTTACTTAAAAAAAAAAAAAATAAAATAAAAATAAAGATTTCCCACCTTTATTTCATTACAGACTCATTCATAAATTCTGAATTTTAGCTTGATAATTACTTAGAGCTAATAAATTACAAAAAAGTGTCATTAAGCTCTACTCAGATGTGATTTTTTAAAGTTATTTTCTTTTATCAAGATTAAAAAGCCATATGAAATAACATGATTATGTGCTTATCTTTTGGAAGGTCTCCGAGTAATATATATAAAATTTCATTCAACTAGTGATTTGAGGTTGTCAGCAATGAAGCAATCAGTATTCTTCCCACTTCTTATAAGCACTTATAAAAGTTTATTTTTTTTTAGGGGGTTAGCACTTGCCAAGGCTTAGGCCACTAGAGGATAAAGATTAATGAGTGCCAGGTTAGACAACAGTGATGATTGGTAACAGAAGAAATTGGGTAGAACTTGATTATTTAAGAGAACGGCTTAACATGACCTTGTTTACGTTGAACTTAGAAGCAGCTCCATAATACCGTGTTCCAGATTTGTAGTACTAGGAAAAACTTTGCCGATGGAATTTTCATTTAGTTTTAGACATGAACTGGCACTTGCCCAAGGTGGGTTGAATCAGCTTCCTCCAAAGGAGGAAGTTTCATGGAATTATCAAATTTACAAGTGCTTCTCAGGCACTTAAAAAAAAAAAAAGCGATTTTTTTTATTTTCTATATTTTGATAAGGTCATTTTCGATTTGGCTATACTTTTAGAAATATGAAATTGTCAGATCAGGTTATCAAAACCACAATTGGTAAAAACAAATTTCAAGAAATTTGGAAACTTCTTTAAAATTTTGTTCACTCCAAGCAAGGCATATATCACCAGTGCAAGAGACTACTGCGGTAAGGGTCAGATTTATAGGGAGTAATCCGGGTGAAGAGCTCAAAATGAAAGTTGGAATTGAACATAATTTTGACGTTTTAAATATATAGACAGAAAGTTATGTACCAAGTCTACAAATAAAATTAAAGATTAGTTGTACAGAAATGTAGAGCAAGAAAAATTGTTAATAGTGGTTATAACTAAATGAGTTTTGTTATGAATGTTCTACAAGGAGGAGCTACAGAATGAAGCTCTGGTGATCTCCTGCCACAAAAATAACGGAGCAGAAATAAATGGTGATCACCTCTGTAAAGAGAGTGAGACACAATATCTCTTCTGGAAAAAAAAAAAAAAAAAAAAAAAAGTAGGGAGGAGAAAAGGGATATCATCCACTGGATTTCAAAGCAGTATCCTATTGAGGCAGGTGAGAATTGTTTTGAGCAGCTCCTGCCTACGCAGATGTCCTGTGAAAAGTGGTTAAGTCATATGTGCATGAAACTTAAGATCCGATGCATTTCAAAATAACACTGCTACACAAGGCTCATCTGCCTCCATAGATTTTTTTTTGTCTTACATGAGTGTAAAACAGATGTTAAATATGATGGGAGGTAATGAATTTATTACTTAATTTAAAATCAGACTGCACAAATTTCTGTTTTTTATCAATAAAATTGACAAGCCGAACAATCTTCAAATAAAAAATCTTACAAAAATTTAAAATAAAATTTATTCATAAAGCTCATCCAATTCAAAAACAAAATATGCTATGCATTATAAGAAAATAACATTCTATTTCAGAAAAGGGGAACGGAATTCAATGTAAAAGAGCCAAGAGTGCACTAAAAGAAACGATTTTAGAGAATTCAGTAGACACTTCTAAAGTAAGAAATAGCTAATAATCTTCCAACAGTATTACTGGATATATTATGTGCTACCTCTTCCCCTGCTAAATCCAATGAGAAACTGCAACATTCTAAAGGAGAGTATCCATCAGAGGTATAGACATGGAACATTAGTCAAAATTGTTGGAACAGAAAACCTTAAACTATCCAATTTTTAAGTACTTGTTACTTCTAATTACCAAAATTAGAAAAGTGTCTTAATTCAAATCAAAACCTAAAGTCTATACAGACTACATCCAAAAGTTTAATGACAATATAACGTCATTGAAAACGAGGATCACAAGATTAGTAAAAATATTTCTATGTGAAAAATAGAATTCTGATGATAACTTTATAATTGCACTGTTAAAAATCTTCAATTATTCTAGTTTTAAGATGTTTAAAAATTCTGAGTTTACTGCAGCATAGGGAGACCTTTTTTTCAAAGCAGTGGAATAAATTCACTATATGCTGCAAAAGGAATCATCTATCAGTTGCAATTTTTTTATAATCCTATCATTACTAAAAGATTTTTATCTTTAAAAACAAAAGGGGAGAAAGCTGCCTACCTTGTTCTTTTTATCTTTTGACGATGCAGATTTCCTTCTACTCCGAACTTCAACCCATTCAGACTGAAGGTCAGGAGCACTTAAAGAAACTGCATAAGGGATGGTCAGCAGATTGGAGGAGACATCTTCATCGTTGGACTTCACCGAGGTTGTTGCATTTTGATTGAAATCGATGTTTTTTTCATTTTTTTCTACTGCTTCCTTAAGAGGATTGAAAGACTCTTCAGGCTCTAAGAAAGATGTCAAAATAAATATAATTTACTGTATATAAATGGGAAATTTACAAAAATTAAAGACTTAACATGCTTTCAAAGATTTATTTAAAGCTAAGATGAAAAATACAGAATATTTTAGATTTTTTTTATTTCTGAATCAAATTCTAAACATTTCGAACATAAAAAATAGATTACAATTGTACATTTAAAGGTCAAAGAAAATCTTGTTTACACTCAATTGTAGAATTTTTCATTTTATCCGCATTGCAAGTGTGTAATAAATAAAACTATGTGGCACTATTTTAATAGTGCCACGGGCCGCCATGGCCTCTTCTCACCTCTAGCATTGCTGGAAGGTGATTGGGTCTCGTGGAGTAATATAGAAGAATGGTAGTCACAATGCAATTTTGATTCTCTGCCTTTTTTTTTTCATCAGGACAGCATGGGATAAGACATTTTTGTCACCCCGTGAATGAGAGGAGGGAGGGGGTAACACTAGTTCGGGCTAGTAAGTTTTTAAGAGTTTATTGTTAAGTTAATTATGAAAATTGATTATGATCTGTAAATTGTAATATATATTTTTGTAATAAATAGATACAGCTATACAAACACAGCAGGTAAGTCTTTTTCGTCACCTAGAAAAAAAAAAACGTCTAATCAACAGATCTTCATACGCGGACCGTTTCCAGGACGTTTGATGTAGCATGTAGGTTGATCATGACTGGCCTATAGGCTTACATTTAGATTAGAGATTCTTTTAAAAGCCATGTTTTATTTCTTAACATTTGATACAGTCAACTTAAGTGAAATTAAATGTTGGTATTGTTAAGTATAGAAAACCGGCACGTCATTTGTACGTCGTTTATTCTAGGCGGATTGAACAGTCTCCCTCCAAAAGAGGAAGTGTCAAGGGAATATTAAATTAACAAGTGGTCACGACTGCTTTGTCCACACATTTGTATTACCAATACAAGCAATGATGAATGTTTTGGTCTCCGAAATCTATGCAAGCATCTTACATGATCAAATAAATGCAAACACGAATCTTTAGTAACAATTTTATTTTGCAAATGATTGAAGGATATAAAAACGTGATATAATTTTAGTCGTAGACAAAGAATTATAATTTTCTTTCTTTAATAACAGCTCTTGATAAGAGTTAATTTTTTTCTTTTTCACTAAAGTGACTACTGAGGCAGTAACTTACTTCTCTCTGGTAATGAATATGCTTGACCAGGAATAAATTCTGGTACATCTGGATGCAAATTGCTTTTACTTGATGCATAGAGTAGCGATACAGGCCACATGGTTGGATTTTCTTTTGGCCTCAAAAAAGCTGAATCTCCAGATAATTCAATTTTATTACTATTTTGTACAGCCTGCAAAGAAATTAGATATGAAAATGTTAAAGTTCAGTAAAAAAACAAAAAAAAAAGTTCTTTATAAAATGGCTTCATTAGAAAAAAAAAAAAGTATTAAAAACAAATAAAACCAAGTCAAAACACTCTGCATAGTATGTCATCAAAACCAACAGTTGCATATCAACATATAGCGAGCCCAATTGTTTTTGCATGTAGAAAATAAAAGTTCATATGAAGTTATTCTGTCATTATGTTCTTGAATCGTAATGCATGATTTATTTATTTATCAAATTTCTTATTTTATTCTAGCTGGGGAGGAAGCATCCTACCGGATGCCAAACATTCACCCGTTATCTCATACGTTATTATCTTTTTAAGATTCCAACCATTGCTTCAAGTGCAAGTGTATTAATCAGGTAGTTTTTGAAATTCTTTTTGTCTCCTTGTCCCATATCACTATGTCAGCATTAATAGGTCAGTTTCGAAGATACATAGCTGTAGGGATTGCATAATCATAATGGATGGTGAGCGACTTATTTTCAATTGTTCTCTCTGGTATATGTTGTTCCCAGGACTTGCTGTTGCTTTTTACAGATCTAGTAGAGACTTATGTCATGTTGTATAGTGACCATACGAACATTATTTTTGTAAAAAGGTATTAGTGTTACATGATAAGGGCTGTCCACTTTTCATGTAAGTATAAAAATAGAGAGATTTAGTTAAAATGAAAATGAAATAGAATAGACGAAATTCAAACCTCGTAATTTAGGTTTAGAAATAGATTACGAGAGAGAATTAGCAAATGGAATGTAAAAAACAGAACATTGTGTAGCTTAGAGATAAAATAGTTTTAAGAAAAGAATGTGCATTGTCAATTCTGTTATGAAAAACAATTGAAGAATGCAACTATAGCATAATTTAATAAACATGTTTTTAACATATTGGAAATATAGGTTACTGGGAATATAGGTTAAAATTCCTTTTGTAAACAAAGGAAAAAGTTTTGGACACGCATTTCCAGAACACGTGAAAGACGACAGATGTTTTAACGTGTATGACGTCATGAAAAATGGGAAGTTCTCGATATAGTTAGAAACTTTAGAGTTAAGAGAGTCTGAGAGAGAGTCAGAGGACGACAGACGACAGTCTGGAGTTGGGAGTCGAACGTCTAGAAGCGAGACGGTCACCTTTGAAACAGAATGTGAAACTGAATTCCTGAAAGCAAAGCCACCGGCCGGTCCATGAAAATAAACCCATCATGTGTTTTTATAAACGTCGTCTTTGTGTTGTAATTCTACCAAAAGGTAAAGTGATTATGTCTTATATATCGTGTTTTAAAATGTCTAAGTCATATCTACAATGTGAACTCTACATCTCATATCTACACTTCTAAGTACGAACATTTTATATATATATGAATCTCTTCAGAACACGAACATAGAACGCAACAACATCTCTCAGCATCCCTCAACAACATCCCTCTAAGATTACATCATACTTAAGACTCAACACTTTTAATAAGTCCTAACAACAATATAACAAACAACAAATAATAATAAAAATGAAAACATTATATAACATTAGCGTTTAGTAATTTAGTAATTCAAAACAACGATAGATACTCTCTTCCTCCCTAGATTTTTTTTTTTAAATTAACTATACATTAGCATTGATAAAAATTAATCATTTTCTTTTAATTCTATTTGATTCTTTAATTTTTACAAAAACCAAAACCTAAGCAGACCAGTTATAACCTAAATATAAAATTGTAAATATAGTTTTATAGCTGAATGCAGACAATTCTAATTATTTGCCCCTCAGTTTAGTTAATTTGGCAATAAGATTTGCTACATTTAATGCTATAGAATAATGCAATTACATAAAGTCCAACATTCAACTGACCATATTCTTTAAATTATTTCCATGGCAGAATATTAAGCCCTACCGCCCTTCCCCTCACATTCAGTTGAACGAAATGTTCATAATTACAAACGGTTTCGAACCGTTTTACTTAATTATCTCCATTTATACACTTGTTAAGCTGATACGTGAACATGATAGTAACCAAATAAATAATAGCACCACATCTAGGAAAGGTTGTCAATTCTTCCCTATTTTTCTATGTATTTATATTAAGATAGCTTTGTGCATATGTTTATAGGCACAGGATTTGCATTAACCGACTGTTTTTAACATTCCAAAATTAACAAGGTCAAAATTGAACATTTTCCAAATTTAGCAAGAAATAGAAATTAGTTAAAAACTCAAATTTAAACCAAAACATAATGAGGCTCAAGAAATACTTACTTCCAGAATAAATGGCACATCGACATGTGATAATCGTCTGAATGTCGCAATTAGAGATATGCTGACCCATCCATCTTCATCCATATTTCGGCGGATATAGAAGTCTCGCGTGAGGTTATCAACAGAAAAGTAATATTCTCTGAAAATAAATATAAATGTCGCAAATGAAGGGGGGAAATTTTAATAAGGAATGCTTGATATATTTGAAAAGAATTATTTTAATTAAGATAAGGATGATTTCAGTATATCAGTAAACAGTGTTTCTAGACAAGTGCAACAGTTTTTTTAAAGTTTTAATTGAAGTAGGAGAATTTATGGAAAAATCATTTTAATGTTGAACTTAATAGAAAACTGAAATTCATTTTCAAAATTTTTATAAATAACCAGATGTTTAGATTATAAGATAATAAAAAATATGTAATGAGTCTTTGAGTCTTTGCTTTTATTTTTTTTTTCTTTCATTGAAATCTTTTCTTTTAATTTCTTTAATGAAAATATTTACATTAGTGAATGTCCAATAGTGAACAAGTTGCATTTTAAGATTTACTTGATTTCTAAAAGTAAAATTCAATTAAAAAAAAAAAAAAAAAAAAAGACAGTAAGAAGGTACTTACATTTGACTTTTCACAAAGTCTTTCAATTGAGGTTGAGCAACATCGTATGATTGGTAGGGAAAATACACGGTTCCATTTATGCAATGGGTCGGATCAAAATTAGAAAAGGAGTCATCAGAGAATCCTATAAGCATATCAAGAGAAAAAGTACAAAAATTAAAAATATATTGAAATCTAATATATAACTAAGATTTATAAACTTAAAAAAAAAAAAATAACCTACCTCGTCCACGTCCTCGTCCACCAGCGCCACGACCACGTCCTCGGCCTCTACGCCCACCACGGAAGGGTCTTTGACTTTCTTTAGGACTAGGTGGTGCCATACCATCTCGCCAGTTGTTTGATTCTGATCCTGGAAAACAATATCCAACTGAAAGTTTCAATTTTCAGTGATTATTGTGGTAATTAAAATAGATGAAGAGATTATACATTTTAGTAATTTTTAAAACAGATCAAAGAGTAGTGTGCTGAAACATTTTCAAGTTTATCCTTCTACCATGCAGA
Source organism: Euprymna scolopes (assembly GCF_053919585.1). Taxonomy (NCBI): domain Eukaryota; kingdom Metazoa; phylum Mollusca; class Cephalopoda; order Sepiida; family Sepiolidae; genus Euprymna; species Euprymna scolopes. The sequence continues at coordinate 26,572,571 of NC_136484.1, read as the reverse complement.
AATCATAGTCATATACAAATGTGAATCATTTCCATCAGGGGTTTAGTGCTCCTTTAATACACTCACTAAATTACTCCATAAGTATACAAAAAGTATGAATTGCAATAACACCTTAGGAAAAAAAAGACAAAACAAAAGAGGATCCTTTTTTAAATTTAAATAGACCCATTCTTGGAGTGAATACCCAAATAGTCAAACTCAGAGTAATCTAGTATTTTATGTTTTTATAATTTTACATATTATAGACATCACTGTACCTTTTGTATCTGTTAAAAATTACGACAGTAGAAATGACCAACCATTTAGGACTTCATGAAACTTCATTTCGAATTTCTGTGAAATTGCTCTTTTACAATAGCCATAATATGCAAATTTGAAATTCAAAAAAACTGAAGAAAAATTTCGAATTACTACAATACAGATTCTATATCTGACTACGCTGATGCAACTAAAAACAATACATGTAAAATATACAGAAAACATCTTGTATTAATAAAAAATGAATCTGCATAGCTAATTCCACCATTATATCTTAATTTGTTTCAATTTGCGTCTATGCATTACACCTTTGCATTGTATTGATTTCTTCAAGCAAACTACATTAATCTCTTACATCTAATATTGTTTTGTGCATGCACGAATAGAAAATTATAATGTACAAACATTTTAAATAAGAGTTTATTTTCTCACAGTAATTGCAAAAAATTTTTATTCATAAAAATTTTGGGCTGCATATATTCTCACATTTATAAGATGCAGAAATCTTAATTGGAGCAATCAACAAATAAAGAGATACATTCTATACTAAGTCATTAAACATTCAATTTATATCTTAATTTTTTTTTAAAAGATGAACTGATGCATCAACTTTTACTTCCTAAATTAAGTTCCCAATAAAAATCTGTAACAAGTATCACACCGTGGATCATTGTGGCATGTATCCTACAGTATTGAACATGAAAAAAAAAAAACTGATGTAGGAGATGAAAAGGTCACTATACGTAAATTCTGCATCTTAGCTAGTAGGAAAGAATTGGTTGTAGTGGGAGTAAAAAAAATTAAAATGTGACCTTATCTATATTTGAGAAAGTCTAAAGAAAAAAAAAAAAAAAAGTCAAATGTTTATTTTCTGTCTGTAGCAAAGAAAACTGAAGCAACATTCAAATTTTCATACCACAGCTCAGCAAGTGCACATTCCTTATGTTTTTTGTGGTTAGTATTTCAACATTAATTTTCCAAGGTTTCATTTTGAATGACAAAAAAAAAAGATATTCAATGAATAATGAAATTAAAGTTCAAATATAGTTGATTAACCCATTAAGAATCCACTTTGAAATAAATTCTAAATGCATAATTTACGATTCCATTTTATATTGAAGTTAAAAATAATTTTTAAAACAACTGAATTTGGAAATACTATAATAATGTCAAACACAAATGGTTGATTCACCATCAGAATTTTAATATGCTGAAAAATTTACTTTAAGATAAAAACTATTAAGAAAAAATAGGTTTACTTTTGTTTATTTAGAGCAGTTTAAAATACTTGAATTGTGTTTTGTTAAATTAAATAATCTCAACATTCATAATACTACCTCCAGTCGGAAATAGTTGGTGCATAAAAATTTTCAGTTTGGTCAAAAATACTTGGTGCATGCAAGTTTCAAATTTTATAAGGCAGTACTTTTGAAAGGAAATACGGGTTAACCAAATAATTATACTTAATTAAATTGACAATTGATTGTACGTACATTCTTACAATGTATGATTAAATAAATATACAAAAAAGCTAAAACATCTATTTATTCAATTGTTAATTTATATTTCAATTCTTCTGATATCAAAATTGAAGTGGGAAGTTTTCTTTTTCTTTCTAGCTGTGCTTTTGACATATGCTGAAGCGTGTAATTGTTGCCACCATCAGCCAAAATTATTTGTTCCATTATCTCCTGCAATGTCAGGAAAATGTTGTTCAACTTTGATTTTTCTATTTCTTAAAAGCTGATTTCAACAGCTTCAATTAATTCATCAATATTCTTTGGAGCCTTTTGGTTTTGAATGGATTGTATTGAAGTAACCTAGGTCAAGCACATTCAGATTCGGACTGTTTGCAGGCTGGTTAACCAGTTCAATGTTCAACCCTAATCTCTCCGATTCTTGTTTGAACACCGAGTCTGTTGGATGTATGTGTGGCTTAGCATTGTCTTGTTGAATTGTGATTTGTTGTGCAATGGATCCACTTGGCCATTTGTTCCGTATGGAAACAAAAACCTTTTTAACAAGGAATTCACAAATCTGAATCTTCATGATTGTATCCATGACTTCAGTTACCATTGTTCCAGCAGGCCTGTTTCTGCTGTTACATTTAGCCGCCTCTTGTTTGACAAATGGCCAAATTCCAATCTTCCCATCAAAGTAACATTTGTGATGTGGATCCCAACGGGGTCAAGCCACGGCAGCAAGAAACATTACCTCTGTAATGAAAGGTTTGCTTTTAGTGGTTCTTAAAGGGTCATGTTCGTCTTTGCCTAAATAAAATTTCCTTGCATTTTATGTCATGTAAAAACATTTCTCATCAATATGTATGACATCAAACATTTCTCTAAAAGTTCCTTGATTTAAATCAACCTGTGAATGGCAAAAATCAACGCGACATTTCATGTTTTCTATCATGAGAAACGGTTTTACAGCATTTGAATGTGCCTGAATTTCACCATCTTTCATCCTTGCAATCAATGTCTTAGGTATTCCACATGCTTGAGCAGTAGACCTCAAAGTGGTTCTTTTTCTCAAGGGAATGGTGCTTATATTTTAACTATAGTCCTTTTTTCGGCCACAGAGAAACTTACGGCTCAAAGAATCCATTGGCACTGATATATCAGACGAAATGTCTAGTGCTCGTGACCAAATTCTGCCTACAGTATTTCTTCCTATACTGAATTTTGTGGCAACATCTTTTATTGAACCTCGTTCTAGGATGTGCTCTTTAGACCTTTGTAGCAACGCTTGCAGAACTGCTGTTCGTCTTGAATTTGTCAATTCTCTCTTATCACTTGTTTTTACCTTCCATATTGGCATCAACTACATTTTTCATATTTATATAGCCACTGCGGGTATTTTTAAAAATAGATTATATAACTGTCAAAGTAATGTGCATAGATTAAACTCTAAATGACTTTTAGAATGAAAACTGTTCTTTTTCAATTAAACACACTCTAAAGTACTACCAGTTACCCCCTAAAACATTGAAATGGTGCGTGACAAAACCTAAATCGCGGACAGTTTTAATTCTGCACCAACTATTTCCGACCAAATGTAGTAAAAAAAAAAAAAAAAAAAAAAAGAAAAAACAAAGATAAAAACATTTTCATTGCAGACAGTATGAATAATTTATTACCTTTAATAGTAAGCTCTGTTTTCTTGACTTTATCAACCATAGGTCTACGTGGTACAGCCGATGCAGATATACCACCTCTACGCCCTTGGCTCCGACTACGGCGATTTCCTCGAACCTTCGGGTGCTCAATCTCAAGTGGAACCCATTTTTGGCGGGAACCTAAATAAAATAATTTGGCTGTTTCTTTAAAATAATCAAAAAGTTTGCCCCTCTCCCAGACCATTAAGGTTTTAAAAAGGGTTTTTGTTGGTATGAGGTTTACCACTATGACATGGTTAGTGGTGGAGTTAAGATGTTTTTTAGAGACAAGTGTTGCCACTAACTTAGATAGGACAAGTAATTGTTTTTGTAAATAATTTTCTAGCATAGGAGTAGGTGTAACTGCTTTAAAATGCCTGGAAATGGGGAATCATTTTGTTAAATTTAAATATGCAAAATTCAAGGTGTTCACATGTAATTGCTCTTGGAAAAAGAAAAAAATTTTCAATTAGCAGCTATGAAGTTGAGTATGAAAGGAATCACTATCTTATAAAAAGACCACAAGGACATTTGGCTACACAAAATTTTAAAATTTATTAGATACTAGCGAAAAAAACAGGTGCGCGTTTTTGATTGACGTGACGGCCATATGTATTCAGCAGTTAGCATTTTGTGTGGGACAGTTTTGAATGAGGTGAATAAATCGGTTTGTTTGTTTTTAAAAACTCGCTCCCTGTTTATTAGGAGGAGCAAAATGAAAGCTAGTCTGATATGAGGAAGTCGACATTGAACAGATGTTACTAAGCTCTCTTGAGACAACTGGCTTTTGGCCTGTGATTAGAGTCGAGTTTCGCTTTTTTTTTTAATACCGAAAACCGAATGTAACGCATGCCGATGCGGGAAATGTCGAATAATTAACGTTTGAAAGTCAATAAAATTAAATAGACAGGCGAGCTCCGTGGGTAACTCTGAGATATTACAATTTATAGATATAAAAAGTTTTAAGGTGTGAACCGAGCAAGCGCTTCTCTGAAAGAAGCCTTTTGTGGACATTGAGGAAAAGCGTACATACATACATTTTCGCTTTTATATATATAGATTCTAAAAGAACACTTTAGACATTCATTATTTCAATTTTTTTTATATTTGTTCATGAATTTAAAAAAATTGCAGCATTCTGTTTACAGCGACTGAATTATTCATTGCTGATACATTAGTAAGCAAAAAAAAAAAAAAATTGTCGAGAATGAACAGATTTTTTCAGTGAAATTTTGTCAGTGTTTTATAGATTTCTAAGGAACTTTCTGGACAAATATTTATTAATACTTATTACATGGACAAAAAAAATTAATATTTTCACCAATGTAAATATTCAATTTTTTTTTTTAATTAAAAGCTTACTGAATCAAATCGGTCAAACTTTGAGCACAGTCAAACTAATTGACCAACTCAAACAGATTACCTTAAAAGATATTTGTTCCTTAATTTCAAAAGCCAAATCTGACCCAAAGTCACACCACTGTATGCTTTGGAATAAAGTTAACCATGGAAAAAAAAAAAAAAAGGGGGGGGGGACGACGACGACAAAGGTTTTAAGATTAATTTTCCCAAATCTCAAGATTAATTTTCCCAAATCTCAATACCCCTTATGTCAAATCTCGTGTCTTTACACTGGAAATTGACAGAGTAGTTACGTAGGGAAATGTACACACACACAATTTCACTTTTATCGATATAATAGATTAATTCACTATTAATCTCAAACCCAAAATTATTTGCTATTAATTTACTATTACTGTCAACACAAACCTTATTTACTACTTGCATTTCTGCCCGACTTTGCTCTGCTCCTTTCATAACTTGCCCTAAGTGTGAATACCCTTTTATGTAAAATTTCAAATGTTTAGACTAAAAATTGTCTAAGTAATTTGGTAGAGACCGCAAAGGTAAATTTTTTTTAACTTTGACCCCATATCGTTTTGGTTTCAAATCAAAATAAAATGTTTGACCCATGTCCAAGTTACCTACATTTAAAATTTCAAGTGTTTATACCCAAAATTGGCAGTTTGGTAGGATCTGCAAAATCAACTCTTTCAACTTTGACCTTTTGGCAGCCAAATCGCCAAGATGTTGGCCTTCTTGAACCACTACCTTCAAGAAGATCAACCGTGGCACTCTGCGATTATTGCCGTCTTTCCCGACATCATTCTCGACCCCTCTATCAAAAGTCATCACAGGCCGCGGGGAGATTCAGCCTTCCTGAAAGAGTGCAGAGCCGCGCTAAAACGACTATCAAGGTCCAACAACCTTGTAACTGCTACCCATAGGGAATTCCACAGGGATCTAGAGAGGGGGCCGCCGCCGACCCACTATGCGTGTGTTTGGGTTGGCAGCAGAGCAAAATCCGCTCCACATGGAGTTGAGCGCCAGGTTAGAGTCATCTGAACAATTCGGAGTTCCCTCTGACCTGGCGATTGGCCTGAAATGCACTTAACATACAATGCAGTTTTTTTTTTTTTTTTTTTGGAGTCGCTTGCTCGTTTCCGGTGCGGAACAACGGCCGTAGAAACGACTGATCACGCTTTCTTCGATTGCCATGAACTCCACCAGTACTGGTCGTATGTCAGCGAGGTGACGGCTCGCATCAATCCCAAGCATCCTCACCCGATTACCGCATCTAATGTTGTGAGGCCGCCGTGGGACAAGGAAAGACAAATGGTTTACATTACAATCCTGGCCATGCTGAGAATGGGGATTTGGACATCGTGCCTGCAAGGTGGCCTATGGTGGAGGTGTGTCTTTTCCTGATCAGGATCTGATCGCTTTCTTTAAACACATACGAGTGAAGAAGATCGGATGTGATAGACTGCATCGTGCAGCATTTGACAGAAGCTGGATACATGTAGCAATCTGTGTACAAAAAGGAGCCAAATTTGAATGTGTTCCCCAACTAGATGTGGAACACGCACTTCTGTCAAGTGTAATCAATTTTCAGCCTATTAGCTAGCTGAGTGAATGCTTCATCCCTCCCAACTAGGAAGCCTCCAAGATTCCCATCCCCTCCTATCTGCAATTTTTCTTTTCACCCCTCTTGGAGAGAAAGAAATCAATCACTAACGCCCCATCCCGCACACACAAAATTTTCTTTTCTCCATTTTGTCCCATCTATAGAGCATTCCCACTTAGAGACCGGCCTGCAGGAGCTCAGGTTTCTTTACAAACTGAAGTGGAACAGGCGGTTTATCAACTACACAAGGTTGGGCAGGTCCTACTAACCACTTTTGTATTTTTTCTTCCTCCGCCCTCAACACAAGTGAATTTCTGTATCATCATTGTTATCTTTTGTTTTTATACGGAAATAAAAAAGGTTTTAAACAATTGGGTTCTAAGTAGGACGTCCCCCAGTACGAAAGGTTGAATGCGGTATTATGGTGAAAGATACTAGGTAAGAGAAATTTTTGTTTTAAGTTCTGGAGTGACAAGGATGACCAACCACCCCCACCTTTTGAGTTGGCTTTGTGCCTAAGTTTTTTGTTCAGTTGGAACTTACTTTGTAATTTTAGCTTGAATAAAGAATTTAATATCTCAAATTAAAAAGTTTGATCCAGGTCCAAGTAACCTAAATTTAAAATTTCAAGTGTTTATACCCAAAGTTAACGGAGGAGTTTAGTAGAGTTTAAAAGGTGAAATTGTTGAATTTTGACCTCTTACAGCCAAGTCTGGTCAAAAACCAATAAAGATTTTCCCAAATCTCAAGTCTGTAGACCGAAAACAGTAATTTGGTAGGGAAATGTACAGACACATTTTCACTTTTATAGATATAGATACAAATATATTTTCTAGATTTATAATTTGATAGTGTTATGCTAACGTTGATTAATATAAGATTAAAGCAAGCATACAAAGATATACTCTTAAAATTTGCTGCTGCTGATGTCAGAGAGGGTATCCATTTTCAGTCATCACATAATCTTTGGGATATCCATGTAACCAAAATGATTTGAAGGTTTCAGTAAGCAGCTACATAAATATGAATTCTAGACTAAATTATGGATTCTAAATTTAAATACTTTGACCTATTTAATGCAAAGAATAAGGCACAATATAATTCAATTCAATGACATTGATCCATTAGACAACAAATTTGGAAGGATGAATAGGCTTAAAATACACTCCTCTATACAATTTTTTTTTTGGAGAGTGTGATTTTAAATAGGAGTAACAGTTTATTGGGCTAATTTGGAATCCCTCAGAGATTCCATCAGATATGCCCCATGTGGAATTTCTTAAGACTAACTGACCAATGGTTTACTTGAACTTGTGCAGCTGCTTTCGTGCATGCTGCCAACTTAAACATCATAATTCAGCTACAAATAGACAGCATCAAAAATCCCTGTAATAGCAATACCAGAAAACACTGTTCAGCACTGAAAAAAGCGCACACTGCTCCTTAATCTAACAGTCAGTCTTTGAATCAACAATTAGTAAATTTATCCTTCAATCATCAAAATAAAACAACTGGATTCATAAATTTTTCTTTAAAATGGTATTTTGTTGCGACTTGTATATGCCAAGAAATCGCTATTTAAATCCGAGCATTACCAAAACTTGCCAGCATAGCATGTTGGCTAGTGATAAACTACTTTTTGCAACTATGCTGTTGCGGTTTGTTCATATAAACATTCAATATGAAAGTTCTACTCGAAGTTTCATATTTTTAGCTAATTAGAGAAAATTGTCTTTACCACAGAATTTGAATGAAACAGACGTCTTTCCAGTCAAAAATGAAAACATCTCAATGTTGAGGATTTGTAGTACAAAGATAATTCAAGATAGAAACTTCATTCAAAACGGTATTTAATAGCAAATATATTTTGTCATAAAATTTGAAGAGTTGGTTAAATTTTTTTTTTACATAAACATTGATAGAATGATGGTGAACACCGATAAGATTTTTTTTGTCTGTCGTCCTGTAGGAAATTCATTTTTTTTTTTAAATTTAAAAAAAAAATTTAAAAAAAATAAAATAAAATAAAATAAAAATAAAAATCGAGGGCTGAATTAGAAAACTTAAATTGCATAACTATAAGTTTGTAATTGATTTTAGGAAAAATATTTTTGTGTGTTAAAAATATTTTTTTATGAATTTTTTATTTTTCAGATATCTACTGGAATGCCTTGAAAATACATTTCTGCATTTTTAAGATGAGGATTGGTTATTCCTATTTGTATTCTTCAGACTACTATTTTCATCTTGAGTGTCATTTTCATGTTTTGGTCAATGTAATCTTAGACCGTAAGGCGTACTTTGTTGAACTGTGGACCGTTTCTGTCAAACTCTGGATGGAACGAAACTCTTTACTTTAGGGTAGTATGCTTGTTCCATTAGCCATGACTGGATAGAGGTCCTAAGTAATTTGCAATTGTATTTTTCAGTCGCCCACACAAAATTGAACCTTCAACCTTCAGGAGAAGGTCACTTTTACAATTGATTTTTTTCAAGTACTATAATCACTGTGCCACGGTCTGCAGGATTCTGAGTAGTGAAGGTGAAACTAGAGTCGTAGTGCTTAATATATCTGAAACCTTGGACAAGGTCTGGCATGATGGTTTTAAAGTATTACCGGACAAATAATATCAGATCCTTAGACAGAAGATCCAGGTTGCTCTCGATCACTGTATCTAAGCAACATCACATTAATGCAAGTGTGCCCTATGGGTCTTTAAAGAGATTATTATTAACCAGATTTTCATAAACCTCCAAGATGGGTATATTTGCTGATAGCACAAGGTTCCATTTTCAACATTGGGCAAAACCAAAACTATTTCCAACAAGTTCACCATGTCCTTAATATCGGCTGACCAAGTACTGCAAGCCAAGGCTGCTTCTACCAGGATTGCAAACCATTTGTGGTTTCAGTGACAGATTTCAAAGGTGAAGGTTGAGAACCAGATCAGTATTCTGCTTCATCAGCTTAAGCCAAGTTTTGAGTTGGCCACAGTCGTACATTTTTTTTAATTTTTTTTTTTCTTGCCATGGTGTTAAGTTGAAGAAAATCAGTTATGAAAATTTTGCATGTTGTTCCTCTCAGTTTTTTTTTTTTTTTGGGGGGGGGGGGGGAATGCCAAAAGAGTGTTGGTTATGCAATGTTTAGTTAAGGTCGTAGATTCTGTGATTTTCTTCAACTCAACACCATGACAAGAAACAAACAGAAAAAGAAAATGTACAAAATTCTGAAGATGAAGTCTTACTTCAAAATATATTAATTTTAAACAAATAAATATTGTCTATCCTTCATAATATTGCATTGTGATTTGGCTTTCAAACATTTAATACACATGCATCCATTTTAAAAATATTACTAGATAATAAACTAGATCGCTTACCTTTCCTTTTGGCTCCTTTGTTTAATTCATCACCTACAGCACCATTTTCTTTATTTTCCTTTGCACTATCATCACCTCCAGAATCATTTTGTCCATTGCCTGTTGGTACAGGTGATTGGTTTTGATTTAAGCTACGACTCGTTTTCTTTGTAACCTGTAACTGTGCAAATGAATAGAGATGTTTGGATTCTGTGATATGACAAAACAGAAAGATTCCGCTTCGGTTTATAAATACAAATGAATCAACCTTTACATTTAATTCAAACTAAATTACTGATTGAAAGTTTAAAAATTACTTTTGTAGAGGGAGATATTCCAAACAAAATTAGTATTTAATAGAGAAACAATGGCCCACTGTTGAAAGTGATAAACTACAGATTAAAAAAAACTCAAATATTACATTTTCACAAATGTTTGACAAAAAGAAAAAAAAAAAAAACAAGCATTCATCAACAGTCTCTAGTAGGGGGTGCTTCAGGCAAATAGAAATAAACACTTTTTCAAAGAGGCAGTTAAATCTACAAGGGTAAACTCCAGAACCACACCCCAAGCCAGACAGCAACAAAATCATTATTGAAGACATATCCTATTCCCAACAAGAAAAAACCTAGTCAAGCTATACGAGGTAAGTATACTGATTGTATACTCCAATCTCCAAGCCAATTGCAATTCCTCCTTTGTGTATTAACAAAAATTGGACTCTGCAGTGGCTGGTGGAGTACAGACCAGAGAATTTTTTTTTTTTTTTTTTTTTTAAATGAATAAATTTTTAAAAATCCAAAAGGGTAGGTGAAGTATACTCCTAGTGATAGTGTTTGATAAAAGCACGGGTCAACATCACCAAACTGAGTGGGAATCAGGAAGCAGTATCTGACTGACAAAAATCATGCCTCAAACAAGGAAATGATTTCCAAAAAAATTGGTTGCATCTTAAGCTATGCAGTTTAAATGCCAGAAGCTTGCATGGAAAGTAATGATTGTAGAGCTTAAAAGATTTTGTGTTGCATCCAAGAAATTCAGGAGGTGCATATGCTAGAATCATTGTCGGACAGAATGCAAGATGGCGTATTTTTATTACTGTAGAAATGGGTAAATAAAGTTGGTTAGTGAGAAAATTTTCATAGCTATGTCTGATTATGTACCACATTGTGGCTTGATTGAAGATGCAAAAAAAAGAAAAAAAAAAAAAGAAAAAAAGAGTTTTATGATGAGCTTATGTCAGTGATAAGGTTTATGAGACATACTTTTAGTGGTTGAAAATCTGATTAGTCGTGTTGGTGATTTTGAGTGCATGGAAGAAATGGATATAGTGATAAGATTACAGAGGAAAGAATTTTAGAATTTGATCTTGTAATCCACATGTTGGTCACAAATACTTCAGAAAGCCATCTCATATTTTTGTGGGTTATGATAAGGGAGAGGAAGATTAAATCTGGACAGTGCATAATGTGTTTAGAAAGGTTGAATTCACATTGAAAGAATGGATGAGTTCTTGGATTAATAGTTATAGAACAGTCGTTTGGCAACAAATAAAGAGGAATGCTGGGAAATGCCACTATGAGAAATTGTTTAATACTAAGTTGCAAAAGTAGTATCTGATTCAGCTATAAGAATTGAAAAAAAGGATATGGTAAAATGAAAGGCAAATCTGCAGAACCTGTATGTGTTGCAGAAATTGAGATGATTATGACTTTACAAATCAGATCATAAAAAGGTTACCTCGAACTTAATACAATTGTGAATTGTTTGCAAGAATAAAGTTGAAGCATTTTATAAAGTTTAGTTATTTGCAGATTGTTATCTGCATCTTCATAGTTGTTTCATGACTTTCACAACTATGGAACCATTCCTTGGCCTTCGAGACAAGATCACAGTGGAGCATCTGTTTTGATGCTACACTTCAGCTTTTCTGTTCTCAGTCAGTGGAAGAGAAACCCTCCCTGACAGAATTATTTTTGTTCCTATCCTTTTTGGGGAGCTGGATTTTCCCCACATTAAAAACCGACCTTATGTCTAACTGCCCTGGTGGGGAGACGAGTAAATAGGAACTATGGAAGGCAGTAATTTTTGATACAGTTAAAGAGTTCACCATTCCTATGCTGTCATGATTAACTACGTGACAAAAGCCAGAGGAATAGTTGCCCGAAACGTGAAGATAACAGTCCGAAAATATATAACTATACAAATTACTCATATATAAAAAAAACACTTTATAGAGGTAATTAAAGTTGATGGATAGAATTTTAAAGTGTCTCGGAAAAATGTGTAGCAAATAAGCAAAGATAAACTGCAGTTTAGTTTTATACCCAGGCAAAATACCACTGATGTTATATTTATCGGGAGATAAATGCAAGCATAGTAGTTTGATAAGCTGTATTTTACTTTTGTGGATATGGAGAAAGTTTTTGACAGAGTGCCATGAGAGGTTAACTGTAACATTGCTATTTTAGATGACTGACCAATTTGCTTTCTCTCCCTTAAATAGAAAAGAAACAAAATGGTTGTGGTATTCGTCTTGTTTTAACAATATAGTATTGAAAACTTTGTGTGCTGACTGCCAGTTTGAATGGCTTTCATAAGAAATCTAAGAAAGAATGAGAAAATCCTGGAGCTAAGAACTCTGAACATAAATAAAACAATGTGAATAAGTACATAACTAGTAATTCTAGTTTAGTAGCCATTTGAAAATTTGCATATTCGTAACAAATACTCATTTGATTAATTAATGAACATTGGTGAATCTAATTTATTACTAAAGAAAGCATTGGGTTGGATAGAATGTAATCAACTAATTTTTTTTTTCATAAGGGGGGGGGAATTACTGCAATGGCAGTTGCAAGTTAAAACTCATAGGAAATAAAAGGGGAAACCTCCTTAGCAATTCAAGAAAAAAATACTTTGTTTATCACATCCGCAAACATAGCATTTATAAGTACTCAATTCCCTTTCCATTCTTGTATTAATTGCTGGTGGCCTGGGGGAATGCTAGCCTACAAAGTCAAGGGTGGTTTTGTGACAGAGTATGGATCTCCTAATCAGCAGTAATTATTTCCTAGTCATCAACTCTTTATCATGGTCACTGCTCATTGTCAGAAGGAAAAAAATGAACCTTTATCCTGTTTGAAAGTAGTTCTGAATGGTAAATATCACTTAAATTTTCCTTATTCATGCAACATATTTGCTTTAACTTCTTTTCCCAGATTTCCGTTCCACTTATCTTGTTTTAGTAATAAGTAACAATTTGAAACATTTTTCAGCATCTCCTTTGAAAAACAAGATGTACGCTTTAAAATATAAAAAAAAAAAAAAATGTCCTTAGGAAAGGAAAACTTAGTGACTGACTAAAAGAATACCTTATCTCTAGGTCAGCACTTCCCTCCCCTCAATAGATTGGTGTCTTCATATATAAACTTATTACAAGCGTAGACGACAGTCTGCTTGAGAGAGACCTCTAAGGACTCAAATTAATTACATTTTATTTGGCCATTTTCTTTGAAACAGTTATATGTAAATCTAACACCTTTCTTTTGTTTCTTGCTTTGTATTTTCCTTAAATTATTTCAGGTATATTTTAACAAAAAAAAAAAAAAAAAAAAAAAAAAAAAAAAAAAAAAAAGTCTTCTCACTATGCTTAATTGAAATGCCGGATCAAGTAAAGAATAGATACCCTGTAGCAGACGACGACGCCTGGCGGTGACAAGCGCACATTTCAACTAACACCGGTGATTCGACCATGACATTGGCACACGCACATAGCGTCGGTTGTTTGTAAACACGTCAAATAGCAAACATGCTCGAATATTCGCCAGCAATTTTTTTTTATATATATATATATATTTACAAAACTATTGAAGATTTAAAAGAAAAAATGGGTTTGTATTATTGTACACAGATTCGAAAAAGTTGTGAAAAAACATGACAAATAAATGTTATCAAAGGCAAGATAAGTTACTTTTCTACCTAACTGGATATATTTTTTGTGTTTTTATTCAGTGTAACATGTTTATTTAGCTCGAAAAACATGCAGTGTTTACCGATGTATTGGAAAATTCAAAATTGCGGCCGAGTCTCTCTCGGAGAGGGTAAGTTTGGGAAAAGGTATTATAAATAAACTAGACAAAATACTGTTAGAAATTCGCTCAATATATGTTACCGTGATATAAGTTGACATATATTCGGTTGCTTTTTAATAGTATTTTGTCTAGTTTATTATTTATAACATCTTTTCCCAAACTTACTGTGTTAAAGAGACAGTCGGCCGCCATTTTGAATTTTCCAATACATCGGTAAACACTGCATGTTTTTCGAGCTAAATAAACATGTTACATTGAATAAAAACACAAAAAATATATCCAGTTAGGTAGAAAAGTAACTTATCTTGCCTTTGATAACATTTATTTGTCATATATTTGTTTTTTGACAACTTTTTCGAATCTGTGTACAGCAATACAAACCCGAAAAAATATTTACAAAACATTTTTTTTTTTTAAGTAAGTAACAAAACGAACGTATTTAAATAAAAGATATTTAAATAAATGAGCGTCTTCTGTTTCGGATTTTTGCGACCAAATTTTAAAATCTCAATTGTTTATACTTGTGATTTTATTATGCATAAAAATTGTCTCGGCCTAGAAGTATTTCTCCTTCACTGACCACCGACATACATCGCAATTTAAATAAATATTGAGTTGTATTATAATAATAAATAATAATGAACCTTTTCTTTTTTAATAAGTTTTATTCAAACAGTTTTTATTTGAACTTAATGGTCTGTTTTTTTTTGTTTTTTTTATTTATTAACTGTTTTATTCTTTTTTGTCAAACAAAAATAGAACTTTTATAATGAAATCTATATTATGGACTGTTTTTCAAACATCGAAATTTTAAAATTAAAGTTTTAGTTAAAAAAAAAAAAAAAAAAAAAAAGAAAAAAGACTAGGTGTTTTTTCTTTGAGATATTTTTTTTCACCATTTATCATTTTGAAATTTTATTCAACAATGAAATAAAAAAAAACTTTTCGTTAAATATATTTTTAAAAAGTTATAAAATATCTATAAAGTCTATTTTTTATGCCTGTAAAAGTTTGTTGAAAGTTCAAATAAAGTTTATAATAATTTAATTGAAAAAAAAAAACACCTTTTTTTTTTTTAAAAAATAAAACTAACTTTAATTTGAAAATTTCGATGTTTGAAAAACAGTCCATAATATATGTCATTATAAAAGTTCTATTTTTGCTTGATAAAAAGAATAAAATAGTTATTAAAAAGTCCTGTAAATATATTAAAAACGCACTCAGAAAGACGCCCATTTATTTAAATATCATTTATTTTAAAAAAAAATATTGCTCGCGAATATTCGTCAAAATTTAATATGTAAAAATATTATTTTAAAAATATAATAATTGTCGCTGAAGTTAATGTTTTAAAGAATTAAATAAATATTGAATTGTCTTAAAAACGCACAGAACCCCCCCCCCCCCCAAAAAAAAAACCCATGGTACATTAAAATCAATCTTGGTCGAAAAAATCCGAAACAGAAGACACCCATTTATTTAAATATCTTTTATTTAAATACGTTCATTTTATTACTAAAAAAAAATGTTTTGTAAATATATATTTTTTCTTTTAAATCTCCAAAAGTTTTGTAAGTATATTAAAAAAAAAAAAAAAAAATTGCTGGTGAATATTCGAGCATGTTTGCTATTTGACGTGTTTACAAACAACCGACGCTCTGTGCGTGTGCCAATGTCAAATCACCGGTGTTAGTTGAAATGTGCGCTTGTCACCGCCAGGCGTCGTCGTCTGCTACAGGGTATCTATTCTTTACTTGATCGCCACTTCTACTTATGTTTAGAGGGACATTTAACTTTCAATTTTGTTAATTTGTTGAGAGCAAAACTTTAGGTAGAATACTTATCTTTCCAGCCATGCAAGGGTACTGAAATACCTGGTCTTGAACACCAGTGCATGGTTACCCCTTTCAGTGTAATAGATCCATAGATCTCGTCAAGTCATCCATCTGGGAGAGGGAAAGATCTGATATAAAGTCTGTGCTTCTGGGAACAATCTAAAGCCAGTAACTTGTAACGAATTCGCCAGTTTGCAAACCTAAATTGCTGAAGGAGTAGGTAAGCTCTACTTATAGTCCGGCTTCCATACTCCTTTGTACTAACTAGGTGCAGAGGTATAATACCAGGGACCCTCTAGAAATACCCTGTGCTAAGCCTTGTTTCCTGACTAGGACAATAAACGCCATCTCCCCATTCCTAATTTCTTTCTCACAAACCGAGCAAATGGGTGTGCTTGCATACCAATTATGGCCATTTGACTGATCTGGGCCATTATTGTAAAATTATTGCTTATTGTACATAAATTTAATTCCTGATAACACTATTTTTCATTCTATTTAGTTTTAAAATTTTTTCTTGGACAAAATGTGTTCTTAAATAAAAGGCCTTTACTGATCAAATACATTTCTTAATGATTTAACATAAGATACTCAGAACTAAGATGGGGGGGGGGGGATGGAATAAATAGTCAATTCGAATTGTAAAACAAATTCGAATTGACATGTTCTTATCCCCTCTCCACTGAGGGTATAGTTAAATAAAGGTTGGATCTTTATTCATGTGTAAAAGGCACTTATATATAAAAAAAAAACAAAAAAAACAATGAGTTATTTGCTTACTAGTTTGTAACCTTATATTGTAAACCAATCACATTAAAGTTCAATCTATAATCAATATTTGTAAAATTGAGTCTACAAAAAAAAAAAAAAAAAAAAAAAAAAGAAGTGGTAGAACTGTTACCTATTTTGACCATTCAAACTCCTGGCCTGATGTAAAACATTGGGCTAAAACAGCCAAATGACAGTTTCATGACAAACAATGCCTTAATCTTTAAATTCGGTACCATTTAAAACCCTATTTAGACAAGTATGAATTTTAGGAGAAAAATAAAAATTAGCCCCAAAAGGTGTTTTTCACCCCTAAAACACCCTGAGGCTGAAGCCCCAGAATTTTCCCCAGGGTCAAATATTACATTTCCAGATGTATATTCAGGTTACCTTGCTTTTGGGTAATTTTCAGCAAAATCTAATGGTCTGAAGAGATTCTAGGTCCCGAAAAGTGCCATTTTGGGGACATTTTGACCCCTTTTGACCCCCTGGGGATGCAAGCAGAATTTTTATCAAAAATCCAAGAACGTTACATTTTCTCCTTTGGGTAGTTGTAACTTCATGCAAAATTTTTAGAAAAATATGAGCAGTTGAGAATTTTGGGAACGAACAGATCAGGATGAATTTTATGGCCCAAATCCGACTAAGTCGGTGGACCAATAAATATAGATAAATAAACAAGATAAAAAACTCCAAAAGACCCCTCCCCTTTCCCATGCAAGATGCTAAAGTACTGACTGTAGGTTAAGGACACGCAGAAAATTCATTTGAACTTACATCTAACTGGCCATAATGCTGAACGCAACACGAAGTTGGAACATTTGTGAAAAATAAGACTTGTTTTTCTGAATTCTTTACTTGCTTAATAAGTATTGTAAAGTTGATTACTTTATTTAAATTTTTTTCCATTATATCAAAAAAGGGGGTGTGTAAAATGTTTTTGACTTGTGATGGGGGTATGAGACGAATGGATTCGCCAATCATTTTTATAACCAACGGCTGTGCTAAACAACCAATGAAAACGTCCCAAATTATAAAAATTTGGGAATTTTGAATTCAATCAGTTCGCCATTTACTACGCCACGGACTGCATTTAATTCTTGGCCGCCATCTTGGTTACTAATCTGAACTACGCCGCCATCTTTGTTCAACTTAACAATTTTACTTAAATTTTAATTTCCTGTCATAATTTCCCTGATAACATTCTATTTTTCACTCTTAAGCTTTTAAATTATTTTTTTTTAAATATATTCTTATATACAAGTCTCATACTGGCTATATGTATGGTTCTTAATGTCTGATACTAAAATCCCTCATTCAAAATAACTGGAAAAATTCTTCTAGATGTAGAAGTGAAAGGGCTAGTTACTTTGCCTCCAAAACGACTACCGGTATCTATTTTGTATGATAAACAGATTAAATCCTTATTCCTGTATCTCCTAATGAACATTAATATTGTATTCAGATCATTTTGTCTGTTCAAACATGTTAAAAACCAATTGCTCTGTTCCTCAGGTTATAAAATTACATGCCTCATACATTGTACTTATGGGAGGGGGGGGGCTATCCTCTAGTTTTTTTTAATCTTTAGAAGGCAGAATTATAAAGGCTTTATATTACATATATATTGAATAGATACTTATCCATAATTTATATTTATACTAAAATTATCTATATTAAGTAGATAATTTTTTTCTTTCTCTTATGTGGGCTAAAGTAGTGGTGTTCGTTTTCGCATTGAAACTAAAAATCTAACAGCATAGATGCAACACTCTCCTCAGAGATCAGCACCCAAATACTTGTATTTGGTGACTAATGTCCACCACAGTAACTGGCTTGGTTTCTCTAGTTACAGATGCAGTTGGTAGCATCACACATAACTTTTCTATATCCCATTTCCTAACACAGACAGTAACATTCCTAACCTGTCTCCTAGATCGACAAGATTAGCAAACCTCACTTTTAGACTAATTCCTGATCACAAAATCCAAGGATTGTGTAGCAAAGGTCCATTGTCCACTTAAGAATGCTGATCATGCTGTGATAATGATCAGCATCACTAAACTGTTAGAAGAACCATTGCTCAAAATGACAAGGTATTACAAGAAGGCTGATTGGGAAGCTATCATGATCACCTGAGATGCTCCATAGGGAAAGAGCTTTTCTTTTTCTGTGGAAAAGCGTGCAAATGAGGGTACTGAATGATTCAAAGCAGCAATTGAAGAGCATTTTCCCACATGGAAGTTCTATAGCAAACCCTACTCTTCCCAATGATTTGCTTGCACAGTTGTCAGTGCTCAAAAGTAGCATGCATTCCACAGATTAATCTAACATAAGTCCAGTACAAATAAACAAAAGTATATAGAAACTAGAAATAATTGTAAGAGTGAAATAGCCGCAGCTAAGAGAAGACAAAGTTACAGAAAATATAACAGCATAGTAAATAATGGACAATCAATTTCGAATATCCAACAACCATGAAATTGTTTGCACAGCAACAGAGAAGGCTAATCTGCTTGCCTGACAATTTACCTCCAACTACACTTTGGACCCAGCAAAATACTATCCTAGATTTTCCTTTGTGAAAAGAAACCACAATATCTGAAGATAACACCTTCCCAATTGAGAGATAATATAAAAAAAATCTAGATACCTTAAAGACATGTGGGCCATATCTCATCCAAGCTATACTATTAAAAAAAATGCTCCACTAAGGTTGGCCCAGTCGTCTCCAAACCCTTCAACAAATGCCTTACAGAATCTTGCTTTCCTGATAGTTGGAAAATTGTTTCTGTGGTACAAGTTTACAAGAATTGTGGCAAAAGAAGTGACCCACTAAATTATCACTCCATGAACTTCCTCCCTCTCTTCACCAAAATCTTTAGTCCTTAATTAATCAAGCACTAGTCCACCACTTCGTAGATATTAAGTTTTTTTTCCAACCAACAGCATGGATTTAGGCCAGCTTGTTCTACTATTAGATATCCTAAGTGTAATCTATGAACATATACACCATGCACTGGATAAGGCAGAGGGCAGCTAGGCTGTAACCTTAGATATATCTAAGCCCTTTGACAGGATATGGTACAATTTTTACGAAAATTAAATCATATGGTATTACGGGATAAATACTTCGTATAACCAAATTTTTCTTAGAGAAAAATACAGATTGTTCTCGGTCATATATCCAAACATGATGTGGGTGTGCCTCGGGTCGATTCTTGAACCATCCTCATATTTATAAATGACCTTGATAAAATTATCTCAAAAAATGGGTAATGTTGACCATGCTTTATAACATATGAGGAGGAAAACGAATGAACACATCTAAGGAAATGGCTGAAAACTTAGAGGAAGACCCTTAGTTTGTAACAGAATGAGAATATAAACGGATGGTAACATTCGATGCTATCAAGGACAAGCTTCTTTCCTTTAAAAATTACAAAAAACCTCAACCATCTATAGCCATGGCTAATGATACACTACCTGAAAGCTATAACTTCTTGGTTTAACATTCACCAAGAACATGAATGGAAACAATTACATCGAGGGCTTTATGTTGCGAATGAAACAGTTGTAAGTGAGTTTTCAAAATAGTTTTTATAAATAATAAAAAGCTTATCTTTTGGCAACTGAATTGTATTTTTTTTTTTTACTGAAAATGTTCCAAAGTTCATTACAGAGTGAAAAATATCTTTTCAACCATTTTTTTTTTTTAATAAAACGAGCAAAGACAAATTTAAACAATACAATAAAAGTTTAATAGAATTTTTTTTTTTTTTTTTGTTAAAAATCAGAAATTCGAATGTTTATACCTTCAAGTCTGAACATAAAATTTGGAGCATATTTAGAATTACACTTATTTAAAAAATGAACAGAAAAATCTTTTGATGAACATTACTCGTCATAAAATGAAAATGTCATATTCCAAAACTCATGTTGGTTTGTTTGGCTAATAACTTTTCCAATTATCTAGTAAATGAAAATTTTTAGTTTTCAAAGGTCAACTAAAGAAATTTGTCCGTATAGCCCCCTATTGCCAAGTTTGTTAGAAAATGGGCTATCTCTACCATGTCAGAGTATCCTATATTTCTACAAGGCTGCTATTCGTCCATGCATAAAGTATTGTTGTAACATTTAGGCTAATGCATCTGCTACTAGTCTCACGCCTAGACAGGGTTGAAAAGAGTCGCCAACCTAATAGATCCCGCACTGTCAACCAAACTCGAACCACTGTCCCATTGACAAAATGTTGCATCTGTGCCTATTTTACAAGTATTTTAATGGAAAGTGCTTCGATAAACTCCAAATACCGTAAGCAGTAAAATCCCACCTCTACTGTAGAGATTCCTAGACGTCAGAAAGCCTTCTATTCAAATAGTTTCTTCCTTCGTATTACTAAACTTTGTAGTGACCATCAGAGTCGCTGCTTCCCTGACTGTACTCACAAGCAGAAATTCAAGTGTAATGTGAGCAGACATTTTGCTGCTCAACTCCCTTGATAGTATCCCTAAATATTTTGTCACAAACAGTAGCTTCTTACCAGGCCTTGTTTGGGGGTGAAAAGGCAGTATAAAAAAATAAAAACCTAAAAACTAATCAAACCATCACATTTGTGTGGTTAAATAAAATAAGCTACAATATGTAGCATATTTAATGTGTGAATTTACAGCAATTATGAAGTTCAGTGACTATAATTATCACTAGCGTGAGTGCTCGGCGTTGTCCAGGTGTTTGGAGGTGTGTGAGCAAAAAAAAAGAAAAAAATGGTAGCAGGCAGGCTCGAATCCATACCACGAAGAAGGAACAGAATGTGGGGGAGGGGAGAGGAAAAAAAAAACAAAAAAAAACCATGTCTTTGCTGTTGCAGCCATCCCCAAACCATAAGTGACACAGGTTTAAATTAAGGCTAGACAATCGAAAAGAGAGGGATGACTTTCGAAAATATCAGCAAAAAAAAAGTGACCCTCCCTGCAGAAAAGTGCCCAGTTCAGGATGAAGGAATTAATGTTTTGGCCAATTTTTTTTTTAATATATTTTGTCCGAAGGGTTGGGCTCTAAAATGATACTGATCTTGTGAAAATCAGTCGCTTCTGTCGAAAGTTTTAGGCAGACATATAAACATACATTTAAACAGACAGGTGAGATTTATATTATAGATGATACAGGATGTTTTTTTTGTAAATACGTAAACTATATATTTTAAAATAAGATAAAGATTTAATCGTCAGTCATATTATTCCATAAATGACAGAACAGTATGAAAAGACAATTTAAAGAAATTCTAGTTATGCAAGTAAAATTAGGATAATCTAGTGTTTGTTTTGCAAGACTAAAAGATCAGTAAACATGCGAGAAAAAAAAATGTTTAGTTTCTATACTTGAAAACAATGAAGTTATAGTGTGTATTCAATGAGTGAATTTATTAAATAAATTACAATAATTATGCAAGGTTTGCCAAAATCAAAAAAATTTTTTAAACGAGGCTTCATAAAAAGAAATGAACGATTACAGATTTAAGTATCGTTAAAATTTACAAGTGGCGAAGTAAAATTTATTCATCCTATAAAATACTTGAGTAGTGGTTAATGGACTTGTGACAATATTTTTGATATTACTAATCAAAATAAAAAC
This sequence comes from Euprymna scolopes, assembly GCF_053919585.1. Lineage (NCBI taxonomy): Eukaryota > Metazoa > Mollusca > Cephalopoda > Sepiida > Sepiolidae > Euprymna > Euprymna scolopes. Next base: position 26,550,498 of record NC_136484.1, on the reverse strand, counting down.
TTGGTTAGATTACCTATAATATCTCAGCCTGTTTAAATGTATGTATGTATAAAACTTTCAACAAAGGCAACGGATTTTCATGAGATCGGTATTTTTGAAGCTCGACCCTTCGGACGACAAATATCAAAAAATTGGCCAAAAACATTAATTCCTTCACTCTTAACTGAGCACTTTTCGACAGGTGGTAGTGGGGAGGAAGAGGTCGCCTTTTTCGCTGATATATTCAAAAGCCATCCCCTCTTTCCGATTGACTAGCCTTAATTTAAACATTAGTCACTTCAGATTTGATGAAGGATGCAACAAAGCTGTCACATTTTTTTTTTTGCCTAATTTTTTTTTTTTTTTTTTTTTTTTAAAACACCTCCAAATACCCAGACAACGTCGGGCATCTAGGCTAGTTTGTTATAATTTCTTTCTATGATATTGGAAAGTTTTGAGTTTATTTTTGTGGGTTGTTAACAGCCTCTAAATTTAACAGTAGATAATGTGAACTATATTTAGTTTACTTCTAACAATTATTTTAAGTAAATAACTAATTTATACACACATTAGCAGGGTGACCTGACATTGAGCCTCATTCAATTCCTGGCAATGAAGGTTTCATACTTCCAATACTTTTGTCATGGAAATTGGTGAAATCATCTATTTTTCAAATTGATAGATTGCCTGCTCTAGTCTGGGATCCACCATGATGCACCAGGAAGCAGCTTCACACACCTCTCTACAGTGACAATTCACAATGCACTGTAGTCTACATTACACTGGATAGAATCTAATGTTGATTTTATCAAATTATTTTTATATAATGACTTGAAATTTCAAATGATAAAGTCTAGTATGATGGTTCAATTGCTTCATTTACTTTTGCATTTTTGTGCTAGTTGGTGAATTGTTATTTTTGTGAACGTATCTGATGTTTTTTTCAGTTTCCTTTCTTTCTAAATTTGAAGCCTTCGATTATATTGCACATATGCTAAAATCTAAAATTTCTCTTAAAAAAACAAAAACAAAAAAAAACTTGTCTTATTGGAGCGGGGATTGATTTTGTTCAGATAGGCACATTTTTGAACAGCATAGGAAATGAAGGAGAGAAGACCTATCAAAAAAAAAAAAAAAAAAAAAAAAAAAAAAATTCCTTTACTACACAGAGGTATAGCCTTCCACACAAACTGAGCAACATTGCTAGTTATATATTAGTTTTCTTTATTTTATTTAGGTGTTTTATACACTACAGTGTTGCAAACAATTTGTTAAACTTTCAGATCAAGAAGACTTTAAAATAGTTTGAAGTTTAGAGACATGTTAGAAAAATTTTGTATTTCAGCATATTTGGCTTAACAGCTGTTTTACATACTAGTATGTGTTAGCTTTTAGAAATGAACTTCCAAATTAATTTATCTCTGGCAAAGTCTTTATTTATCCCTCTTTCTCAAGTCCATTCTTATCACTTCCTAACATTTTCCTTGACACACACCTGTCAACCGACTGCAACCTGAAATGTTCCACATCTAATCTGACAACTATTCTTTCAATGTCACTAAATCAACAAAGTCATTTTGCATATATACTATGCAGATTTAGCTTTCTGAGATCAGATCTAATCCTGTCTGACACATTCATTCTGCTATATCTCTATGCAATTCATATTCTCTACCATGCACTGGCCAGGTTTCACATCCATACAAAAATTACCAAGAAAATAACTTACATCAGTTACTTCACTTAGAGCAGGCCAGTTTTCATCTTGAAAACCATTTGAAGAATCAGATTCAGGCTGTTGCACATGTTTCGGCTATAAATTAAAACAAAAACAGTTTCATTTAGAAGTAAACATGATTACTGAAATAATTTGATTTATTATGCATGTTAAAATAACAATTTTTATAATTAAAAAAATTGTCAAATTTTTAAAGATTTTTTAGAAACATTAAAAATAAAAGGTTGATAAAATACTCGTTTAACCATCTCAGTGCAATCAAATTTTTATGGATATTCCTGTAGTAAATTAGAAAAATATAGAAGTTTTGTGTTTTTTTAATATGAAGCTCTAGTAGGATAAAGAAATGCATAATATTGGGGCGCAGAGCATTATTACAGTGAAATGAAAATATAAAGTCATACTTTACAAGTTTAATTTCAGACAGTACAAAAAAGTATGGTATAAAATATACAAAAGTCCTTTATTTAACCTTAGTGTTTGTTTTTAAAATATTTTCAATAATAAAATTAAAAGCTTTAGTTTCGATTATTTGAAAAATAGTTTAGCAATCATGTACACTGAAAAGAATTCAGATTGTCACAATGATATTAGGAAATCACTGGTTGTGTACCCACTTATTGCAGCATATGGGAATTTTTTTTTATTATTGCAAAGTCATGAAATGAATTCAATTTTCAAACTGAAAGTGTTAAACAAGCTTTTTCATTAAAAGTATAATTTTAGTTACCTTAACAAAATCAATTTTCTTTCCTTCAGGAGGAGCCTTCACAACTTTTGGTTCTTCTGAAATAAAAGTAGATATAAACCAAAATCCATTTTAATAGCAGGTTAATAAACTCTTTGGTATACAGTATAAACATGCATTAGCCAGCAAATCTTATTGAAATACTTTTAAAATTCCTGGACAAAAACAATATCCTGACCCCCAATCTGTAAAACGTTTTATAATAAAAATTATTATCTCAATCATATTGTCACCACAGAATCAATATGGTGGTAATAAATGAATTATAGTCTTAATCATAACAAAGGCAACTTGATCAACTTTGATTTCCGTAGTTCTGGGGTTGAGTTATGTTTGAAAATAATTCAATGTTAATTCTAATTGCTTGAACAAGTCATCTATTTCTGTATGCTGCTTCAACCACCATCTTATATTTCTTAATGAAACTGAACATTTAGAGAAAGAGTAACTCATCTAAATTGGTAGCATATCTACACACACCCTAAATTCACTATTCATTATCATATAGTGGAGTAGAAAGTGGAATTTGGGTTTACTTTTGTCAGCCTTATCACTCTTGCTTACCTTATTTTGTCCCTTGAATCCTCACATTCCATGAGTGATATTTCTGACAAAGAGGGAAGAATTACTGTTTTCTGGGCCCAAATCTATTCATCCTAACACTTATCATTGGTTAGTTTAATTTTATAACCTGGAAGTAGTATTTTTTTAAGCTCCTTGCATCAAGTGGCTTCATATCTTGTCTGTAGTATTTTTGCATATAACTCTACATTATCCATTTATAAGCAAACATTTTTAATCAAAGGATTTCTTAATAGATATAATCAGTTTATGACTTTTAGAATGAAATATGATAGTGGTTATAACGAAATGTGTCATGAATACACACAGTCAAGTGTTTTTAAAGAAAATTCTAATGATATGAAATTTATTCAGAAATATGGGAAAGAGCATGAGAAAATCTTATTGTATTGTTTCAATAAGATGAAATAATAAATGAACGCGTGTTCAGCTAATGTCACATTTCATAATACAGTTAATTTTTTTTTTCATATGCTGTTGCCACACACAATAAAAACATTTTAAAATTACATTTAAATCACATTTTAATTGTAAAAATAAGTTACTCACTTATCTACATTTTAACGTCCTACTAATATTGTTGATCATAAATGATGCTTAAAGTTCTGTTTTTTGGGGGTTTTTTTTAGAGGATGGCCGATTGTTTACATTTGTATTGGTCCGACTATTCTCATTTTGTACATTTATGCAATGTTTGTTGGATTAGTCTTTGACCGTCCTCAGTCTAATCCAACCGAAATGTTGCACAAATAACACTCAAGATGAGAATAGTCCAATCAACACAACATAAATGAAGCTTTGTTTTTGTTTTTACAAATATCTAAATTATTTATTGCAAAATAAAACCGATTTGTGACATTTATTAGGTGCATTTTTAAAAGTATTTTGTTTCATTTTCAAGTGATTGAGATTCCAAAAATGACAGTCTCAGGTCTGCTATATTGTGGTTGTCCTAACTTAAGCACTAATTGTGTTTTCAAACTAAAATGTTTTAAAATAAGTTAAAACACAAAAAACTTATCCAGGAATGTAGAAGAATAGATTACCTTGCTTTTGGTAGCATTTATTTATTATATAAATATTTATTATATACTTATTTCTTTTATAAATATTTCTTGACAACTTTCCTTTTGTTGTCTATACATGCCCTAATTTCATTTTATTTGAAATTGAGCTGCTAGCTGTGAAGACATTTTTTCAATAAGCAAGGTTTGCAATTGTGAATGAATAATTAAAGATTAAAAAAAAAAAAAAAAATCTTTTGCAAACAGATTTTACTCCAGTGGTAGTAGAGACTACTGGAGCCCCCACCCCCACACTTTGAGGAACAAACCCCAGTTAAAGGATGAGCCTTGCGAAGCAGAGTGGCTATTGCAGCATTTCTCATCAAGGACTTTTCCATCACTGATCAAAAGATAATAGCACTACCCCCTCCACATATTCTATCTAAGAAATAGATTAAAAATGTTACGATTACGAGCAATTTTATATTCATTTTTTGGATATAACTCTTTGGTTAATTCATTTTATTCTAAATAAATAGTTCTATAAGTGAAATCAACCACAATACACATCCAATTTAATATTTATATTTAAATATTATGATTTAAATCTTTTAGTGCTGCATAAGACCATGTAAATGGCAATCAGCATGAAGATACCTCTGTGTGAAAACTTAATGAAAATTGCTCCAGACAAAGCACGAAACCACTTTATGTCAGGAACTTGACTACTTCAATGTCAAAAACTAGCCAATGATAAGCCAGGAAATAATTCTTCCCCCTTTGTTAGAAACATCACCCATGGAATCCTATTCTTTATCTTTTCGCTTTGAAAAATCAAGGTCTGAAGATAAACTAGCTTGCATACTGCATTGAATAAGGAACCCATAACTGTTTGATTTTTGAGGTTTTAGTCAAAACAAACATTTTATGTAAATGGAAAGATTTTGTTCATCTTTCTATAAAGGAAAAAAAAAATGTATCGGCAGTGCTTATCACCTTTACCTACCCGATATATTGCTACCAAAATGAAATGGCTTCAACAGAAAAATTCTTTTCTAATTAATTTCAGACTATTTTGGAATAGCATGTCCTTAAGAATCTTTAGTAGGCATTTAGTAAATAGATGTAAAACTATTATAAAGTTCATTGGATTTTTTTTTTTTTTTTTTTTGTCAATCAGGTTGCCTAACCTCATGTTAAGAACGGCCTTCAGAATAAACACCCTTTACTGGTTGGACAAAGTTACACTTAATACCCGTTTACCTTACTCTAATAGCTATCATAAAAAAAAAATAAAAAAAAAAAAGTAATAATTACCCAAAGGACGAGATTAGCATTTTCAATATCACAATATCTTTGTAACAATCATTTGTTTAACCTTATATGTAGTAATGATTGCAGATTTCATTTATTGACTTTGCCTCTTCTGGCATTTTCAAGTTCGAGGTAAAGGTGCTGAAAGGGTTGTATTTTTTGTAAATATCTCTAGTCCTTTAAAAAGTATGCCCCACCACACACAGACTAAGAGCAATTAATAAACACCACGAGGAGTTTGTTAGTATTACAAACAATCACTTGTGAGCTGTGTCAGAGTAGGTTACAAATATACCAAACAGGAAATTTGTTCTGTACCAGTATTTATATACTTAACGGTTTGCTAAAGATCCTCTTAAGTAGCATCTTCATATTAGAGTACTACGAAACAATGGGACTGCAATAACTCAATGTAGAATGTATTATTAGTTTGATTACTGTTCGGCTTCAAAAAGGTGAAGACAGTTTTGGTTATCTTAGTATTTGAACACTATTCACAAAACTTGGTTAAAGTAAACTTGGAATTCAACCTTAATGGAATTTGCCATCAGAACAAGTGGCTACAGATCACTCAATCGTTAACTTCAAATCATCAGGGCTGTACAGCCTTTATAAGAGAAGTAGTAGTGATGAGGACGGAGCCAGCTCAAACCACCCTGGACAAATGGTTTTTCAGTAGTAGTGATTGTAAACTTCTATAACATCCAACCAGAAAAATATGGCATTGAATACATTTTATGTATTTTTACAAGGAAAGTAAACAAAAGTTTACTTAAAATAATGTAACTAATCATGTTAGGATTATAAAAGATAGTTTTAATTAATCTTGACAATTCAAATTGCAAGATTTTTACCAATTTTTACAGCAGATAAACCAGGGTTGTGAAGTTGGACTCAAAAATGCTTAGGAGTTTGAATCAATCTCAGAAATATCAAGCCATTCTGAAATCCTAGAAGTTGGACTGTATACCCAATTAAAGCCTTCTTGAATTATTTAATGTCAAAACAGACTATAAATGATCAGAAACAATTCACTTAAATTGATATTTTACTCCAAAATGATATGAGGATGTTCCTATTCCCCTTTTCTGATGTTATTGTTGCGTCGAAGCGAATTAAAGAGCAGATGATTCCATAGTTCATTTCAGTATCTCCGATCCATCACATCTACTCTAACTTATGCATCAGAATCTACAAATGACATAGCATTAAATGATGAAATAGGGTTGATATGTTGAAAAAAAAAACCATCTAACCAACAAAAATGTAACATTTACACTTTGTAAGAATTTTATATTTAGTAAGAATTTATATTTTAATAAAAAGGAAATCACAAAACCCAACACTTTTTCATACAAAATTACTCAGTTTATCTTGAAACATAATTTTGAAGACTTAAAAGAAACCAACAAAAACTTCAGAAATCTTAATAGCTATGTGTATATTCGGATAAAAATCAATTTACATACTGGTATGTGTTTGATGGCTTTTAGAAATAGACTTCCAATCTAATCTCTGGTTAAGTTTCTTTCAAAGTCATTTCCTTAATTGAAGCAAAATTTGTCTTTCCTGAAGCCAATACTAAGTTATAGTTAAGAGATGATCTCTGTACTCTTACTTGCTATTGAGAATTATTTGTGGTTTTTAAGATGGACATGCTCAGGACAAATTTTAAAATGTGGCTTTTTCTGCAGGGTAGGCAAGGAATCTTTCAAAATCCAAGATTAGTATTCATTCTATAGGACTGATGGCAGAGGTTTTACAACTGAACTGTTACAAGTTTCTACAACTTGTTGGGTCACAAAAGTCCATCATGAACAATTTTGCGCAAGAGATTCCAGTTACTCAGAAATTCCTTTTCTTTTTCGTAGGAAAATAGAGTTAGGTTTAACAGAATCGATTTCAATCTACTAACAAAGCAGACAGTCCTAAAATTTAGAGATAGGAACTATAATGATCAATAAAGTTTAAGACATTGAACATCAAAGCAAAATGATTTCAGTTCCCAAAGCTGAAATAGAGGGTTTAGGTTCATACCATTTACAAGTACTGATTAAATGACTGCAGTTAGATCTGATAGAATAATCAATTGCATTAATTAGATCATTCACTCAGATTCCTAATAAAACCTGCACCATTAGCCATAGTTGCATAGTTTATATAAATATCAGGTTGACAAGAAAGTTCTTGCTGAATTTTCAATTTTGATTTCAAGTTTGTTATACCTTTACTTAATACATCATTGTAAAGAGCATTTTTTGCTCTAATTGTTTAAATTACCATCGTTTTAAAACAGTTATGGCTTTCAGAATGTTGAATACAAGTTAAAAAAAAATAAAGCAAATTTGCACAATTTATTTCAATTGAAGCTAGGCCGAAAAGCTGGTGAAACAGCTTGCAATATCAAGAAAGCGTTTGACCCAGGAACTACTACTGAATGTCCAGCACAAGGGTGGTTTAAGAAATTTTGTGGCAGCGACAAGATTCTTGTGCATAGAGGTCAACCATTGGATGTTGACAACAATCAATTAAGAGCCTTAGTCAAAGCCAATTCATGCACAACTGTTCCAGAACTTGCTTTTGAATTAGACGTGTATATGTGGATTTCCAACCACTTGAGATTAGAAAGACAAAAAAAAAAAAAAAAAAAAAAAACTTGAGTGCCCCACAAATTGAACTAAAAGAAATGCTACTATGAAGTGTCATCTTTTACGCAACAAGAAAGACCAGTTTCTTAACCAGGTTGCGACTTGCGATGAAAAGTGGGTTCTTTACAGCAACCGGTGATGCTTAGCTCGGTGGTTAGACATCTATGAAGCTCCATGACACTTCCAAAGCCAGAATCGCATCAAAAGAAGGTAATGTTGACTATTTAGTGGTCTGCGACTCATCTCATTCATTAGTTTTTGTTTTTGTTTTTTTAATGCAGGCTAAATCATTACGGTGGTGAAGTACTGTCAACAAATGGATGAAATGCATCAGAAACTTTAACATCCAGTATTAGTCAACAGAAAAGAAAAACAATTCTCCCCCACGAAAATGCCCAATCACACGTTGCTAAACTGATCCTGCAGAAGTTGAACGAATTGGGCTACGAAACTGCCTCATTCGCAATACTCTCCAGACCTGTTACCACTTTCTCAAACATCTTGACAACTGTGAGAAATGCTCCAAAAACCTAAGCAATATCAAGAACACCTTCCGCAACTTTGTCGCCACCAGAACGCAAGATTTTTATGTTACTGGCATAAATACACTTGTTTTGCATTGGCAAAAAGTGTTTATTCTGATAATGCTTATTTCGATCAATAAATTTTTATTTAAACCAAGATATATTCATTGGAATTTAAAAGTTAAAATCCGCAAGAACTTTGTCAACCTAATACAAGTGGAAAAAATTTGATTAGCAAATGTTACAAGGTATTAAAACGCATTAGTTTTGTTTTAAAATGGTTTTGTTTAAAACTAGTTTTTCAGTAATTAACATGTATTGACCAGTTATATAAATTCCAGCTGGCCTGAACAGTGTGTAAATATTTTTAAATGCATCTGTAACTATTTGCCGACGTAGAAGCAAAGAATCAGTGTTAACTTAAAATATAAAAGTTTGACAGTAATTGATAAACTTAAAATGCTTACAATATACATTGTATGTGAACAGTATATTTAAGTAGAGAAACCTGGGCCCAACTCTCTTCCTGATCTACATTAATGATCTCCCAAAACAAATAATCCATGCTGATGACACGACCATCTATGGTAACACATCAAAGGCTATAAATGACAAAGTTCTGATCTTGAGCGCGTGGTACAATGGGGGAAGAGGTGGATGGTTACTTTTAATGCATTTAAAACCACGCTTTATCTTTACATCAACGCTCTGATCCCCATCTGGCATCAATTGAAATGGATGGCTCTCGTCTTGGGAAGGCTCCATGTTTTGACAAGCTTCTGGGATTAACCTTTACTCCTGATCTGAAATGGAACACATACATCAAATCTGTTGCCAAGGTCACTGGAAAAATGGTTGAGATCTTTTTACTGCTCCGGTAGATATCTCACTGCTGATGCAATTCTCTATCAAGGATGGAGTACTGCTGCCATATCTGGGCAGGAGCTGCTAAAAACAGCCTATCCTGCCTTGACAGAGTACAAAATAAGACTTCGTAGCCTAATGGGGGATGCCCTTTTCTTTTCTCTGCAACCTCTCTCCCACAGAAGGGACGTTGCGAGCCAGTCGTTTTATTATTTCCATAGGAACTGCTCGTCTGAGCTCCAATCCCTGCCCCCCCCACCAATCTTTCATGATAAACACCAGTCTAGCTGAAACCACTGTCAGTAATTCTCCCCACTCTTTATCTGTGCCTAAATCAAAACAGATTCCATGAACAAAGCTTCTTTCTTAGAAGTGCACGCTTGTGGAACTGTCTTCCGTTTCCCTGTTTCCCACCTGACTACAACTTGGATGTCTTAAAGTCCAACATAAGTTCCTGTTGAACTGCCACCTTACAGCACTATCAGCTCTCCATTACTAGCGATTACTACGATATTATCCCATTGATTACCGTACATGCAATAATTTTATCCCTGAGTGGCCTCCGGGCCTTGATAAATGGTAACTTCCTTGTAAAAAAAAAAAAAAAACCTCTGTCAATTTTTGAACAGTTAAAACAAACTAGATTTTTCCCTCGGATAACTTTCCATCTGTGCAAATCTGCAATTTGTGCATAACTGAGGTAGTCATAAAATTATGTCACTTTGCTTAGTAATAACTTCTGTTATGTAATTACTGGAATATTTAATTATGTGTACCTGCCGACTTTAACAGATGTTGAATCTGACAGACAATTGTTGAGCATTGTATACGAATAAAAATCGTTTAGCTTACACTTTAAGGGAATTTACCAGCTTAACATATACAGTAGAGATAGTCCGTTTCTCAGAGTTTTGTGATTAACTAGGTACGGGCAAAATGAATGCCGATGCTCAAAATTGTATAAACATTTTGACCTCTTAAAAATTCACCAAAAATCAGGAAATTAACCAATTTTAATGAAATTTTCAGTATTTATCAAATAATGATCAGAATATAATGAATGAAATATTTTTATTTAAATCTGAGTGGAAATTTATTTTATTTAAACAAAAAATACCTTTACTAAAATTATGGTTTTCAGTAGTAAATAAAAAAAAACGCAAGAATTTATTTTTGCTTTTTTTATATAAATAAAGCATCGTAATTTGTAACAATAAAAAAGTTTTTACAGGAACATTGTGAAAAAAAGCCCCTAAAGTCTGTATTAATGAATGATAACTAAGAAAAATGAATTTCTCGAACTACCGATATCATTAAATTAAGCATTGTTTATTTAAATTTTCACACAAAAATTACAAAAATATTTCTACCTTTTTTTTTAAATTACACATTTCGCATAATTTTTATATGCATGATTTTAATAATTTCCTTGCTTGCAATACTGTGAAACTTTCGGCGTAAGAACTTTAATATCAAACAATTAAAAAATTTTAAAACGAACATAAAAAATAAATTAAAAATGATACAAACGTTCAGAATATGAATGTATGGATGCACGTTTGGGGGGGGGGGAAATCTGACAACCCTACTTCATTTTACTATCATGACTTCATTTTGAAACCGTTTTGATTGGCCGAAATTTTGGGCCTCCTTATAATCGTTTACAAAATTTTAGTTTGCATTTTTGGCGAATGGTAAATTACTTGCTTTTTGAGGGCTAATTAAGTTATTTTTGCACAAAGGTGTTTTTTTTTTTTTTTTACTTAATTCAATATCTTAGGACTTTACTTACTAATTATCTTTGAAATAGACCCAGAAAATTAATATCTTTTAGAGGATTTTTACAATGAATTTATTTAACTTCAAAATTTAGCTGAATTAGTTAGCTCGCCGTGAAAACATTTTTCGTAACTTTTTTTTTACGTGTACCAATATTTTTTTCATCTAGGAAATTAACTTTAGTCTCTAATCTTTCAAATACAATCAAAAAGTAGTCGGAAACCTACAAAAAATTATGATATATCAGCTTTCAAAACTGTCCCCCATTTTTGCCCATACCTATGATTAACAGCTTTTTCATAATTGTTTCAATAAACATTTCCAGTTTAGAAGATTAATCTGGTCTTTGAACAAGGACTAAAATGTAATAAGTGTTCTATGCAAATTTTGAGGTTAGCATCTGAAACAATACTTTTTAGTAAATATGCTCATATAATGAACATATTTTCTAGATTACGGCACATGCTGACATCTTGAAAATACTAGCATACCGATTCGTTTATGGTTTTTTTCTTCAGATTTCATATGTAAAAATAGATGTTAATTCCAAAAGGAATGTAATAATTTATCGCAATCTGTTTCCCCACATGAATTTCACCATTTGCCCTGTTCTGCTCCGTTACAATGGGAATGTTTTTTTTCCCCTCCAATCCGGAGTGTCACCATACATTAAAACAAACCTTGCATCTAATTATTCTTGCGGGGGAGACGAGTAAATAGAAACAATTTCAGAAAAATACTAGTAATAATATATTTTGGAGGAACATTGGATTTTTGTAAGATTCATCTTAGTTATAAGGTTTGATTCCATTCAATTTGAGAGATTATAGGAGGCTACATGATCGACTAATGTTAGACACTTTTTTCAGTTGACATTTAGATGTGTCAGAAACTAACCTTACAAATGCATGAAATATATTGAATAATTCGACCCGTCTTTCCAAGCTAATAACTACTTGAAAAATGTAATTCAAACCCTAATTTTTTTTCAAAAAAAAAAAAAAAAAAAAAAAAAAAAAAAAGTTTTAAACTTCGGACTTTACAGGTAAATTTCTAAAAAAAAAAAAAAAAAAAAAAAAAAAAATACACTTATAAATTTGAATATATTATTGATTGATCTTTTCAATTTGTGATATATAAAACTTTGGTGCGTAAATTAATTATTTACTTTTTAATAGACATTTCAAAATGGGGGACGTGAATTAAAAAAAAAAAAAAAACGTTTGTCGAAATTATATTCGGTTTATTGGAAAGAACATTTCACATTGACACTGAAAATATCGTAAAATTGAATCAATAGAAAAATTGAGATTTTTAAAGTTTAAAAATACTTAGCTCGTAAAATTCAATTGATTTCATTAGTTTTTTTAAAAAATAAAATATTTCTTACTTTTTATACAACTTTAGTTCATTTTGGAAGTATAATCCATAAAGAAAAACAACCCACTTTTAAAGGAAAAAGATGTTTTTTTTAATATTTTATTCGCAGTTTCGTCTCAAAAATTCTGATGCGCCTAGTTGACAGTAGTGTATTAAACTACAAGACGTTTTAAAGTTAAAACACAAACAACTACTGCACTAGCAGTATCAGAATTTTTGTAGGAATTTTTGACACCCCTAACACGAAACTGCGAATACAATATAAAAATCTCGTAATTTCTGTTAAAAGTGGGTTATTTATTTTCTTTATGGATTATACTTCCAAAATAAACTATTACAGTTGTTTTAAAAGTAATAAAAATATTTTTTTTTTTTTTTAAAACAGTAATGAATTTTCCGAACTCAATATTTTTCAATTTTTAAACTCAATATTTTTAAATTTTAAAAATCTATCAAAATTTTTCTATTGATTCTATTTTTACGATATTTTCAGGGTCAATGTGAAATTTTATGTTCTTTCCAATAAACCGAATATAATATTTTAGACAAACGTTTTTTTTTAAATTCACGCCCCCCCCAAGTGTCACCCATTTTCAACTTTCTCTTAAAAAGTAAATAATTTATGTCGTGGAGTTTTATATATCACAAATTGAAGAGAAAAGGTCAATAAATAATATATTCAAATTTAAAACAAAAAAAAAAAATCGCTTTTTTAGAAATTTACCTGTAAAGTCCGAAGTTTAAAACCTTATTTTATAAGAACACATTGTTTCTTTTTTGTCTTTTTTTTTTTTTAATGAAACCTTGGTCCTTGCTCCTTTAATTGAAAAAAAAATTAGGGCTTGAATTACATTTTTCGAGGAGTTATAAGCTTAGAAAGATAGGGGGTCGAATAATTCACGCCTCTCATTTTGAAATGTCTATTAAAAAGTAAATAATTTATGTCGTGGAGTTTTATATATCACAAATTGAAGAGAAAAGGTCAATAAATAATATATTCAAATTTAAAACAAAAAAACAAATCGCTTTTTTTTTAGAAATTTACCTGTAAAGTCCGAAGTTTAAAACCTTTTAAAAAAAAAAAAAAAAAAAAAAAAAAAAAAACACATTGTTTTTTTTTTTTAATAAAACCTTGGTCCTTGCTCCTTTAATTGAAAAAAAAAAAAATTAGGGCTTGAATTACATTTTTCGAGGAGTTATAAGCTTGGAAAGATGGGGTGGAATTATTCACTATTTTCACGAAATTTCTGACATTGCTACTACTGCACTAGCAGTATCAGAATTTTTGTAGGAATTTTTGACACCCCTAACACGAAACTGCGAATACAATATAAAAATCTCGTAATTTCTCTGTTAAAAGTGGGTTATTTATTTTCTTTATGGATTATACTTCCAAAATAAACTATTACAGTTGTTTTAAAAGTAATAAAAATATTTTTATTTTTTTTTTAAACAGTAATGAATTTTCCGAACTCAATATTTTTCAATTTTTAAACTCAATATTTTTAAATTTTAAAAATCTATCAAAATTTTTCTATTGATTCTATTTTTACGATATTTTCAGGGTCAATGTGAAATTTTATGTTCTTTCCAATAAACCGAATATAATATTTTAGACAAACGTTTTTTTTAAATTCACGCCCCCCCCCCCATTTTCAACTTTCTCTTAAAAAGTAAATAATTTATGTTTAATAGGTTTATATATCACAAATTGAAGAGAAAAGGTCAATAAATAATATATTCAAATTTAAAACAAAAAAAAAAATCAGTTTTTTAGAAATTTACCTGTAAAGTCCGAAGTTTAAAACCTTATTTTATAAGAACACATTTTTTCTTTGTCTTTTTTTTTTTTTTTTTTTAATGAAACCTTGGTCCTTGCTCCTTTAATTGAAAAAAAAATTAGGGCTTGAATTACATTTTTCGAGGAGTTATAAGCTTAGAAAGATAGGGGGTCGAATAATTTACGCCTCTCATTTTGAAATGTCTATTAAAAAGTAAATAATTAATTTATGTTTAATAGTTTTATATATCACAAATTGAAGAGAAATGGTCAATAAATAATATATTCAAATTTAAAACAAAAAAAAAATCAGTTTTTTAGAAATTTACCTGTAAAGTCCGAAGTTTAAAACCTTTTTAAAAAAAAAAAACACATTGTTTTGTTTTTGTTTTTTTTTTTAAATAAAACCTTGGTCCTTACTCCTTTAATTGAAAAAAAAAATTAGGGCTTGAATTACATTTTTCGAGGAGTTATAAGCTTGGAAAGATGGGGTGGAATTATTCACTATTTTCACGAAATTTCTGACACTGCTACTACTGCACATAAAGAATCTTAAAAAGATCTCTCGTTTGGAATATCTGAGTTAGTAGGTGAGGTGAGTGTTTTGCATCCGGTAGGTAGGATGCCCCATCCCAGCTTGAACAAACTAAAAAAATGTTTTTGTCCGTAAATAATTTTAAAGTTAAAATGATGCAACTTCAAAGTTCAATCTAAATAATAACTGAAAATTTTTTAATGTACGTACTGTCATAGAACGAAATTGTTATATTCTTTTATATTCTAAAAATAACGTAAATTGATAAAGTAGTTTAAAAAAAAAAAAAAAAAAAAAAAAAAAAGACAAAGCGAATATATTGTGTCTCGGTCCACTATCTTTAAAAATCATCACCGGTTACCCCCCCCCCTTAACTCCTAAAAGGGGAGGAAAAAAAAATAAATAAAATAAACCGTAAAATTTTATTTTCTTAAATGTTTTTAAATTACTTGATCAATTTACGTGATTTTCGGAATATGACATTTTCATTCAGTACGTACAAAGATTATGCATTTTTTTCTTTTAATAAGTTTAACCAACTTTAAACTTGCATCATTAAAACTTACAAAATTGAAATGACCAAAAGGTCTTACTATTTACGATAAATAAAAACAAGGAGGGGGACAAACATTTTAGAGTATGACTCATACAGTACACGTGTGACGTGCGCCAAATAATTAAAAAATCTTTCACGTACCTTTTATCTTTGGTTCTAATTCTGAAATTAGAAAGAAAAATGTTAAGAATTTTGATAATATTTTTTTAATAGGTAAATTATCTTCAAGACATTAGCACAAAATTGAAATAAGAACGAAAAATCAAAAGCTGCAAAATTAAAGTCATCTACTTAATTGTCATGTCAGGTACGAAAAGTGGTTAAACAAAGGCAAGATCAGGTATAACTGGATAAATTTTTAGTATTTTTTTTACTTCAAAATGTTTATTCGGTTCGAAAAACAAGTAGCGTTACAGGAGAACAAAAATAGCCGCAATTTGACTCTTGAGATTATTTGAACTTAAAAATAAAAATGAAACAAAATACTTGTAGAAACCCACTAAATAAATATTACCGTGACATTTATTGGGTGGGTGTAAAGTAAAATGTTTTAAAGTACAAACACTCAAAACTTATCCCGCTAGGTAGAAGAGCAACTTATTTTGCCTTTGATATTTTTTTTTTTTTTTTTACATTTACTATCACGACTTCACGATCCATTGAGATGCCATAAAGACGGACTGCAGTTACCTCCCTTGACTTCGTGCAATTTCTTGGTTTCGTTTAAGTTCAGGCTGTTTACTAAATGGTTGCATAGGATTCACTTCCATTTCGCGAGGACAGTTCCGTTTCACGTTAAATGCTTTGAAAAAGTCCCTTCTGATTAATGTTTACCAATTTAAAAATAAAAACGATCTTGACCGTTTTTCAAAACAGCATTTTTTTTTTTTTAAATCCTGACCTTTTCAGAATATGTATAAGGGTTCGCACAAAACTGAAGTAAATCCTTTGTAAACAATCACAAACTGAAGTCGAACAAAGCCGTCAGCTATTGTCATTAATAATTATTTTTTAATTTTTTTTTTTTTTTTTTGTAATTTTTGGATATTTAACTAGTTTCAAAACAAACAGATACCATTGGTTCGAGTTCAATATTCCCATTTTCGATCTTATTCCGAAAAAGCAGTAAGCACTAAAGAAACATTTGAACTTTATTGAAACTTGTTTACAAAATCTATTCATAAACATACAATTTTCAATTTGGGCTCACCTTTGACATTCCTCGTCAGCTCATCTGATATATATAAATGCCCTAAAAAAGTAAATTTTTATTAATGTTCAGTTTTAAAATATTTTCTTATTCTGAAAAACACCCAAGTTATTTTGCATATTTTAAAACTGGTAAACATTAATCAGAAGTAACTTTTCCAGGGCATCCATATATACATTAGATCAGCTGACGGAGAATGTCAAACAGACGGAACTTAATGAAAGCCGAAATTTGTTACAGTATTTTTTAACTAAGTTTTGATAAATAACTTAGTTTTTATAATTAGTTTTTACTTTTTTAAAAAGGAGTTTAAAAGTAAAAACTAACGTTTAATTAAGGTTACCTAAAATGGGAATAGCTTCCAAAATTAAAGAGTTTTAAAGCACAAAAACCGTTTTCTAAAAGGCATAATATCGTTTAAAAAATTAGGATTTGTTTACAAAGAAACGAAACCGTTTTCTAGTCAATTCAATTTCGTGACTTTCCATATTCGCAAAAAATTAATGTTACCAAAGGCAAGCGAACGTACATTTGTACAAGTTTTAAATAAAGGTAGTATAAGCCTGTAGAGTTAGAAGAAGAAGAAAAAAAAAAAAAAAAAAAGTGGTCTGTAGGTACCTCCAACGTCCGCCAGTTTTAACTCCCCTCCCTGTATGTAACACGATGTAACTAATTTATCATCGTAACTTTTTTGGGGTTTGTATTACTGTACACACAGATTCGAAAAAGTTGTCAAAAAACAAATATATAACAAATAAATGTTATCAAAGGCAAGATAAGTTACTTTTATACCAAACTGGATATATTTTTCGTGTTTTTATTCAATGTAACATGTTTATTCAGCTCGAAAACCATAGTGTTTACCGATGTATTGGAACATTCAAGATGGCGTCTGATTCTCTCTTTAACACGGTAAGTTTGGGAAAAGGTGTTAAAAATAAAAACCGGTTAAAATACTGTTAAAAACTCGCTCAATATATGTTACCGTGACATAGGTTGACATATATTCGGCGGGTTTTTAATAGTATTCCTTCTAGTTTTTTTATTTATAACACCTTTTCCCAAACTTACGGTGTTAAAGAGGGTGTGAGACGCCATCTTGAATTTTCCAATACATCGGTAAACACTGTTTTTCGAGCTGAATAAATGTTATATTGAATAAAAAACACAAAAAATATATCCGGTTAGGTAGAAAAGTAACTTATCTTGCCTTTGATAACATTTATTTGTTATATTTGTTTTTTGACAACTTTTTCGAATCTATGTGTACAGTAATACAAACCCTCTTTTTTTTACTATTTAAAAGAAGCTTAAAATAAACTAATATTTTTGGTGCTTCTACCCTTTATTGCCGAAATTGGAGACGCCGTTTTTTTTGTTTTTGTTTTTTCACGCACTTGCTAGGGGAGACATTATGGCCGAACGATTGCTTCCGGAAAGGGAAATAATAAATTTACTAAAATTAACAGTTATTACTTCCGGAAACGTTAACGTAAACTAAAATTATCATTTATTACTTCCAGAAACTTGGTAAACCGATATTACTGGAGAAAATTAATCTTGACAATTAAAAAAAAAAAAAAAAAAAAAATGTTTTAAATCATTTGTTCGGAAAAAAAAAAAAAAACTATTTTATAAAAGTCCAATGTTGCTTTAAAAGTAAATAAAGTGAAAGAGAACATATCCGTAATTGTTTAATTGGAAATGTTTCGGAGAATGGGAAAGTTTTTCATTGGAAATTTTTTTTTAATAATTATTATTAAAAACAGAAAATTGAAATGACATATTCATAATAGTTTAAACTGGGCGAGCGCCATTTGAAGACCAAAACATTAGTTTTTTTGTTTGTTTATTTTTTCGTTTGTGCGTGTGTATTTAAAAAAAAAAATTTTTTTTTTTTTCGAACGAATAAATAATTTTAAACATTTTTTTTGAATTGTCAAGATTAATTTTCTCCAGTAATATCGGTTTTCCAAGTTTCTGGAAGTAATAAATGTTAATTTTGGTAAATTTATTCTTTCCCTTTCCGGAAGCAATCGTTCCGCCATATAATGATGTCTCCCCTAGATTTGTATAGCAAGTGCGTGAAAAAAAATGGCGTCTCCAATTTCGGCAATAAAGTGTAGAAGCACCATATTTTTTTCATAGCTTACAAAAATAATGAAAATGCGAGACAAATCGTGTTTACATTATCGACGCATTAAAACAACATTCCTATGTAGTAACGTGTTTTAAGCCGTTGTTGACACCTATCATAGGTCCTATGTTTTAAAAATCTAGCAAAAATCAAATAGTCATATTTACCTGAAATTTTCGATACTTATTCATTATTAAATAAACTTATATATTAAAAGTAGGTTTCGTTAAATATATTAGAGGATTTTTTTATAGGTGTTCTACCTCCATTTCATGTTACGAAAACTGAAAATAAATGTAACTGTAAGTCGATAAAAATTTCAACATTTTTTAAAGCTGGAAAGATCAAATAAATAGTTATATATGTATAAAATCCCCATCATTTTTTTCACTTACCTCAAAGTTGTAAATAAAATTGGACATAAAATCATTAATATGTTACAAAAAAATAAAATGAACAATTTTTCTTGATTTTTTTTTCTCGGTAACAATTTGAATTACAACAAAACCGAATTCTAAAAAATAACTTTTAAAAAGCTTTAAATGATATTAAATTCAATTACGCGATATGAAGTTTAAACCGATTTTTTATATAACAGGTTTCCAATATTAAATATATTCATGACTCGAGATAATCAACATTGCAAAAGAAAAAAAAAATTCGTTTCGATTTGATTTAAAATGACAGGTTGAAATCAACGTTTGCGCTTTTTTTCAAAAATATACGGAAGTCTGTAAAGGGCAAGCCTTTGTGGATACATGTATCAACAGAACAGGTTAAAATTTTATCGTCTGTCTAGTCCGTTATTAAAAATCTATTTGCTTTACAAAAAAGTCTTATATTATTTTTTTTTTTTTTTTTTAATTTTTTATTCAGTAATTTCTGATAAATTTATCGTTTAATGAATAAATTTTGAATTCTTTGCGAGCTTTTTTCTTATATCTTCAAATCCCCAACACGGACTAGTTTTTCGTAATATGAGAATTTTTTTTGTGAACTTATACAGTGTATGCACTTATTTTACCGTTCTAAAATAACGATAGTAAAATAACGTTATTTGCAAATGAATTTTATAGTGCTAATGCTCTTCCATAGAAATTACAATAAACACTCGAACGGAGGACGTGTTTTGTTTAAAATGATGACGTAGTACACAAGTTTGGAGGTACCTAGAGTTCATGTTGCTTTTTAGGTTTTGTTAGTGGCGCACGAGAAAATTACATTTATTTACATTTTGAATAAAGTTTAACTTTGTTTTGTTTTTGCCAGTTCAAAATTCAAAGGTTCACAAAGATATCAGCCATTTGTTTTCTATAAATAGAAGTGGGGGGGGGGGGGGTTGAGGTAAATAAGAATTACTCCACCCTCGAAAATCCCTTTAAAATTACCACTCGTCTAGGTTTTCGGGGTCGCTGAAAAGGAAAATAACGTTTAAAATTACGGCAAACGAGTAGTTTCCAAGATATGAAGAAAACTTACTTTTTAAAAAGTGGGGGATCACTTCGCCATAATAATTTAACGTAAAATGAGCACCCACTTTGTGGCCACTATTTTTTTCATGGTGGTAGTGGGAGGGGGCTTTCTTTCCACCCTTTAAAATTACCACTAACGGTTAAAATTCCAAGAAACAAGTAGTTTCCAAGATATGAAGAAATGAACTCACTGTATGGTCATTTTTTTTTTTTTTTTTTTTTTTTTTTTAGGTTTGTTTGGAGCAGAAGAGAAGACCTGTTTAATATTTTACAAAAATTCTGTTTACATTTGGTGGGAGGCGGGGTGTTGTGGCCGCCACAACACCACTCCCCTCCCATCAAATGTAAACAGACTTTTTGTAAAATAAACAGTTCTGCTCGGATAATGTCGGCGCGTTACTTACTTAAAACGATTAATTAAACTGCATAAGTACCTGTTAAAACTATACAAGTTCTATAATTGAATATCCCCCTCCAAAAAAGAACGAAAAACAAACCGGCAGCCCCCCCCCCCCAAAAAAAAAGTGAGTGCATTTCTTCATACCTTGGAAACTACTTGTTTCTTGGAATTTTAAAGAATTTTCCGAGGGTGGAAAGAAAGCACTCCCACCCCCACCAACAACGAAAAAAAAAAAAAAAAAAAAATGTTGGCCATAAAGTGGGTGCTCATTTTACGTTAAATTATAGAAAAGTGATTCCCCACTTTTTTAAAAGTAACATTTATTCATATCTTGGAAACTACTCGTTTGCCGTAATGTTTTTGTTCTCAGCGACCCCTAAACCCTATAAGAGTAGTAATTTAAAAGGATTTTTCGAGGGTGGAGTAATTCTTTACATTTACCGTCTTTGAAAATAATGAATTTTAAAACTGACCAAGTCATTTTTCGAATTAAGTTTAGACAAAAGTAACATGGTAATCTTCCAGAACAAGAGAAAAATTTTTCACGCAACGCATCCCCTTTTTAATAAAAAAAAAGGGGAAAAAAGGGGTTTGTATTAATGTACACAGATTCGAAAAAGTTATCAAAAAACAAATATATGACAAATGTTATCAAAGGCAAGATAAGTTACTTTTCTACCTAACTGGATATATTTGTGTTTTTATTCAGTGTAACATTTATTCAACTCGAAAAACAGTGTTTACCGATGTATTGGAAAATTCAAGATGGCGTCTCACACCCTCTTTAACACCGTAAGTTTGGGAAAAGGTGTTATAAATAAAAAATAAAAAAAAAACTATGCAAAATACTATTAAAAACCCGCCGAATATATGTCAACCTATGTCACGGTAACATATATTGAGCGAGTTTTTAACAGGTTTTTATTTTTAACACCTTTTCCTAAACTTACCGTGTTAAAGAGAGAATCAGACGCCATCTTGAATGTTCCAATACATCGGTAAACACTATGGTTTTCGAGCTGAATAAACGTTACATTGAATAAAAACACGAAAAATGTATCCAGTTTGGTAGAAAAGTAACTTATCTTGCCTTTAATAACATTTATTTGTTATATATTTGTTTTTTGACAACTTTTTCGAATCTATGTGTACAGTAATACAAACCCCAAAAAAGGTTGTTTGATTGGAATAAGTGTTAATTTTTACATAAAGTAAAGAAAAAAAACTAAAAACTACTTTTAGGTATTTCAGTTTTTATTTAACAGAAAATGATAATTTTCTCCCCTTGCAAAAAAAAAAAAAAAAAAAAAAAAAAAAAAAAAAAAAAAAGCAAACAGAACGGCGTAATTTGTCGAATATTTGTTTAAAAGAAAAACACTAAGGGATAAAATAAATTTTGAAATACACCGTGTTCTAGAGTGGAGGAAAACAAATAAGAAAAAGTGAATGGAATCTTTGAAAAGACAAAAAAGAGTAGAGTGGTTTACAGTTAGTCTTGTCTGACAAGGTCACTCGGAAGTGACCCGGGAATGAGGTGGATTTCATAAACCCAAAAGTGTGATAGTATTGCATCAGTTAAATTAAATTGTAAAACTATTCATTAAATTAAGATTAGAACAGCGTTTGCGTAATCTTTTTAAAGACGCAGGAATTTTCAATATACAAAAAATAAAAATAAAAATAAAAAGGTAAAACATCGTTAAAAACAAAAGGAAAAGACAAGAATATACTTGTAGCACGAGTTATTTTGTCAGCATAAAACTAATGCACACGTGTCCAATCGTATAGTAGGGGAGGAAAGGGGGGATGAAATCAAACGCTGAATAGGTTTTCAAAAACAATTTCTAAGAAATGCCAAATGGTAAAATAATTTAACATAAAACCAAGTCTATAAGCAATTAATTTATCCAGTCTTTCTATACATTTTTTAAAGTATTTTAACAATACGTAAATGAATTTGAAAATATTAGATTGATCACATGTCGCTTTTCATACTACGTATATACATTCCAGGTGAATTGGGTCAGTTTAGTGTAACGACTTTAAAAAGCATGAATGAATTAAAATTTGGAACCAAATAGATTTTTTTTCAATTCTAAGAATACAGCCATTTGGTAAAGATACCTTTAGATGTAAATAAGGAGGGCTTTGGTTATATTTATGGTTAATATAAAAAAAAAAAACTACCAGCCAATATAAAAGTTCACCTTTAGAAGTCAGCTCAAATTCATTCAACAGTCTACTCATGCTGTAAAAAAAAAAAAAAAAAAAAAAAAAAAAACCTGCTAAGTGACTAAAAATGAGTTAAAGAGCTTCAATGGTAGTTAATTGAACAATTGAAGACTTGAAGTGAAGACTAAAAGTAAAATTCTTCAAATAGTTTTCCTTTTTAGGCTTTTAGGCAAGGGAGGAAAAGCAGTTGTTTGCTAAGATGGATTCTGGGAAGACAAGTTGTAATAAAAAAAAAAATGATCGTCTATTAAAATAATTTCAGCAAATGACATCTGACCTTGGAAATTCTCACTTCTATTTTCGGTGCTAGTGCACTTACTGATCCGCGCTAATTTTTAAGTCGTATTTACCAAGTTTAAAGTTTTGTTTTTTTATTCAATTGTAAGGTTAAAGTATAGAATAGGTACAAAACACCCTCCCCATGTTAAGAATGGCTTTTTAAATAATGACATTATTTCAGCACAGATCAATAAGTGCACTAGTACTCCATTTTCAATGGAACTATGGGTATTATATGATTATATATCAAATAAGTGATGTAAATTCGCTACAATTCTCAACTGCAAGCGCAGAGCACTAGGATTAGTAAAACTTAAATGCAATTAAAATAAAAAATTAAAACGAAAGCTAGTTTATCTGAAAGACCAATTAAAATGCTAATTCAATAATTAAAACTATATCTGTTGATATTTAACACTTAGGAGCAATAAGGCAAGTCTTAAAATTGGGTGTGATAACACGTGGTATTATCCAGCATGGAAGACTAGCTTGACCTGAAAGAGATTTTGGGGCCACCTAAAAGTCTATTTTCATAAACAATTGTTTATTGCTAATTCAGTAATTAAATAGTTTAAATTGGGTTATTAGAATGCTTCCATAATTAATCGGGGGCGGGGTGGGGGAGGAAGTTAAAATTTAAAATGCTCAGTAGTAATTAAAAAAAAAAAAAAAGAAAAAAAGTTGAATACAACTTTAAAATTTTTTCGGGACAAGATCAAAGTGTAGTATCTGTTCTTCAGATGCTGCATTTCTATTTCTTGTTCTCTTTCGGTGGAGGAGAAATCCTTCACGACTGAGAATTTTTATTTTTGTACCTTTCTCCACGTTAAAAAAACGACCCTGGTGTCTGTCTAACTGTCCCGTGGGGAGGCATAGTAAATAGGTACAATTAATATACTTTAGTTGAAATCACGCGTATGGAATATTAAAGTTCCGTGACTTGGATATAATTTAAGAGATAACATATGGACAAGTGTACAGTACAGATTGCAAAAAAAAAAAAAAAAAAAAAAAAAAAAAAAAAAAAAGGGAAATAAATTTACTTACCCACTGGTGTGGGTGTAGGCTGTTTATTATTCCCACCTTTGCCTTTATTCCATGGATTGTGTTTTGGTAAGGGTGCCTCGACGTATGTCTTGTTGTCGAACATTTTCGTTTCGACGACACGTGTCGACGTTTGTGGCTGCTTAGAGTCCACCTTGGCGAGCTTCTTATCTTCTGGACTGGCATTATTACCATTGGTATTATTATTATTTGAAACCTGAAGTGTCGGGCTGCTATTTTCGCTTTTTGATTTTTTAGAGACTAATTGGTCATTAATGCCTTTTTGCTGGCTATTGCAGTCCGTAGAAACCGCTACCGTCGAGGCAGTCGTAGTTGTTGTTGTTGTCTGAGAGGAGACTTTTGTCGCCATATTGAACCAGAGTTGACTTGACTAACGAGGAAATATTAAAATGGATTCTTTTTTTTTTTCCAAATACTTTTTAAAATAAAGTAAATTAAAATTAAGCCACAATTAATATAAATGTGCTAATAAAATATAAGAACTCAAGTTCGTAATATTAAAAATATATAAGATCCTCCGATCGGGTGATGCCTGTTTTTTCTTTTTTCTTTCTTCCAAATCCAAGTTTAGTAGAAGGTTCGTTAAAATATTGTTTTTCAGTCAGGGAAATGCTTCGATGTAGAAAAAAAAATCCAGGTATCCCTTAGTTATCCAAAATATCCATCGAGTATAATCGAAATAAATGCTGGTGCATTCTCAGCCGTTTTCTCATATATGTTTAGCCATGATAGAACGTTTAGCGAGTAGACGCCACGATGATGGCTAAAAAAAAAAAAAAAGAAAAAAAAAGTTTCTTATATTGAGTGTTAATTTTTTTTTTAGTAGACTTCCTCTTCTGTTGTTACAAAGTCTGAATTAAAATTGGAAATAACAACAGCGACCACTGAAGTAATGGTCTACGAGGCGACTACTAATTTGTGGCCGCCACACAAAAGCTTTCGGTCTACTAAAGCCACTCAGCTCAATGGCGTCGTATAGTTACTAAAGTCTCCCGTCAGCGCACATGTCGCCATTATAGAAGGAGGTTAAGCGCATGCGCAAAAAAGTGGTCACATGATCGGCCAGTTGGCAAAACCTCGTTCTTCTCGTGTGAGTTGCGAACGGGAACTCAATGGCCGTCAATATAATTATTTTATTTATTATTTTGTTTTGCTCAAAATAACATTTTTCTGAGATTTTATATCCGTTTTTTTAAATTATTTTTTTATGTTTATAAATAAAGTTTCTTTTCGGGATGTTGAGACAGATTAATCTAATAACCAGGACAAAGTAGTAAATAGCCTTCAACAAGGGAGGGTGTTCCTGATCTTACCACGACAACTACTACACACTACATCAACCCTGTCAGTTCTGCCGTAATGGAGCATTTTTCTATTCAGTTTTAAGAGACCATCGTGCCAGGCATTGCCTCCTCCGAAAATAATTATTCCATTTTCAGTCGTTTGAGGCGGTTTGACCCAGGCATCCAGAGTGCACAATTTTCAGCGAGCTGGATCCTACTTCGTACCACCTCCAGACGGAAAACAATGATAAATAAACCCCAACCCACCATTCTATTCCTCGCCCATGGTCGAATATAAAAATTTTCAACTGAATAAAAAAGAACTAAAAAATAAAACAAAAGTTTTATTTAAAAGATATGCCCCCGCCCCACTTTGTCCAAGTAAAATTTTACCAGAGTAAGCAATTTTCATCACGTTTTCCTTATCTACCTTTAAGCCTCGCTGAACTTAACTAAATGGCCCGTGGCTTAAGTACTTAATTTTTGTTCTTGGATTATTTGTTAGAAAGAGAAAAATATTTCAAACTTCTGTTAATATAAACATATTTATTTTTAATTCAAAAATTGCATAGGATTTTCTTTTCTTTTTATTATTTTATTTTTTTTCAACACAGTAGATGGTTACAGTTAGATTAATCTGACAGTCCTATTTAACCACGTGTACTCCCGTGGAACGTTTTCTTTTTAATCTAATATACAAAACTTCCATAATTAAATTTGTGCTTACAAAAATAAATATTAAATTACAAGAATAAATGATTTGTGCGAATAATTAATATAAAGACTTTCTGGGTTTCATTATTTATTTATTTTGCTAAATATTCATTATTATTTATTTAATTATATTTAAAAAAAAAAAAAAAAAAAGATTATTATGCAAATCAATTTTCTAATAAATCATTTTATTTTTGTAGAATTTAAAGATTAATTCCTATTTCAGTTAAGTAATTTATTTAAAGAAAATTCGTTTCGTTTTGGCATTATTCCCAATCAAGTTGTTTTCTTTCTGAAACCATGTTTTAGCTTAATATATCATCAGTAAAACATTGTTATAGCAAGTTTCACCGTACAAGTAAAACTAGTCCGGAAAATATAGTCGCTATCTTTATAAACAAGTACTGAAAGCGACTAACTAAAATCAATAATCGTCTTTTCACTAAAAAAATTATAAAATTTAATTTATATTTCATCCTTAATTAGTCACTTCCTGGATTTGTTTTATGAAAATGGTGAATATATTTTTCCAGCCTAATTTTCATTTCAATGTTTCACCTGTTCAATGAAACTGGCTATTTTTTAAAAAGATTTTTTGGAGTGAGGGGGGGGGTGTATTACCAAAACCATGCTAAAGACCTTGGATATGCTTTTCCATGAGAAAGTATATCGATACTCAAGGGCTGATGAGAACATCTTCGAATCTTTCGTCTTGGAAATTCTGCATTCCATTTAAAGAAAAAAGTTTATTGTATCGCCTCCGATATACCTGATTCACTAATATTGAGAGTTTTATATCCTCTAAAAGTTTTCCACAAAGCCAAACGGTCAGCTATTGCTCACAGAAACCGCTATTTGAATTGCTTTCAATGAAAACGATTCCCTGAAAGCGAAGCCATCTTTAAAACTGCCTGCAACCGCTACAGAAGGATTATAGAAAACGCAAAAGAATTCTATGCCCAGTCTGTTAAATTCACAGTTGCTGAGCTTGGTTGTCATGAGTTTTAAAGAATAACAAACTAGGTCCTGAACAGATGTTGTTGCAGTGTGTCGGGAGGGGGGGCGGCATGGAGTTGTGTCAAACGACCGTACAACTATAAGATACACAGGCAAAAGGACAGCAATAACAAACGAAGAATGACAAACACTAATATTCATTCGAAAACAATGGATATCGTCTTTTATTTACCAAGGAAAAAATAAAAGTGATAATTCGTAGATCAGTCTAAGTGAGACAGGCTTAGCCTCTGGAACAAGGGCTGCTGGACGTCAGTAGGCACTGGAGGAGGTAATCAGACGACAATGAATACTGGAACAGGACTGCTGGGCATCAGTGGGCACTGGAAGAGGTAACTAGATGACAGTGGATACTGGAACAAGGCTGCTGGATGTCAGTAGGCACTGGAACAGGCAACCAGACAACAGTGGGTACTGGAACGTCACAGCTGGATGTCAGTGGGTGCTAGAACAGGGCAGTTGGACGATAGTGGGCACTAGTATGGGTAGCCGGACATCGACGGGTACTGGAATGGGAAACTGAAGGAAGTGCTGGAGATCCAGGAGGCATTAGAAGCTGCTGGAGGCTGCAGGAGGTGCTGGAAGCTGCAGGAGTGAGCTGGTGTTTGTTGGTTGTAGAGGGTAGTCTCAGAAGGTAGGCTGTTAGTAGTAGTTGCATACAAGTAGTTTGTGGTTTGCATAAGTAGTTTGTTAAGAAGATAGCCCTGAAAAGGGCTGTTTGAACTACTGAGACCCTTTGCCTGCTAGGCTTGTTGACTTGACTGGGAGTATCAAAGTTGCATTTGGGAGGCCTCCTGCTCCCTAGCTGATTTGAAAAATTGTTGGCTGAAGAAGCACTGAGCACTATCTTCATGAAAAAAGGTTGGTACAACAGACATTGTTCTTAGTAAACAAACAAATGATTAGAATTAATTCCTTATCAAGCCTGTCATAATCAAAAGAGTTCCAGACATACATCGATTGCGTTTATGTTCAATTTGGTTTGAAATCAAAAGTCTGTTGTTATTAATTATTCAGGAAAATTCAAGTTTTAAGGGTTTTTTTTTCCATTTGTGGTTAAGACAAAACAAATCAATATAACGAACTGCCTATGTGCGCCCACACATATTGATGCATGTGCGCCACACATGCTGATCACGTGACTGCCAAAGTACTGCCATTGCTAGTTTTTTGTTTGAGTCGAAAACACTGTTCTGATACACACCACGGCAATGTAAGACATTCACTACAAATTATTATTAATGGATCAGAGGTGATTTCTTTAGTCTCTGATTAAGTCAAACTTTTTGCAAAGAACTTTGCATCAAATTTCACTCTTTGCAATGAAAACAACCTATTTCCAGAATTCTCCCCTGAAAATTCTTTAGGTAACATTCATATATCTGTCGAGGATTATGTCAAACTTATCAAGAATCTTGATGCTAGCAATACAACTGGTCCTGACAGTGTTCCATTATGCTTGAGAATTTGCAGCCGGAACTAACTCTTACTTTTATAAAGGTATTCAATTTATACTTAAAGAAGAAATGCTTTTCATCTATTTAAAAAAATTTGTCGGTCAGCTTAGAATTTAAAAATATTGGAAATCAGTCTTTTGTCTCTCAGTACAGACCAATTTACCTCCTGTGCAACATGAGTAAGTTGTTTGCATCTGTGATAAATAAACAAGTTGTTAATCACCTCAGCAAAGAAATCTACTCACTGACATGCAATATGCATTTTGTCTTGCAAGGTCAACAGCTGATATGCTGACTGTAATATCGCACAGGATTAACAAATCTATTGATGGGGACTTTGTGTCTAGAGCAATATCTCTTGATATATCAAAAGTCTTTGATAGGGTTTGACACAAAGGTTTGCTTCACAAGCTTATTAGCTCTGGAATATTTTGAAGTATCTTCTCAACCATCAAATCCTTTCTCTTTGATGAGTTTATAAAAGATGGGTAAGTCTAAATTACATAGTATTAAAGCCAGCATGCACAAAGAATTCATTCTGAACCCAACCTTCTTCCTAATTTTCATCAATTATCTCCAAACTCATATTCTGAGATCATTTGTTAATATCTATGCCAATGACACAACTGTTTATGGCAGTACTTCAAAGAGCATTGGTGATCAAGATTTTATTGAGTCTCTCTCTTTCAACCTGGAGTATGTGGTAAAATGAGGATAAAAATGGTTTCTTACTTTTAACACCTGCAAAACTAAGCTCCTCTCTTTTTATCACCAATGCTTAGATCCTTGTTTGGCTTCAGATAAAATGAATAGCTCTTTCCTCCATCAAACCCTTTACTTTGATAAGTTTCTAGCACTGCCTTTCACCTCAGACTTAAAATGGAAGCCTTACATCAAATCTATTGCTGAGCTTGCTGGAAAAAATGGTTGGATCATTCTATCGCACCAGAAATTTGATTGCACATCAGCAAGGTAGTTATTATTTTTAAGGTTCATGTTTGCTCAAAAAATATTATCTACATAAATGCAATGGAATACTGCAACTACATCTGAGCAGCTGCCACTTGGAGCGCTTTTTTCTTGATTTGACAGAGTAAAACATTGACTTTGCGATATAGTAGAGGAGGGGTGATTTCTTCCCTTCCTTACAAACCTTTTCTCATAGAAATGTTGCTAGTCTTTCTTTATCGTTATTTCCATGGTAGATTCTTGACTAATCTCTAATCTCTAATTCCCCCTGTAAAACATTTATAGCAAGAACTCGTCTGATTACCACCACTGCAAAGAACTTTTGTTTCTTCCTCTGAGTACTTAAAAATGGAATCTAAACTTTCCATCTGTGGAACACAATACCATAGGACTGCTTCCTGCTAACTACAACCTAATCATCTTCAAGTCTGATATCAATAAATATTTGTCAAGCTGTTCTCTAAAGTAACTAAATTCTGCTCATTGCATGTATTGGAAATGGAATGGAAATAGCACTAACACGATGCAGGTTTAACTGAGTTCCTCCAAAGGAGGAAATCCATGGGAGTATGAAATTCACAAGCAGTCCCCAGTCGCATATATATCCCCATTAGGAAAGATGATGATGTTAAGTTTTTGCAAGTCTTGCAGGGAGGTGTCAATGTCCTCCTACATACAGCACCTGAAATGCCCAAATTGGTCACCCATCTGGTACTGACCAGGTTCAACGTTGCTTAACTTTGGTGATCTAATGAAAACCAGTGTGTCAATGTGATTTTGCTGTATATACAGCAAAAATTCTATGTATTGTTTTCATTTGTCTCATAGAATAGTTTATCATCCAGCTTTGAATATCATTAACCCCTATTCTTGAATAGCTTTTGGTCTTGGTATTTTGGGATTGATAAGTACACGGTGGAGCAGAAATAACTGGTGATTTTGCAATTACTATTTAATTTACTCTGCCCTATATTATTGCAAAGACATCAAATAGGTGCCGTTTGTTTTGCAAAGATATGCTATTTATGCTATTTTATAATTTAATAATTAATTATTTTGTTTGTTTCAGATAAAATTTCCAAATATGGACATAAAGTTTTTTTCATACAAGAATTTTGTTGACATTTTAACCGAACTCGACATCAGAAAGTTCTCAAAAGAGACACAATTTTAAACTGGGTTCATTCTCTTCGCACAGAAGGCACACTGCAGAAAAACAGCTGTCTTCAGCACCAAGAACAGTAAGAACCCACATAATGCAGAGCATGTTCGAGAAGCTATTCTCAGGAGTCCAAAGCGATCTGCTCAGAAAAATTTTGCCGCTCTTGGAATTAATGTTTGTTCTACAAAGTGTATCTTAGATGAAGAGCTCCACTTGCATCCATACAGCCATCACACGAAAGCTTCAGCAAGCGGCTTTACTTTGCACGTCAGATGGAAGAGATTTTCAAAACAGATAACAACCTCATGTTTTTAATTAGTGATGAAACCCATTTTCATCTGGATGAAACAGTTAATCAACAGAACTGTCACCATTAGATTGCATAAAAAATCACTGCATAGCTAAAACATAACAATATGGTGTGCTATTGGAGAGACTGAACTTATTGAACCTTACGTTTTTGAAGATAATGCTGAAAATTCTGTTACTGTTTACTCAGAATGCTATATCCAGATGATCAAAAATTTCTTTCTGCCTAAGTTAAGACAAAATCAAATTCCAATCCGATGTGTGTGGTTTCAGCAGGATGGAACGACAGCACATACTGCCAGGAATTCAATGGATGTTCTCCGACAAATTTTTGGAGAAAGGCTTATTTCCAGATTTGCTGAAAATCCATGGCCTCCCGGTCCCCTGACTTGTCCAAATGTGAGTTTTTCTTGCATGAATATGTTAAGGAATATGTTTATCAGAAAAAGCCACGTAACATTGAAGAATTAAAGGAATAGATTCATCTTGTAATTGTAGAAATAAACAGAGACCTGTTGCAGAGAGTGTATGCAAACTTTCATAAAAGTATTTATTAATGATGGGACGATTCCAATATTTTTCTCGATTCCGATACAATTACTGATTCCGATTCTGATTCTTTATAAATCTCTAATTGTTTAACTATAAGATTGTTATTTTCCCCGATTTTCGTAAAAACACATGTTAAATATGCAGATATTTTATTAAATGTAAAAATACACTTGTGGAGAATGATCTATCGATTTTAGCTTTACTGGTAATTTAAACTCAATAAATATGTATTATTTCATCATTTATTACCAGCAATGGCATATTTTACTTTAAACAAAATCAAATAAAAAAAGACAAAAGAATCGTTTTGGAATCGGAAAATAGGTATCAATTTTTCCGATTTTGATACTGATTCCAATACCCCCAAATCTTCCAATTTTTACGATTCTCGATTCCAATTCCGATTAATCGGCCCAACACTAGTATTTATACCTACATCACATGAAATATATCATATTCCATACTTGACTTTATAAAATGGCAAATCTTTTTGAATATATTAATGAAAAGATTATCTCATTTTCAATAAAATCTTATATTTCATGATGTTTTAAAAACACCTGTTATTTCTGCTCTCCCGCCCTGTATAAAAAAGGGAACTCGTTTCACTCTAAATCATTGGGGTGAGTGAAATAGAAATTAACCTAATGTTAAATTATATTAGAACATTTACTAATTAAATCAAGTATTTTCTTTTGTATAGATTATTTTTAATGCGTAAATCATTTATTTTTATTTTTGTATTTTAAATTATATATTAGAAAATATTTTATTAATAAATCATTTTTTTTGTAAAATTGTGAATTAGAAAATATTTTACCAAGTAAATTTTTATGTATTTTAATTTTAGTAGAATTTAAAATTATATAAATGATAATATTTTACTAAGTAAATCAATTATTTTTTATGGGATTTTAATTATATATTATAATAGAATTGGAAAACGGCTTATTTCCAGATTTGCTGAAAATCCATGGCCTCCCGCCCCCTTACTTGTCCAAATGTGATTTTTTTTCCTATATCGATATGTTAAGGAACATGTTTATCAGAAAGAAAAAAAAAACACGTAACATTGAAGAATTAAAGGAAGAGATTCGTCTTGTAATTGTAGAAATAAGCCGAGACCTGTTGCAGAGAGTGTGTGCAAACTTTCATAAAAGTATTTATACCTGCATCACTGAAAATGGACATCACATGAAATGCATCATATTCCACACTTGACTTTATAAAATGGCGAACCTTTTTGAATAAAGATGAAAAGATTATCTCATTTAAAAAAAAATCTTATATTTCATGATGTTTAAAAAAAAGAACACCTATTATTTCTGCCCCCCCCCTTGTATAAAAAAAAGGAAACTCGATTATACACTCATTCTGTAACACTAGTGACGGTACACTTTTGTCAAACACTTTGTTACCTGCGATATCGGTACCATTTGTTTAACAGCATCTGGGCAGGAGCTGCTAAAAACAGCCTATCCTGCCTTGACAGAGTACAAAATAGACTTTGTGGTTTAGTGGGGGATGCCCTTTTCTATTATCTGCAACCTCTCTCCCACAGAAGAGACGTTGTGAGCTGTTTTATCGTTATTTCCATGGCACGTGCTCGTCTGAGCTCCAATCTCTGGTCCCCCCTCACCAATCTTTCACGATAAGCACCCGTCTAGCTGAAACCACTGTCAAAAATTTTCCCCACTCTTTATCTGTGCCTAAATCAAAACGTACATTCCATGAACAAAGCTTCTTTCTTAGAACTGCACGCCTGTGGAACTCTCTACCACTTGCCTGTTTCCCTCCTAACTTCAACATGGATGTCTTCAAATCCAACATAAACAAATTCCTGATGAACCGCCCCCCCCTAAGTAATGACACTTTATCAAATCTTCAATACTAATGAATACTGCAACACTATCCCATTGATTACTGTACACAAAATAACCCTTATCCCCGAGTGGCTCCTGAGCCTTGATAAGTGGTCAACTTCATGTAAAAAAAAAAAAAACAACAAAAAAAAACAACATTAATTAGGGACCACATGCTCGTTTCCATTTCAGATACTAGGTTATTTCGTTTTGATTAATTGTGTTTTTATGATTATTGAATAATAAGATGAAACATGCTAACGAATTTAATAGAGTCCAGTAAAGGAAATTGAAATTACGTAGAGTAGCAAATGCTGTTGGAAAGACTCACAGGATATTTTAATTTTTCTCTTCCATCAGCTTACAGTTAAACATATGTGATAACCCTGGCGTTAACATACAATTCATTTCAGATTCTAAGCAGTAAGGAAGTGCAGTATCAACTGAGCAATGGCTGACTCAGTCAACATTTGAGCAGACTGAGCCAAAGTATTTTCTGTCTTATCGTATCTTTGATGATCCTGATGATTGAAGAGAATTAAGTGAAACACAATGTATTGATTTGATTTTGAAGGGCCCAGTTCAACTGATTGATTGATTATGATTTCCTATTTAACCAGGAAAACCCACCGTAGAAATTTAAAGAAAAGGACAATTATTTGACATAGAAAAATAACGAAACTATTAGTCATTCATGGCTTGTCTACTCGAAATCTGCTGACTGAGTTTTCTGTTTTGCCTGCCGTTTGTTCAGTGGTGATGAGGGCAAATGTTGTGTGGCCTAGCTTTGTTCCTAGGATTTGGTAACCAGTGGAGTTGTTTATTAGAAACTCTAAAGACACATAAACAACTCATCATACAGAGTGTATGATGATGTGGTATGATAAACGGTCGGGCAACCCTGTTGACTTACAATGAAATGTGCTGATTCCCAGACCTACTGGATGGCAGTTTTATTTCGCTTGATTTAATATAATCCAGTTTTTGGCTGAGAGAAATACTATGAGTTTCTGATTTCTGCCCATCAACCACTACTCTTATGAACCTATCAGAGAGAAATGATTGGTGCTTGTCTATAAATGAGGAGAAAAAAAAATTTTTTACAAGAAAAATCTGAAAAAATCTTTATAATGTACATACTTGTCACTGCATGAAGATGTCATATTCCAAAAATCATGTAAATCGATCAAGTAGTTTTTTTTTAATTTAAGAAAATCAAATAATATCACACATTTTAGCGAAGATTTGCTTCACGCCATCTTGTTTGAGACCTAATGACACTAACGACACCTGGTGGAAATATGGGATTAACAATCGACTTTTTTTTCTTAAATGTCGAAAACACTTTTTTTTTATAATACAAATACAAAATAATAAATTAACATAACGACTTCTTTTCCTAAAAAGGAATAAGTTAATTTGTTAACTTATACCCCATCGCCGTACACATCCCCAACAAACCTGCTTAGCAATAAGATCTCACCCCTTCACTGTTGAGGTTCCTAGATGCCAGAAAGCTAATAGTCTCTTCCCTCAAACAGCTAGACTTTGGAATTCCCTTCCTGCTACCTGCTTGCCTGGTCGTAGTGATATGCAGAAGTTTAAACGCAACATAAACCGACATCTTGTTAATCTTTCCTGGACATGGTCCCAAATAGTAGCCTTTTACGTCCAAGTGGTGATATGCCTTGTTAGGGGTTAATGTGAGAAAAATAAATAAATAAATAAATAGAGCCGGTTGATTGTATATGTGAGTATATTTATCATACAAGTGATTATTAAATGTAAAAAATGATATACATGAAAAGTAATTATAAAATGCTTGCTGAATCGGTGTGGGAGGCTGGTATATGGATCTGCAGAATAGATTTCCACATAGGTGTCAAGGAGTCGAGAGTTGGAGTCGGAATCGAAGATATCAAAGGAGTCGGATTCGGCATTCTATGAATTCTAGGAGTCGGAGTTGGAGTCAGAGTCGGACTTTTACCATTCGACTCCGCAACCCTGATAGCTATGCATTTAAATGACATCAGCGCTATACTAACATATACTAACATTTAATAAAAGAACATAACTGTCCCTCTCCAATCCTAGACAAATGTTTGTTGGTAATACAAAGATTGTACTACACAAAAACAATTTAAAGAAGTTAAAAATTCTTGAAGGATTCTATATTAGAACCCATCACCCTACTATTAATAACATCGCCTTCGTGAATAACAACAACGTATTAAATTGTCTGGTGTAGTGCATAAATGATGGGCTTTTCCAATATTGGCCCATAAACTCGTTGATTTTAATACTCAGATTTTTTAAATCTTCCATCACTCAATACAATTTATTGTATACTTTACTTTCCATTTTCTGCTTTCCATCTCCACTCCTACTCACTTTCACCTCATCAACACCTGAAGATGATTCGCAGTCGAATCGAAAGCGCTCACGATAACTATGGAACTTTCATCAATATTATCAGTTTTGATATAAAACAGATTACATGGAAAATTGAAAAAAATAAAAAAAAGGATCATAAAGCAAAGTATCTCTGTTGTATGCAATAATGTCTGCTTGAATGAAAAATGATGTCTAAATGTACCAATTTCAAATATATACAATGGCGCCAAACAGGAAGTCTGTACTTGTCATATTTTCAAAAGCCACAAATTTAAGCTATATTAAATGTGACTGTTTAAACAACCAATACCTCATTTGATTCGCCTTTTATTCCTCTGTAATTTTATCTGTTCATATTTAACTTTTAATTGAAGTATCCTAGTGTTCAAGTCAAGTTAAAAAATTAACTTACTGTTCTTTATAACTACAGACACTAGTATTTCATACTTATGCAATCATTAGTGTAGGGGTGGCAATTCTTGCCAATTATGAAATTTGAACCCAGTCATGAAGCCACCCTTTGTTTTATTTGCTAAGCCTTTACCTCAGGACCACCAAACAATTGCTTCAGGAATGAATGGGATTAAGAACTATTAGCTGCTGAATTCAGGCGAATACATTAGACAATCTAGAGTGTTTGAACGAGCGGAAGTCATAATCATTGCATAAACACTAGTTGACTACCTTTTAGTTATCATTCCGCAGACAGTGCCCATCCTTAAGTATTCTTAAAGGGACTTGATAATCATAATTAAACAATAACCATTCTTTATACCTACAATCACTAATGTTTCACGCTTACACAATCATGAGTGTAGGGTGTGACAATTCCTGTCGGTCATGAGATTCGAACCTAGTAGGACGATTAATTGAAATCAGAAAAAGCGGAACTGTTTGTGAAATTGGTATCAGAATCAGGGAAAATCTGAACCTAATTTCTGATTCCAAAAACGTTTCTTTAATATTTTTTTTTGACACAAAGAACAAAACAAAAACAAAACAAAAATGAAAACAATTGTATTTATTTGTTAGAAGTTGTTGATTTACAATGTAAAACTAGGGGCTAGAGAACCAAAGGTTATAAATACCATTCCCAAATTTAGCATTGATTCTAATTTATATTTTTATTGAGTCTAATTTACATCCTTTTATTGTTCAGTTATAGTAAACAAATTAAACATTCTAGAGTTCACTTGTCTATTGAGAATAAACCTTTTCATACCTATTTGCTAGACGTCTCTATGCCACCTCTCAGGAAGTCCGCAGTTGATTATTAAAAGATTTAAAATGCTCTGGACGAGTTTTTTTTTTTTTTTCAATTTCACTGGCATGCCGCTTTACAATCGTTGTCTGGTCATCAGCTTATTGTGAAATAATTAATGTTTCATTGTATTTTTTTTTTTACTTTGGACACACGTGAAAAATATATACGAAAATCTCATAATGAGTGTATCAAAATCTTGGATAAATGTATAAAGCGAAAACATTTAGAAGTTTGGTGAATTAAGAAATAAATTATATCTACATTTAAATGACCCCCCCCCCAAGAAAAAAGAATGGGATTCAGGTATTTGTTACTGTAAGTAACAGATGAAAAAATAAATATGCAACAAATATATGTTACCAAATGTAAGATAAGCTACTCTTCTATCGATATAGATAAGATCATTTGTGATTAACCCGACTTTAAATCGTTTTTACTTCAAAATAAATTTAGTGTCCACTCTATTAAGTTAGAACAAAAAGTAGCTGAGCATAAGCTCTGCTCTAGGAACCCTGATAATCGCTCAAAAATCGAAAATTAAACAAAATACTGGTAGAAACACATCAAATAAATGTCGACAATCATGCAAACGTAATTTTCTACCAGTATTTTGCTCAATTTTCGATTTTTGAGCGATTGTGGCAGCAGGACTCTCTGCCGACCCACAAGTCAAAAGAGTCCAGGCTTGGCTTCAGAAGGAATGCTATGACTTTTACTATCCCCTCCTCCCAGACTTAAACCTGCTGAACTACTTCGTTTGGTCATACGTCATGAACATCACCAACATGACCTCCCACAACACCAAAGCCAGCCTGATCGCCGCCATCCACTGAGTATTTGCTTAGCTCCCGCCAACGCTTGTGGAAAAGGCATGCTCCCAGTTCCAGACCCGTATCATAGCAATGATTAAGTCTGAATCATTGAATAGATATCAGCTCTACTACATAATCAAGTAACCTGAATGGAATTTTTCAATAAAAGTTTAAAAATAAAGCTGTAGTGTTTTTTCTTTAGGGCAACAACTTTATTGTTCCACCTTGTAAAAACTCATTCTTGACATGGGGACGGGCTTTGTTAACTATTCTAACTATTTTATTTTGCATACGAATTGTTTATTCTTTTTAACTGCTTATGAAAATTTCAAATAGCATTAACGATGAACAAATGCAGTTTTAAAAGAAAAACAAATCACGTCTCACAATTTTTCAGCTACAAGGTAAATATTTGAGAAAAATATTTAAAAAGATCTACTCTTGCAATATAAGCACCTTCTACCAAGTGTATTATTTTTTTTATGTTTTGCAAAGTATGTACGGATATTACATGGGGTGTACCATTATTGGAACATTTTTTTAAAAAGCATTAAATCTCTAAATAAATATTCAGAAATTTTTAAGAATCAAAATCGGTAATTGTATCAGAATGGGGAAAAATTTGTGTATCGTCCCATCACTAATATATATATATGCGTGCGTGCGTGCGTGCGTGCGTGTGTGTAATGCAAGTAATCTATCCATACAGTATAAATATATTAAAGTAAAAAAAAATAACATACAAGACGATTCTGAAAATGTAGCACGATTATATCCATTCGTATTTCATCATCATTATTATTATTATTATATATTCATCATTATTATCATTATTATTATTATTATTATTATTATTATTATTATTATAATATATTCATCATTATTATATATTCATCATCATCATTAGGGATAGGACCTATGTAAATAGAAATAATAGAGAATCTGCCATTGCATGCAAGGAATTAAAAAAAAAAAAAAAAAAACTAGAGAAATGATAATTACTAAAATTTCTGAGTCTTTCAATTATATTAGAATACTTCTGAATAAAATAAAAAAGAAGGTATTAGGGACGAAAAGATATAAACCACCGGTTGAGGGTCTGAAAAATATAAAAAGTAATCCTCAAAATGTCTGTGTAGTTTTGTATGAAAATAAAGGATTGAACGATAATGAATTTACCTAAGATATTCAATAATACAATAGTCTAATAGTCATACAATCGTTACTAAATGAACATAAAATAAAGGTCCTGGATATGACCTTAAACTATATCCGATGGTGAGGCCCCAGCTTGTGGGCTTTGGGGAGTGTGGAGCCACCCTTTAATTGCCATTGCTCCCAGGTCCACTCTGACCCAGAGTGGTAGTACCTGTTAGGGTCTCAACTATGGGTTAAATAGAAACCTATATGAAAAATAAACATATTCTATCAATTAGACACATCCGAACTCGGGATTCAAGTCGAATCCACTGTGAAAAATTTCCCTCACTCTTTATCTGTGCCTAAATCAAAACGTGGATTCCATGAACAAAGCTTCTTTCTTAGAACTACATGCCTGTGGAACTCTGTTCCGTCTGCCTGCTTCCCACCTGACTACAACTTGGATGTGTTCAAGTCCAACATTAACAAATTCCTAATGAACCGCCCTCTTAAGTAAACACTTCATCAAATCTTCACACTAACGTAATATACTTGCAATAACCCTTATCCCTGAGTGGCTTCCGGGCCTTGATAAGTGGTGACCACTGTGTAAAAAAAAATATATATATATATATATATATATATATATATATATATATATATATATATATATATATATATATATATCTGTGGAAATATACTTTATTTCCTTATAATATATACTAATCCTTATTTAAGAAGCTCAATGTAATTACAGAGCAATACAATCAATATGGCATAATGTAAACACATTATAAGGTATTTACAGCATCTCTTCCAATTTTCGGATTTTAATCATGTTAAAACGCACTTTATTTCTTTTTGATGAATTGATTGTTGCTATTTCTTCTGATGAGTTAATGGCAAAACAGATTCACTAATCGATATGATAATTAAGTGAGTGATTTGGTGCTATGAAACAGATACTGTCAAGAACTGTAAATATCAACTGAATTAAAGGAATAAATTGTAAGATGGTCAACAACATCATGAACTTTGGAATATAGACTTTTGTCCTTCATTCAATATATATATAGACTTTTGTCATTCATTCAATATATATATATATATATTATTAATAAAAATGACATATCTAAGACATAATTATAATGTTTGCAGGAGATTTATAGACGACCTTGAAAAAATAAACATTTGATTTATCCTAAGGAGAATTAAACTGTGAACATAGATAAAGCTACATTTCTGGATTTAGATATAAAAATATAAGATGGAATATTTATTTATAAAATGTTTGATAAAAGAAACTCCTTCCCCTTTGAAATAGTTCATATGCCACATAAAAATAGCACATGCCATATATATATATATGTTTTACAGTAGCATTATGTCCGAGTTTTTAAGAATAGCTTGTGTTATCCTAAATTTGATAGATTTTATACCCTCAGCATCTAGTTTAGTAATAAGAATGATTAAATAAGGTGGTGAAAAACAAAATATTTAAACAGTTAAATATAAAATTTATTCGGTATCCTGATTCTTTTAAACCATATCCAATAAATTAAAGTAGATTAATAGAAAATATCCTGAACCACATGAGTAATCTATAAATATAAAAGCGAAAATGTGTGTATGTACATATGTATGTATGTATGTATGTATGTTTGTATGTATGTATATGTGTTTGTGTGTCCGCTAAAAACTTCGACAGACAGAACAAACTTGGTATCATATTAAAGCTCCATCCTTCGCCCGAAAAATATCGAAAAATTGGCCAAAAACGTTAATTTTTTCACCCCGAAATCGACAATTTTCTACAGGGGGGGGTCAACAAAAACCATCCTCTCATGACGACGACCGGTTCTACGTATGCGTCAGATGACGTCATGACCTGATTTAGTTCAAATAGTTAAAGAACTGACACAATTTCATGTATGTCGTGTTAGCTCAGTTGGTTAGCGTGTTGGTTCATTATCTAAATATTTTGGGTTCAAATCATGGTGTGAGATGTCTTTTTTTCTCGATTTTT
Source organism: Euprymna scolopes (assembly GCF_053919585.1). Classification (NCBI taxonomy): domain Eukaryota; kingdom Metazoa; phylum Mollusca; class Cephalopoda; order Sepiida; family Sepiolidae; genus Euprymna; species Euprymna scolopes. Next base: position 26,509,311 of record NC_136484.1, on the reverse strand, counting down.
TCAATTTAAATATTGAACCAGTGTTATTTAAGCCATTTTTCACATAACGTTCGTTTTTCTGTTTTTTGTTTTTTACTTCGTTTATTCTTAGGTTTTCATTAACACCCCCAATCGACCATACACACCCAAAAACACCCGGGTACCCACCGATTTTTTAAATTTTAATATCGAAACAGGCTTATTTAAGCCATTTTTCACATGTTTTTTTTTTTTAACATTCGTTTTTCTGTTTTCTTTTTTGTTTTTGTTTTTTCGATTTTTACATTTAACATCATTCGTTTGCCTTACGTTAGTTTTTTTGTGTTTGTTTTTTCGATGTTTTGATATATACTTCTTTTGTAGAGATGCATATGAAGTCTTTTTTTTAATATAGATTTCAAATGGAAAAGAGTTAAAAAGTAGAGAACAAGATTCAAAGTGGGACAATTAGCAAAATAACCTTCCATGGCCAAAGTAATTCAGAAAAGAATGAAAAAAAAAGTCTCTCTGCACAAGAACTATTAATTCCAAGGATTGGATTTTACTTCCGCAATTCACTACAGGATTTTTCTACATGGACTTTTCATTCCTTCACTAACTACAGATATTCTTTAAAGGGATTTTTAAAGATTGTGTCAAGCTGGCCAATTGGTTATCGTACTTGACTCACTGTCTTAAGGTTTTGGCTTCGATCTCAGCTCGAGTAGGGTTTTTTTTTTCCTACAAGAAGTGAACTGTTTAGAAAGAAACATAATACTCGCATGTACATGTCTCGATTTCTGTATGAATTAAAGTGTAATATTTATGCGTATTTTATGACCGGGCGACCTGCTAGTTGTCGGTATGACTGTATAATCGTATTTGTGTAATTGCTAGCTATTAATTGTAAGCACATCTATTTCAAATGATTCATTTTAAATGTCTCTGTTGTAAATTATTCATTGCAGATATAAACGATTTATCAAAGACATCACGAGTAAAAATGATTCGTTGCATGTACATCTGTTAAAAAACATTCATTATAGACATAATTAAGATGATTAATTGCCAGTATAAAAATCAGAATATTTAATATTCTTCTTTTTTTATTATTAAGATTATCAGCGTGTGGGTAGAAAATTCAAATTAATTCTCTCAGCACATGGAGTGTTGTTAAAATTTACTGTTCATTACATTGCCAATAATGCATGTATCAAAGACATTTCATTTATTAATAGCTTATCTTTGACAAATAATAGAGAGAAAAATCAAGAAAAGAAAGACATAAAATGATATTATTCCCGTACAATAAAATAATACACATATTATTCTGTGGTGACTGAATCACAGAAGTGAGTCAACGAAAAACTAAAAAGCAAATGGTTCTAATTGCTACTCTCTTTCTTTTTCCATTTTGTTGGAATTCGCTTTCCTCTTCACTCGTAAAAGTAAGTTTTCACAAGAATGTGTTAACTCAAAACAGTTGCAAGCAATGAAAATCGTTTCAAAACCGCAAAAGTAACAAGTCTATGTCAAAGTAATAAGACAATGCAAAATTAGAAACTCCTATAAAAAACAGTGATTAAATGAGATTTTTCCCAGATGTCACCTGCTAACCACGCCTCAAACAGGACCCCAGGAATGTATGCTCAACATCCATCCCTCCGCCTCATGTTTTTTTTTTTTTTTTAAATATTATTACATAGGGAATCATTTCGAATTAAAATCTATTGAAAAATACACATTGTTTATTGAAAAATACACATTTGAAATATGTAAGCATTAGATAATTAATAAGAATCTATTCACTATGGCTTGTTGATGCAAAAAGCGAAACGCCGTGATCTGGAAATGAAGCAGAAAACGAAACAAGCACTTTCATTATTTTCGAAAATAGTATGTATTCCATATAGTTTCGTATTCCGTTTTGGATCACAGCACTTTGCTTTTTATATCAACAAGTCGTAAGGCCAAAGGCGGCAGCTATAGTGAATAAATTCTTATTAATTTTCTAATGTTTACATATTTCAAGTGTGTATTTCTCAATAAATGATGTGCTTTTCAATAGATTTTAACTCAAAATTATTTCCCGATGTAATATTTTAAAAAAAAAAACAAAAAAAAAAACATTTCAAATATCTGCACAGAATTATTTTTCCTCAGAATAAATTCATACAGTCATTTAACGACTTTGCTGGTTGCCAACATCCCAAGTAAAAGTTTTTTTGTGGAATAAACGGGATTTGAACTCAGAATAGGCAGGTTGTCAGTCCATGATGTTAACCACTCAGCCACCGTCACTTCCAAGAACTGTATAAACTTTAATATTTGATTATTCTGTCAAATGTTGAATTATGTATTCACTGAATGTAGGGCAACCCCTTTTTCTAAGACAAATTTAGGAAGGAATGGCTGTCTTAAGACTTATATTCAAGGATGTAATTTAATCCTGCTTTAATTTAAAGTTCAGAAACCCAAACCAGAGTGCACATAAGAAATATGGGTACTCATGCAGAGAGTGATCCGTGCTGAAATAATAACGTTATTATTTAAAAAGCCATTCTTAGCATGGGGAGGGGAGGGTGTTTTGCACCTGTTCTGTACTTTAACCTTACAATTGAATAAAAAAAAAACATATCATAAAACTTTAATTAAACTTGGAAATATGATTTAAAAAATAGCGCGGATCACTCTCTGCATTAACACCGAAATATGATATAAAAATTTAAGGATGGGATCCAGTATTTAAAAAAACCCAAAACAAAACAAAGATCAACATGCGGTAAAGGCAAACAAAGTTAGATAAGTTGAGGTTTAATAATGAACAGGAAATATATTAATATCAAAATACTACAGATAGGCCTTAATATTAAGTTGAGGTATCTAGGTCAATTCAGAGGTCAACCCCTGGTGTCATAGTTTAAATACACATTTGAAATATGTAAGCATTAGATAATTAATAAGAATCTATTCACTATGGCTTGTTGATGCAAAAAGCGAAACGCCGTGATCTGGAAATGAACCGGAAAACGAAACGAGCACTCATTATTCTAGAAAATAGTATGTATTCTATATAGTTTCGTATTTCGTTTTGGATCACAGCACTTTGCTTTTTGCATCAACAAGCCATAAGGCCAAAGGTGACAGCCATAGTGGATAAATTTTTATTAATTTTCTAATGTTTATATCTTTCAAGTGTGTACTGCTCAATAAATAATATGTTTTTCAGTAGATTTTAACTCAAAATTATTTCACCACGTTAGTGTGAACTGGAGTGAAATGAGTTAGTGGTTGAGTGAAATCTGTGAATAGTAATTAGAATATAAGCATCCCAGGTGTCAGCTGACTAAAGGTTACAGGGTCAAGGTTCGTCTAATCAGGTTGGAAGAAATCGGAGCGCTCCTTTATTGGATTGAATTATATTAGTAGGAGATTCTGCATGGATTTATGTTTGAATGCTTCACCAAGAGAGAATCCCGTTTCCACTTCGTAGATTTACTAATGTTTGTAAATATTATTACTTGTTCACTAGGATTTTTCACACAAGTCATCACTAGGGCTATGACAACAGCATATTCTTTTTATTGTTTGGACTCTCAAGTATATATCCGACACAGTTAGACACAGTTAATCAACCGAGAACCACATCACTCTACATAAAAACATATAAGAAATCAATGGATATATACCTGAAAATCAAAACAAGGAAAATAATATGCTGTTGTCATAGCTCAAGTCATCACCAAGGATTACTCACTCGTAAAAAAGAAAAGCTAGTGTTTCCTGGAGTCCGAGTGACAAAAAGTTGCCCCTAGATTTCTGATACTTACCATTTCAAATCACTTTGCGTTCTCGCAACAGCTGTTTATCACCGAGTTCTCAATGATAATGTCTGATGGCTTTCACTTGAACTCAGGTGACAATAAACCTCCCCATGTCCTTCGAGTCGAGGTCTGGATGGTGTGTTTCCATTCTCTCACATTTTTCACAACCATTTTCTGTCGTACCAACAGATGTCAGTATTTTTTTAAAAATTCTTTTTAAATCAACCAAAGTATATTTCCACATGGAACGTAAGGGGATCGTGTCTAACAAGGTTCTATGGGGAGTTGAGCAGCGAAATTTTTAATCACATTACATTTAAACTTCTGCATGTTAATACAATCAGGGAGGCAAGAAACAGGAAGCGAATTCCAAAATCTAGCAGTTCGATTGAAGAAACTATTAGAATAAGATGCTTTCTGATATCTAAATTATACTGTAGAGAACGTACGATTGATTTTATAAAATTATTTTATATATAATGGCTTGAATTTTAAAATGCAAAAGTCAAGTATCATGGTTTAATTGTCCTCTAAACAGAAACAGTAATCTCAAGCGTCTTATCAAAGAACCTACTGTTGATTTTATACACTGGGCCCTTCTGCTTGTGCTGTGTTAAAACTTCTAAAATGCACTTGTGATGTCAGGTTGTATCTGAGTGTTAACTTCGGTCAAAATCGGATTGTTCCATCTTAAATTGAATTTTTTCAATTATCGATTTTTGATTTTTATTAGAGTTCAAAACCAGCTTTGAAACCTAGTGGGTGATGCCCTTTTTTCTTCCCAACAATCTCTTTCCTACAGAAGAGACGTTGCAAGCCTATTCCTGCTCTATCGTAATTTTCATGGCAAGTGCTCGCCTGAGCTTCAATCTATGGTCCTCCCTTGCCAAAACCAATATATATATATATATATATATATATATATATATATATATATAGGGTGTTCACAAAGTCTGGCTACATTATGCAGCCAGACTTTGTGGGCACCATGTAGATTATGCAGCCAGATTTTGTGGGCACCGTGTAGATTATGCAGCCAGACTTTGTGGACACCCTGTATATATATGGAGAGAGAGAGAGAGAGGATCTACTTCATAGGGGGAAACAACAAAATCAAATTATGTGTACGATCGTTTTGGAATGATATCCATTTATTCATTTGATATTTACAAATAAAATATATTTTTAGATATCGTCTCCTCGTCAGTACAAATGAGGGGTGGTTAGATTATGTGACCAGTAGTTTAACAGTTACATACATACATACATACATACATACATCTACCACTTTATTTATGCATGTTTCATTGAACAGCAGGGATAATTCCTATTTGTTTCTCTTGTGATCCGTTTTTTCCATTCGGCGGGTCAATGCTCAAATGTTCTGATTGAGTGTAAAAAGAAATTTGCCATAGTCGCGAACCGTTTTTGACTTCCATGATTCGTCTTCAGGCGAGTGATAAATAGGGCTGTGACAAAAGAATATTCTTTTCATTCTTTTGGTTCTCGGGTATATATCCGACACAGACACACTTAATCAACCGAGAACCACACCCGTCTATATAAAAACATATAAGATATTAACAGATATATACTCAAGAGTCAAAACAATGAAAAGAATATGCTGTTGTCACAGCCCTAGTGATGAATTAAAAAATTGTGTTTAGTGAATTTATTGAAAAAGTCAATTAAAATCGTTCAAAATCATCAAAAGCATTTAAGCGTGCCCTCCCCCTCATATTGAGCCTGATTGATTGGTTTGTTTATGTGAATGATTAGGGCGTCTAGGATTGGGAGGCACAGGTTACAATGTGAGACGCTTAAAATGGTGGTGTTTTTTTTATTAATATCTTTCTAAATTTGTTTTTGGGGGTGTCATCCGCTACAAGGTGTTGGTAGATGGATCTGTTTGGGGAATACAGGTGACATGTAAACTGGCTGTTAATGAAACATATATGCATAAAAGAAAAAAAAAATGCTTTATTTATAAAAACAATGACTGATATAAATGCATTTTATGTTATTTAAATAAAATGTGATATTTTTTCCCCAAGAATAAATTGTGACTTTTTTCTTATAACTTTACGTCCATTCAGCTTCTTTTTTTAAAAAATACGCTGATGAATTAAAAAAAAATGGCCGTGCATGTTATCCAAATTGAAATTTGCTAATTGCTAAAAATGATGAGTCAGCATTGAAGAGCTACATAATCTTGGCAGATTTACAAAGACACATGTCAAAAGAGAAAATATTTATTAAAAATATGTCACTGGTTTATAGATTTATTTTACTAGCAGTTACTTTATAGATTTTAATAACACACGTAATAAACAAGGATAAGAAAAAAAATGTATGATAAATGTTACCTTTAATTAAAACAGAACACTCTGATTTGATTTTTAGAGATTTTCGGGGTCGCTGACAATGAATCTGATATTAAAGCCCGCCGCAAATTTACTATTTGCATGGTATTAACTCCTGCATCCTGGTACTATTTTGTGCCATATCACGCCTTCATTTACACTATGTGTGAACGCACGGTAGCAGTTTCTTACTTTTTTTTTTTTTTTTTCTTCCTTTGAAGATTGTAATGCTGGGTATGAGGTAGCCAAACCAGCTGCCAACATTGCCCCGCTTCTTTTTATTGAAACCAACCGAGAGCTCTTTTTAGTATCCTCGCTGTTCCCTTAAGTGCAACGTTCATGTGCGTAGTCACGTGACGTTTCCGAAGGCGCATGAATACATGGCAGACATTTTAAATTACAAAAAATAACTTTTCATAAAATAAAATAAATAATTTTCACCTCATTTAATAGTAAAAATAATGCTGCCAGTAAGTTTTCACGAGCAGCTTACAAAACATATTTTTATGTTTTTTTTTTTTGGTGGGTGGGGGGATATTCAGTTATAGAATTTGTATAGTTTAACAGGTGCTTCTGTAGTTTAATTAACAGTTTTTCCGTAAGTAACGCGCCAACATTTACCGAGCAGAAGTACCGCTTAACATTTCACAAAAATTCTGCCACAATACCCTCCCGCCCCATGCACCCGCCTCTATAACTGAATATCCCCCCCACCACCCGAAAAAAAAGAACGAAAAACATAAAAAATGTTTTTGTAAATTGCTTATGAAAACTTAATATTTTAGAGCAATTAAAAAACATATTACTACATAAAAACCAAAAAAAAATGAACCACTTTTTTTAAAAACTTTCTTGTTATTTCAAGTGTTTGCTAAAGATTCCTCCATGATGTGACAAGTTACTTTACGACATGTGTGCACGTACGAACGCATCATATAAGAAAAAACTACTGCACGCTTGTGCATAGCATTAACGAAGGTGATGAAATGGTGCAAAATAGTCCCAGGGCTAGGGATTAATACCATGCAAGTGGTAAATTTGCGACAGGTTTTAATATCAGATTTGTTGTCAGCGACACTGAACCCCCCCCCCAAAAAAAAAACAAATTAGAGTGGTCGGTGTTCTGTTGTAGTTAAAGATAATATTTACTGAATGTATTATGGAAATTTCCAAATTGGAGCACCTTTTTCAATAATAAGATTTTGTTGTGGGTGTGGTCACCCCTACAACTTCTGATAGACATAAAATCAACAGCAATAGATAAGAAAAATCACTAGTACATAAATTAAAGTGGCACATTTTATTGGACCAGAAACTAAAATTATGAACAGTTAGGTTTAGTTGCTAGAATATTGGCATTGACTACCTGGTCAGCTAACTTTTCCAATAATGATGAGACGCTGTTAGTCTCTCTCTACTCTTTTGTTATTTCCATCGAAGATGTTTGACTGAACTCTAATCTCTGAAGCCTTCTTGTATGACATTCACAATAAGAACTTATCTTCTACTACAACAACAACAACAACAACAAAAAACTCCTTCCTTCTTTTCTTTTTTTACATGGGGGGGTCAGCACTTATCAAGGCCCGAAGACCACTCAGGGATAAGGGTTATTGCGTGTACAGTAATCAATGAGATAGTATTGTAGTAATCATTAGTATTAGGGGTTTTGATAGAGTGTCTTACTTAAGGGGGCGGTTTGTCAGGAGTTTGTTTATGTTGGACTTGAAGACGTCCAAGTTGTAGTCAGGTGGGAAACAGGCAAGCGGCAGAGAGTTCCACTGGCGTGCAGTTCTAAGAAAGAAGCTTTGCTCATGGAATCTACGTTTGGATTTAGGCACAGATAAAGAGTGGGGAAAATTATTGACAGTAGTTTCAGCAGACGGGTGTTTCTCATGAAAGATTGTGCCTAGCGAATAGAGCTTCCTGTCTACATAATACATTGACATAAAACTGCTTCCCTGCAGATTACAACATAGTCATCTTCAAATCCAATGTCCACAGATTCTTCTCATAAAGCGCCTCCCCCCATGAGAAATCATCTTAGTTAATTTCATTAATGTCTCAATATTCTCATAAGATTCTTTGTCTATCAACCATTCCATCTCATTACTCTTATCCTCAAATAGTTGTTGGTATTGATAAATCGTGATCTACTAGTAAAAGAAAAAAAAAGAAAGAAGAAAGAAAGAAATCGGATGATTTTTGTGTTTCTTAAACTTGCTATTTCTTGTTCATATATAACTGGGCCATCACCATCCCCTTTCTTTACACTGGATGAATGATGACAATTGCAAAGGTAAAGAGCGTGAACCCTTGAACGTTTGAACCTTTGAACCCTTGTCCCGTGTGAGCTATAGACACAACCAGAAAGACCTGCTGATTATCTCTCTCGTTTTGATTGTAAACTGTATAATTCTAAACTGTATTGGAGGTCTTATTGAGTTCACCTGATCTAGTACAGTTTCCACTTCCTGGTGTGACTAGATTATTATCTCTACTTATATATAAAAGGCACTTTGATTGTGCGTGCGTGTGCGGGCGCGCACGTGTGTGTGTGTGTGTGTGTGTGTGTGTGTGTGTGCGCGCGTTCGTTTCTTATGGACTCCGAAACGGCGTTGCCGTTTTTTTTTAAATTTCACACACATGTACCTTATGTGCCTGGAAGTGTTCTTAGATAGGTTTTATATCGGAATACCTTTGATAAGTATTGAAAACCGATAGTCAAAGAAATCCTATTAAAGAAAGAACAGTCCAATTTTGACACTTTTATACAGCCTAACATCATAAGTGCATTTGAGAAGTTTTTTCACCGGACAAGTAGAAGAGTTCAGTGTATAAAATCAACAGTGGGTATTTTAATAAGACAGGGGCGCGTTCAAAAGGAATATTTCTGTTTAAATCACAATTGAACCATTTCTGTTTAAATCACAATTGCATATTAAACTTTCATTCAGACCATGATATGAAGATAATTTTATAAAATGAACAGGTTCTCTAAAGTAAGGTTTCCTAAACTTCATGAAACCATGAAGCAGGGCAAAGGTTTTCACGAAACACAATATAATTTCTAAAATAAATATGAAAAACATTAATTTCAAATTTTAACATTAATTACTGATAATGGTTACAATAATTTTTTTGTTTTTTGATTAATCAAAAATTGTTGCATTTTTTGTTAATTCATTTTTTTCTTTTCTTTTCTTTTTTTTTTAACCATCCTGGAACTCTTTACACCTGTAGTTATGTATCATAATAATAAAATGTCTGCAGCCATTTAATTTTTCCATATAAAGCATTTCGTCCTCTTTAAGAAATGGCTTCTGGAGTCCCTCAGTCTCACTCACGAAGATCACTTTGTGAAACTCTGCTCTAAAGTCACAAAGTGTAATGTAGACTACAAGAATTGTGGACTAAGTCATTGCGGGGAGGCATGTGAAGTTTCCTCTCGGTGCATCATAGTTGGTTGATTACTGGAACAGGCAGTCGATTGATTTGATTGACGAATGGGCGATTTTACCAATTTCGATGACAATAGTAGTATTGGAAGTGTGGAATATTCTTTGATCTTCATTCAATCCTGAGCAACGTCGGATATTCCTGCTAGTTTTATATAACCGCATAGCATTCATTCGATT